>NC_061508.1:131438548-131648876 GCF_022539505.1 Lolium rigidum
AGACAGAGAGAAACCAATAGGAAGTCACTTGGGAACATTGATTATGCCAAAGCCATGGCATAACCAAAGATATCCAAGCAAGGTAATAATCCTACATAGTTAGCCCGAAATACTTAGCACCTACAGCCTAGCTAGGCCATCGGACATTAGACAAATCCTTGTCTATTGGATTTCAACATCAAAAGTTACTCGGCAATCCAACAAAAGGATCACCCGGAGAGCATCTAGTGAGCCACAAGCAAGCCAAAACAGGTGGGAGCCACCCTAACAACAAGGATTTACCGTCAGTGGCTACCTCAACCACATCACAAAACCCCACAGCTTAAGCTCAAGCACATCTATCATTACTCGGATGGGTTCAAAAAGGAGCTAGGGTACCCAACCGATGTTGGCATCCCTCTAGCTTCATTTCAACAATTTATTTGATCATCATCGTATCACGACTCACATCAATTATCCACTCAATCAATATAGGCAACACGAGATAATTGATATTAACAAGTAAATCATGAACTGGAACCTTGCACATGATCCGGAGGATCACCGCAAGTAACAGTATATCGCTTGAGTAAGCAATACACCTCACTAGCACAAGTGCATATATCACACGAGACACCAAAGCATGAGCACCAGAGAGGCCCGGACGTAAGCTTAACAATTAATCAACAAGCCACCGTTGATCACACGCTCACCGCAGCTTGCTAACACTTGATACGTATGGCTATAGGCAAGCATAGCACCAGAAATGAGCCAGCCTACTCGAAGAATTACGCCCAAGCCTTAACCGAATAAACAGACATCGAAGTAATAATCATATGATTGTATCCGGAAGCACATCAAAGACTTGATGAACCCCCGGATCATGATAAACAAGTAAAGCACTTAGTGCTCATCACTCGAATCATACCATTAAGTCAACAAGCAATGCTCGGATGAGCATGCTCATGAATTTGAGCACAAGAACTAGCCACAGAAGCTCAGGCACTTGCAAATTTGCAAGAATTGCATACTGCAATTAAGCCATTGAAGCATATATGAATACACATGAGTGTAAGGCAAGCATAGAAACAAGAACAGAGACACAGGGAAGAATTCTAGCAAGAAATGCAAGCTTTAACGTGCACATAGCTTAGCAATTTTGCACAAGACAGCACAAGCAACGACATCGACGCATGAGCAACACAGGAAGACAAGCAGCACAGCTAGCTACGCACCGCAGAGCACCAAGACAACGAAGCATCTCCAGGAGGAGGAGCGGCCGCGGCCAAAGCCGAGAAGAAGAAGAAGAGCAGGAAAGAATGAGAGAGAGGAGGGGATCCGAGGAGGCGTGTACTCGAGCAGAGCACCGGCGTGCCATGGCGGCACGGCCGAGCACAGCCACCACGGCAGCCGCCAAGCCACGCCCGGCCCGGCGTCGCCGAGCAAGGGCGCTCCAAGCACCACCACGACGCTCGGATCGACGGCGGGCGGCGGAGCACCACAAATCACCACGGCCGTGCCGCGAGGCGTTGGGGACGAACGGAGACGGCGGTGAAACACGGATCGGCGCGGACCGAACGGTGCGCCCGTCGTGCGGCCGTTCGATTGCGACCAATCTCGCCGGCGGCGATGGCCGGAGCCGGCCGGAGAAATTCGGCGAAGGGCGGCGACGCGCGAGTCGCCGTAGCTCGGTGGATTAGGGTTCGCGAGGAGAGAGAAGGGAAGTGAGGGCGACCGAGTGGGCCGGACTCGGCCAACTGGGTTGAGCCCAACCCACTCGGGTTCACCCTGACAGGTGGGCCCGAGGGCAATTTGGGCATTTCCAAAATACCATTTAAGTAAGAATTTCAAAGAATTTTATAAAATAGAATATGGCTCTAAAAAAATAATTAAAAATATTAAAATCAATCAGCATAAAATTCTCTATCCAAATAAAATATCAAAGAGGATTTTTGAAGATAATTATGAATAAGTCTTAATTTGATGATTTAAAATGATTTAAATCACACATATTATCTATACCTAATAATAAAGAAAATAAGGTTTCTTGTTCGTCCGTTTTTTATTGCCCCCACTTTTCGTGAAAATTACATGAAGTGCCACCGCTTTAGTTAAAAAACGGTCAACAGTTTCAGACCGAACAGTCCGTGGATTATCGTCGCTGATTTCTCTCCCTTCCATCGCCTCCTCACCAGCCCGCCGGCCACCCATCGCATCGACGGCATCGTGTTGCCCCTTGCTTCCCCAGTGCGCCCCCACGAACCTCTCCCCGCGCTTCTTCGAGGACCTTGCTCGCGTCGGTACAAATTCTAGAACTCCTCGGTGCGCCCCCTCCCCTTCGAGCCTCCAGATCCGCCATTGGTGGCAGAGGCAGCGGACGGGATTGCGGTCGGGTGTGGCCTAGGGAACGCCCCAGGCTGGTGGCGGAGGCTTATGGCGAGCTGCTCCGGCGAAGCGAAGCGAAAACAACGAGCCCCTGCTGCACCAGCCTCATTGCCGCCTACTGCCCCCATCCCCACCCGCGACGCTGAAGCTTTACTCGATGGGGTGGCACAGGTACGATCCCCTCCCTCCGTCCGTTACCTCGTCGCAACCACCGTCCCACAGCCAATCTCGCGCGCCGCGCCCCATCCCCACCTCACCAGCCTCGCCCAGTCCAATCTCCCCGGCGGATGAAATTGGCCAGAGTTGTGGATGGAGAAGGATGAATACGTCAGGGAATAGGATTGAGGGATTCAGGGATTGGAGGACGGCGGCAGATGCGTCGCTCCTGGAGAAAGAAATTTGGCTGGGCCGCAGTGCTGCACTGCCATGGACACGGACACACGGTCTGGGCAAGCGGTGAGGCACTGAGGCTCTGTTCCTTCGTTCTCACTGTACGGTTGCTGAAATTGTTTCAACTGAAGATTGAAATCTTGTACATCCAGGCTCTTTGTTCCAGAAAATTAAGCTGTTGGTGTCGTAAAACTTATTCCTTGCAGGTCGCTAAGTTGTAGCGCATGAGAAGTAGCAAAAATATTTTGCTTGAGAATTGGCTAGATTGTGTTTCCTTTGTATAGCGCACAGAGCTATTCTCGTGAGAAGCACCGGCTTCAATCCTTCCAATTTGTGTATTGAATCTCTGAAGTTTGAACCTTCTGGGCAACTAGCCATAGTAGTATTGTGCCCTGTTTTGTGGAACAAATCTAATCTTCCGTGTCAGTGATGCTATTGCTCTTTAGAACTGCGGTAGAACTGTGTTAGAAAGAAAAACCTAAAAATAGATCCCAGTCCAATGCATTAAATGGAATATTTTTTATACCAAAATAATCCGTACAATCATATTTCGCAATACATATTTCCTACAATGTTTTGTGTATGGATATGAGAATTATAAATTAACGGTAATGTAGCAATGCATTGAGCTACGTGATAGGTTTTTAGAAATTAAATATAATAATAGTTGATTACATGAATAATAGCTCTCTGTTTTGCGGATATAGTAATCACAATTTTTATCCAATATAATATATAATTTTTTATGCAATGTAATGTGAGAAACCCGTAGCAACGCACGGGCAAATTTCCTAGTTTTCAATAAAGAAAATAAGTCCATTAATGTAATTGGACTATAAAAACACCTTGACAATATTTCAAGGTTGTATTTACCCTAAATAGAGAATCTCCAAATTATTCTTAGTAAATACCTCTCACATAAAATAATAAAATATCGGAAAGGGGGGAACAAACCCTAAAAATGGAAAGCATGGATAATTGCTTCTTTAACCATTGCCCTTATCGGACAATGATGCTATTTTTCAGAAACAGAGGACAAGGGTCAGTCCACACCTTCCAACTGCAAAACTTTGCAGTGTTCAGGCAAGTTCATCGCTTGCTCATGTCATTTGAGTATTTTTATCAAATTACTTGCAAAGTATTATGGTTATCACTATTGCACAAAAATCAAAACCACTACTTTCATAACTATGAATCTGAATAAGTGGTGGGCAATGGAACCATGGATTGTGTTGATATGGTGGAGGTTCCATTGCACGGGTTTATATCCATCTAGGATTAAACAACAAATGTCGCCGAGTGATTCTTGTGCCGTAATACCCGTGTTAACCATAAGATCCGGAGTGGGACGGAGTAGTCAAAAGTGTTTCCACCTCTCGTTCATCAACGGATGCGCTTACCGTAGCGAGTTGTGTACGGCGGAACAACCGGAGGGTGGGGATCCCATTCTAATTCCCCACGGTAAAGCATTGCTTGCCGTAGCAGATTGTGTCTTGCGGAACAACCGGAGGGTGGGGATCCCATTCTAATTCCCCACGGTAATGCGGTCTATGATGGGTTGCGGCTACGGCGTAGGAGTGTATGGTAGAGCCCGAGCACTGTCGTCGTGGTCGGGGTCCACCCTGAAATTACGGGAATAATGGGACCGGCGTGGACCCAGGGTCGGGGCATGCAACAAAGGGTGGGTGTTCGAGGTAGCGGAGGAACATGATTGGCTAGACCTTATACCGGGCCTCACACCGAAGGAAGTGTGGACGGGAAAGCTGCCGGTTGGCACCAAGGTTAAGATCTCTTATGGGTAAAGCAACACACCTCTGCGAGTGTAAAGAAGCGTGACTCGTCACTCCTCGTTCCGGGATTGAGGAACTCGCGAACGCGGCCGAAAAGGAGCTCCATGAAGTTCTAGTAAACCGGTGAAGGTCGACGGACATAGCTCTTTGGAATAAAAGCAATCTCTTGAAGAAATGTTTACCAAATCTTGCATTGGTATTAGACTTTCTGGTCTAATATCGTAGCTAGTGCATTAAACACCTCTTATCTATAATGAACTTGTTGAGTACGCTCGTACTCATACCACTCTTAAACCCCATGCTTAGATTGTCTGAATCGTCTGGAGGAGGACTACGACAACAATGAAGGAGCCGAGATCATCGGCTACGAGGAACCAGACCTCTCAGGAGGAGTTGAAGGCGTAGACTACCTCATCGTCTACGGATCCGGAGAGGCTTCCGGAGAAGAACAAGCCTAAGGATATTCGCTAGTAGTAGTAACCGAGCAGCCTGAACTCTTAGTATTTAACTGCTCGATGAAATAAATGTTTAGTTTAATGAAACTCTGGTATTGTAAGATAAGTTGGGTTCACCTCGAACCCAGGAGTAATCCTCTTAGGACCCAAGAGGAGCTCCAAGTCGACATGTGTATGATAATTGTAATAATATGTGAATGAGTTATGGACCCTGCTATGTTCTGTTGTACTACTCTGAGGGATGTAATATTTGCGGAACGGTACTTCGTGAATATTATATCAACGACTGGAATACTACAACATGCAGTGGTATGCATGGTCACCACAACAGCTGAGTCAATGCATTCACACGCTCGTGAATCCGCTTGTTCTCTTCAGCACGGTTCAGGGCTATGACTGGTAAACGAATCGATGGAAGATCAGGCAATGCATTTTTGACAAAAATAATGAGCACAAGGACTAGGGAACTTACCGTTCAAGCTTTCAGTGGCCTTATGCAGTTCAGTAAGAGCATAGCGCTCTACGTCGGCTGCAATCTCGCCCTTCTTCTTGACAATGGCGGCCAAGGCATAGATATTGTGTAACACCCCACTTTTTGCAACCTTGTTTATTTGTCCATAATGCAAAAATTAGGGGGAACAAAAACTTTTTCTGTAGACTAATTAAGATGAATTGCCTTGATCTGTCTGTTAAGATGAATTGCTTTGATCTGTTGGTAGATGTATTGTCTTGTTTTGCTTGTTGAGTTTTGTCTTGAGCTACCTCGTAGATCAACACCTCTAGTGGTCAAGCAAGCAACTCACCTAATAAAACACCTATGTGACTTAGGAAAAGTTGTTTTCCTTTTTCTCCACATCAAACTTTTCTACTCATGGCAACATGAGTGTGCCTACTTAAAATTCCTCTTTGTGTTTAAGTTAGCTCAAATCATCCTTGATTCCAAACTTGCACCCTTCTCTTTTACCCACTCATCCTTGTTGGTTTTGAGGCCATGTCGACCATCTGTGTTGACAGGCTTTAAATGTCCAGACTTTGGCAATTGATCTCTAAGCACCCACAACTGTTATTGTTGACTTCAATGCATGGATCTCATCTATGCAGCATTCTCTTCAACCTCCACGTCTTGCATGTCTCAGACTATCCTTGCAGCACATATATTCAACTTGATCTTATACCCTATCCAGGTGTTTCAACACTAGAACACTTCCTTCAATTTTACCTCTTGTTTTTATTCAAGTTTAATCTTCACAAAACCAAGAGTGGGAATGATGGGTACATTTTGTAGCCACCATCTACCCTTGAGAACACTTCTCCCTAAATTAAGTTTTCTTCTCAAAAACCCTATTGTTTTTCCTTCTCAAGTTTTGATCACAAAACTACTTCTAGTTTTATTAAATCTTTTCAAAATATTTCTTCAAGGAAAACAAGGAACTGAAATGGGTTTTGTTTCTCATCCCATTTCTACTAAAAGTACTGATTTCTAAAACATTATTTTCTATCTTGCCTTCTTTTTAACAAAAGGTTTGTTTAGGGTACCTATACCATTTCTTATTTTCCTCTTGCTTATTTTACATTTGAGAAAAACTCTACTTTACTTGAGAAAGTAAGTAGAATACTTTGAAATGTTCCCAACTAGTTTTCTCTCAACATTTTCAAATTCCATTCCACTTGAGTTCATTCCCATTTGTCCCTAGACAATTGAGGTGTTTCACAAACCTTTCAAATAAATCCTTTTTCAAATGGCAACACTTTCACATCTTATGCACACCTCTGATCTACCACATTGTATTCCCCTATCCTCCAATTTTTGATCAAATGGATGATCATTTGATACTTTCAAATCACTTCCAATTGACCTCTTACTTGAAGAGCAACTTATATTTCATCATGCCCATCTCAATCCTCTATTCTTTTTCATCATCACCTTGACCTCATGAATTGATGTCACCTTCATACTCCTTTTTATCTATATGTATCTACTCCTATTTTTATCATTATCAAAGTCACTCATTGACATTACCTCCTCAACATCATGCCTTGATCTATTCACATGAGTGTCGTGCATCTCTCTCTCTTTGTTCATTTTTGAGTGGCACATGAAGGAGCCGGCCATGGCAAGATTTTCGGCCAGCTCTCCCTCCTTACTTTCTTCCTCCACAAGCCTTTCCCTCCCACCTAACCAAATCATTAAATGGGCAGCCACCCACCTTAGCCAATCAAAAAGGAGGCAGCCAACCATCCTCCCTCTATAAAAGAGGCTTGGCCGGCCACCTCCTCACCTTTGGCTTCATTATTTCACTCCCCACTCACTCCTCCACCTTATCTACACCCTCATAACCCTCTCCTACCTCTCCCCCACGAAAATGCTGCTCCTCCTAGCTCCATGGCCGGCCATGGCCATGGAAAGCCACCTAGATGAAGCTCTCCTCCTCCCTCAAGCTTCCCCTCACCATGAGAGCCTCCCTCTCCCTCTCTTCTCCCCTAACCTTTGATGAATCCAGCTCCCTTTCTCCTTTCTCCTCTCACAAGATTGGATCTTGATGCAGGTGCATGTTGGTCCAAGCATGGAGAAGGTTGAGCTATCCTCAGATCTGAAGTTCTTGAGCAAAGTTCGTCCAAAACCTTGCAGTAATTTCTGTAATCTTGCTGTTTCAGATTCTGGTACGAACTTGTAAAATCCACCAAATCTCGTGCGCAGATCCAAATCGAGTGATTCAAAGTTCCACAGTTAGATACGGAAAAGATCTACAACTTGGCGTTGGTCTCATCCTCAAATTCATTATGGATTGTCCGTGGTAAATAAAGTTCTGTAAACATGCAGATTCACTGTTTGTTAGATTTGTTCCGTTTTACAAAACCTTTTTGAGCAAACTCAACTGTAGGTGAAAGCCCTCTTCAATACCTTCATTTTGGCGGTGGTTTCACTTCGATTGACCTCCTGAAACTGAAATGGTTCACAGATCAAGATCTGGTCAGATCTGACTTTGTCGAATTAAACCAGAAGCTTGGAAACGAATTTTTGAATGAAACCAGTTGGGTAAGAACCAGCTTCTCAATACCTTTCAGATGCAGCTGACCTCATATTTTTATGTTTGATGTACGATTTGTGGTGAATTAAACTTGTTCTGTGTGTTCTGCAGACATGGCTGTTAGCTTTTAAATCACCAAAAATCCATTTTTGAACCTAATTGAGTGATTCCAATTCTGTAGGACTACTGAATGTTTTCTTAATCTTTTCAAAAAAGTTTCAAGCATTTATCTGTTCTGTAAATCCAGAGGTAAAGCAAATGGTAAAGACATGCAGTAACCTTGTCAATCCATTTGTGAGAGTTTCAGAAACAATTTGAACCCAAATCCAATTGTGTATGCATCTCTGTTTAATTACCTTTCAAATTCCAGTGGCCTCATATTTTTAGGATTTTTCTACGATTTATGGCTTACAGATCTTGTTTTCTGTACAGTCAGATTCAAAGAAATTCCTAAAATTGTAGGTTTAATATTTTTGGGTGATTCCAATTGGGTTAGTCTTGTATTAGTACTGGCTATCTAGGAAAAATAGTATTAGTCTCTGTTCATGCATATTTGTTACTGTTAGTAATGTATATGTGTGACATGCATTGTTGAAGCAAAACTTTTAGGTTTATTTAAAACCCTTGACCAACTCTTTTTATTAGAAATGGGCAACCTTTGTTTTATGCTTGCAAAACAAAACCTCTGCAATTTAACATTAGCTCTTTTGTTTTGCTTAAGTTTTCTAATGGTAGGGCATATCATTTGCTTCCTATTCTTGTGTGGTGTTATGTGAGCAAACTAAGTTAGGAAAACTGTTTTCTACTTTTCCAAAAATGTTTGAAAATGTTTTGTGAATGTATTTGATGTCAAACTAATGCTCTTGTCCTCTTTATGATGTTATCTACCAGGGGATGTTTGGTTTATACCATGGTGATAACCGAGAGAGGCAATTGCTAAGTTGTGATACTCTCATACCTTTACTAGGTAAATAACATGGGTTTTTCTTAAAGTTGTTTTGTGGTATCTATAGGTCCTTAGTATGTTATACCTTGGCTGCATGGTTAGTTGTTGATTGTTGAATGTTGTCTTGTTAATGCAATGTGATTGATTGTGTTCCTTTTATATTTTCCGGCGATAGATGCGAACAATTCCGGAGAAGAAGAAGTGGTTCGGATAAGGGTTTTATTTATATTGATGGGATTCTTATATTGATGGAGTTGAAGAAGTCCAGGGACAAATAAGCCAAGGCAAGCCATCTCTTGATCTCTGAATGTTGAATCACATATTGTGGTTACTTTGTTATTCTTGTCTCTCGATATATTTTGTGTGGTATCTACTTATGTTGATGGAGCGTGCTCACCATGAGCATGTTGGATTCTCTTTGACACCTCACCTACCATCCCCTTTAGGGAAATGGTGGTCATTATCATGATCTTGGTGTACCCTCTAAGTGTGAGGGGTATGCCCACTTATCTTGTGTGTGTCGACCTCTTGGCACCCTTCTTGAACCCCTTGTTGATGTTCTCGCATACTTACTCTCGAGTATGTTGAACCCCTTGTTGATCTTATGCATGCATACCCTGAGCATGTATGTTCCCTTGACCATCTATATTATCATCTTCTTAGCGGTATGATGATTAACATCTTGAACCTTGTTGAATCTTCCAACTTATGTTGTCCCTATACATGCTTATCCTAAGTATGTATGATCCCCTTAACACCTCAATTATCATCCCCTTAGTGGTATGATGGCTAGCATCATGTCATTGTGACTCTTAGTTCCGTCATAAAACTATAGGTTGGGAACCCCCTTGGAAAAATACCTTGTTGAAAAGAATTTTTGAAAACCTTGGGTGAGTTGGACTTACCCAAGCGTGTGTTTATGAAAGGAAAGGATCTTGGCAAAGATGGTTGAAAAGAAAATCTTGTTTTCGAAAACTTTGGCGCCTAAGTATTCACCCGTGACAATTAACCCGCGCAACCACATTACCCTGGGGTGGGACGGGGCTTAGCTCGTAGTTTGTTCTTCTTAACATGGGACACCGCACAACTATATAAGGGTAAGGTTACCCCTGAATCCGGATTGTCGTTGGTGGAGACAATAGTATAACGGGAGGCCTTCGGGGCTGACCCGTCCGGAAGACACTATGGGTCTCCTGGCTTGGCGGTGGAGCCACGCTCAAAGTGAGGTGAGCTGCCACGGTGCCGGGGAGGTACATACTCCATAGGGTAGGATCCCGTGCTTAGACGAATAGGCGAAAGGCTATGTCCGAGTTTTTGTCATGGCATAGTTGATATGCAGGGATGATGCCCACATGATAAACTCGCGGATCTTGTGGGGAAAGTGTGCAAACTCTGCAGAGTCAAATCTATTCGAATAGCCGTGTCCGCGGTCATGGACGGTTGAAATGGCTGTTGCTTAGCCTGATGAGTTTTGTTTGAGAAAGTGTTTACCAAAGGAGAAAGGAACTTGTTTTCGGAGTACCGGAAGGGTACTAGAATGGTTTGGTTGACCATGTGGAGATGGTCGGAAAGGAATAAACTGGGTTACCCCTTCCTAGTGTTTTATGTTGTAGAACTCTTTTGAAGTATCTTCTTTAACAAAGATATAGAGATGTCATAGAACCCTCTTAGTGTCCCCTTCAACTGCGATGTTGGGATGCTATATCCACAAGAGAAACTGATTCTCTTTCACATGCTATATCCACAAGAGAAACTATCCTTCTTCTCTTGTCTCTTTTAGTTAGCATTGTTAGCACCTTTCTTGATGGTTTGCGAGTACAATTCCAATGTACTCACGGCTTTGTCCCCGGCTATTTACTTGGCCGGACTCGGAGGAACACGATGGATGAAGAAGGAGTTGACGACGTCTATGCGAGCTAGGAACGTCTTCCCGATCGGTTGCTCGTAGGGTTATGGCGGATGACTTGGGTACTACTGCTGCTGAAGTGATGTTGCTACTCGATGTTTAGTTAGGCCCTTCGAGGCTATTATGTAAGTAATGGTCATGTGACCTCATTGTAATTTTCTTATTCCGCTTTGTAATGGATGGTGTAATTTGATATCAGTTCGGTTATGTGTTCACGACGCACTGATCATGGGATCGTGAACTGTATACATAACAGGGATTTTGGACAGCTAGTCCGGGGTCCCCACATATTGCGCAGATCCTTTTCCATCTGCGTGATTCGATCCTTCATACGCTGGATTCGATCACCTTCAGAAAGAGCACCCGAAGTATCATCGACAAACACAGGCACTGGGAAAACCTGCAAACAACAGCGTGAAAGGCATGATGAATCGCATCGCTTTAGCAACAGAAGTAACTCCCATCGAGAGAGTGCAAGTATAAATGTCATAACAAGGGTATACTAGCAACATTGCTAGCGCGGAATTTATTACAATCACAAGTTTTGCGACAGAACACTGTTTCACGTCAAATCAAAAGGAAGTTTGTTACAACAATCAAGGGGCTTGAGTCTGGGTCGATAAGCTTGGGCCAGCCGATGTTTTCTTTGATGAAACCAGCTCAAGGAGCTGACGAGCACACGTAAGAGCTGACATTTTGAAGGTGCTTAAATCAATGAACTGCCCATCTTGATCTTTCGGCAGCTCCCTCGACAACTCCTCAATATCGGCCTTGAAGCCATGACCCATCATAAGTTGGAAGGCTAGGAGGGCACTGATAACCCACAAGTATAGGGGATCGCAACAGTCTTCGAGGAAGTAAAACCCAATTTATTGATTCGACACAAGGGGAGACAAAGAATACTTGTAAGCCTTAACAGCGGAGTTGTCAATTCAGCTGCACCTGGAAACAGACTTGCTCGCAAGAGTTTATCAGTAGTAACAGCTTTATAGCAGTAGCGATGAGTGAAATAACAACAGACAGTGTAACAAAGACATCAGTAGTGATTATAGTAAACAACAGGATTAAAATACTGTAGGCATAGGGATGGATGAACGGGCGTTGCATGGATGAGAGAAACTCATGTAACAATCAAGGTAGGGCATTTGCAGATAATAATAAAACGGTATCCAAGTACTAATCAATCAATAGGCGTGTGTTCCATATTTAGTCGTACGTGCTCGCAATGAGAAACTTGCACAACATCTTTTGTCCTACCAGTCGGTGGCAGTACTGGGCCTCTAGGGAATCTACCGGAAATTAAGGTACTCCTTTTAATAGAGCACCGGAGCAAAGCATTAACACTCCGTGAACACATGTGATCCTCATATCACCGCCTTCCCCTTCGGTTGTCCCAATTTCGTCACTTTGGGGCCTCGGGTTCCGGACAACAATACGTGTATACAACTTGCAGGTAAGATCATAAAGCAATGAATATCATCATGAATTGATAACATGTTCAGATCCGAGATCATGGCACTCGGGCCCTAGTGACAAGCATTAAGCATAACAAGTTGCAACAATATCATAAAAGTACCAATTACGGACACTAGGCACTATGCCCTAACAATCTTATGCTATTACATGACCAATCTCATCCAATCCCTACCATCCCCTTCAGCCTACAGCGGGGGAATTACTCACACATGGATGGGGGAAACATGGGTGGTCGATGGAGAGGCGTCGGTGGTGATGATGGCGATGATCTCCTCCAATTCCCCGTCCGGCGGAGTGCCAGAACGGAGTTTCTGGTCCCGAGACGGAGTTTCGCGACGGTGGCGGCGTACTGGATGTCTTCTGGCGATTTCTTCTAACTCCACGTGCGTTTTTAGGTCGAAGGCGTTAAGTAGTCCAGAGGAGGGCGTCGGAGGCCGGCCGAGGGGACCACACAGTAGGGCGGCGCGCCCCCCTCCTGGGCCGCGCCGGCCTAGTGTGTGGGGCCCTCGGGCCTCCTCCTGGCTTGCCCTTCTGGCTCCGTCAATCTTTTGGAAAAATAAGACCTTTGGCATAAATTCCGAGGATTTTCCTGAAAGTTGAATTTCTGCACAAAAACGAGACACCAGAGCAATTCTGCTGAAAACAGCGTTAGTCCGTGTTAGTTGCATCCAAAATACACAAATTAGAGGCAAAACAATAGCAAAAGTGTTCGGGAAAGTAGATACGTTTTGGACGTATCAACTCCCCCAAGCTTAGCTTATTGCTTGTCCTCGAGCAATTCAGTTAACAACTGAGTGCGATAAAAGAACTTTCACGAACACATTTGTTCATATGATGTAAATATTCTCATGATATGGCAAGTGCTTAAGCAATTCATAATAAGATACATGCAAATAAAATCATCTAATAGCTTTGTCAATCATGGAAAAGGTACCAACAAATTAATAATGAGCATCATGAATCATGTCTATCAGCATGATTGCAATGTTCATAGAAGGATATGATAAAGTGGTATCTCGCTTGCCCGTATTTGTACAGCAAAACATAAATGCTCGGGCACCTTTGAAGTTCATGGAAAGACTGGAAGTAGAGATTATCAAAGATAAAAGCTTCAAAGTTATACCACAGTTAATCACATTTTGGGACAAGCATATTATACTAAGAATGACAGTTGTGCTCTCAAGAAAGTGCTCAAAGAAAGGATGGAGACTCAATGTAAAAGTAAAAGATTGACCCTTCGCAGAGGGAGCGAGGGATTAACATGTGCTAGAGCTTTTCATTTGTAAAACAGGAGTAAAATTATTTTGAGAGGTGTTTGTTATTGTCAACGAATGATAGTGGGTACTCTAACTACCTCGTCAACCAGACTTTCAAGAGCGGCTCCCATGAAGGACGTTATCTCTACCAGCAAGGTAAATCATCCCTCTTCTCTTTTGTTTACACACGTACTTTAGTTTTATTATGGATGACACTCCCCCCAACCTTTTCTTACACAAGCCATGGCTAACCGAATCCTCGGGTGCCTTCCAACAATCTCATACCATGGAGGAGTGTCTATTTGCAATTTAAGTTGCTTAACGATAAATCAGGGCAAAACATGTGAAGACAATTATTAATGAAAGTTGATTAATTGGGGTCGGGAACCCCGTTGCCGACTCTTTTTGCAAAATTATTGGATAAGCGGATGTGCCACTAGTCCATTATGAAAGTCCGTCAGAGTAAATGACAAGTTTGAAAGATAAACACCACATATTTCCTCATGAGCTATAAAACATCAACACAAATTAGAAGTATTTTCAAGGTTTAAAGGTAGCACATGAGAATTTACTTGGAATGGTTTGAAATGCCATGCATAGGTATTTATGGTGGCCACTCTGGAATAACTTGGTTTTCAGGGGTTTGGAAGCACGAGCAGCGTTCCCGCTCAGTACAAGTGAAGGCTAGCAATAGACTGGGAAGCGACAATCAAGAGAGCAATGAATCTGTCATAATCATGCTTGCGACAAAATAAATTAACGGAGGCATAAAAGTGATACAAGAACTCGAGGTAAAGTAAATCATCGAGGCTTAATTGACTTCTTGTTCAGTCATATGCATGCGTGAGCATGTGCCAAGTTGATTCAAGTGAATTATTCAGAGGAGGATACCACAATGTCATACCTATCTATGAATAAAGCAACGCAAGCAAATACTTATGATATGCTACTCATATTAATAAATTGGAGCTAAACATGAGAGATCATGAACTACTAGACTTTCTTAAATGACATATACCTCACATGAACCAACTAAGCATGCTCACATGGATGAGTATATGTACAAAAATGAAAACAAATAGAGTTCATACCAGCCTCTCACCACAGTCGAATTGTCGCAGATCGTCATTATTGCCTTTTCACTTGTGTAGCTTGAATAATATGGAATGAAAACCAAGCTCCCGCCACCGAAGACCACTAAACTCCATAGTGAACTTTACAAAACCAAAGAAGAACAGCAAATATTTTTTGCGTTTTCGAATTGGAAACAAGAACAAAAGGAAACAAGCAAACAAAGCAAAATCTTTTTGGATTTTCTTATAGCAAACCAACGATAGCAAGCAAGGCGAAATAAAAGCAAGAAACCAAAATAAACAAGTGGTGAAGAGAAACAACAGAAATATTTTTGGTCTTTTTGTGTTTTAGGAAATAAACAAAGCAAAAACAAAAGAATGAAAACTAAAAGAGTCACACAAACACAAAGCAGCAGGAATTCGTCAAACTTGACAGCAGTACAGTAATCGATTTTTAAGAAATTCTTCCGCTGCTCAGCTCGAAAAGTGTTCAACTAATGAAAGTTATATAACAACCTGGGGAACATGCACAAAAATTGTCTTCGCAAAATAACGCTCTGGCTGTTTTTGAGAATTTTTTTGGTGCCAGTCCAGAATCTGTTTTCAATCAGCACTTCCCCAAATATCATCTCCCTCTTATTAGAAAACCACTTCAAGAAACTAAACAAGTATATACAAGTAACCAGCAACCATAATATGCAAAGAATGAGTGATGGCGGTATACCCCCCCCAAGCTTAGGCTTTTGGCCTAAGTGGAGATCAATCCCATGGTGCCCATGAAGTAGCACCTCCGTAGTACGACGAAGATGGATCATATTCCGGGTATGTGCTGGAGGAAGCACCCGGATACGTGACAGTGTAGTCGTAGGATGGCTCGGCGTCCTCGGAGTCATGCTGCTGGTGGAAGCCATGTATCTTCAGCTGCGCATCCACCTCCTCCTTAGAGCGCGACCATGGTTTCCTGTCAACACTGAACAAATCTGGCTGTGGCAAAGGGATTTCCCTCTCATCCCCGTCAGGAAACAACATTCTATAGACAATATTATCTGAACTAGAGTCAGCTGTAACGAATTGATGACTCTTCATAGCAGCAATGTCAAGCCTTATAGGAGTTAGTTTCACATCAGTAGGGTCAAGAGGAAGTTCTAGATATGCTAAAATGTGTGATGCAATAATTCCTCCAAAAATAGGCCCCCTTTTAGACAAGCGGCGAGCAATAAGAGCATCAAGATGATAAGGTGTCTCTCCAGTGAGTGCAGCAATTAAGAAAGCAAGATGATCGCTAGAAATATTGCTAGTGTTCTCCCTACCAAGAATGCTAGTAGCAAGGTAATAAGCAAAATACTTTATGGCGGGGAGTTTGGATGTTTCTTATCTTGCCACGCTGAATGGTGCGGCAGTCATCATTGGTGATCTCTCGATAGAGCTCAAGCAAAGCCCTGGGATTGTCCTCAATCCTCTTCGCTGTACCGGAGAGCAAATGTTCCAAATTTCAGACAGAAATCTGGGCTGAGCAAAGAGATCGAGAAATCTTGAGCTCTTGAGCAGAAACGCGAGTGAGAGAAAGCTGGTGCGAGTTTTTTCGGGAGAGAGAGTGAGATGGGAGAAAGAGATGAAGTGGTGGGGCAAGGAGGGGCCCACACACCAGGGTGGCGCGCCCCCCTTGCTGGCCACGCCGGCCTGTGGGGTGCCACCCTGGGGTGCCCCACTGGTCATCCCCAGTGCTCCCGGGTGCTTCTTCGAAAAATAAGACCAACGGTATAATTTTTGTGAATTTTTGAAAACTTTGAAAAATGCACATTTCTGGGTGTCAAAATTATTATTACTGGGCAGAAAAAGATTTTTGAAATCTCTAATTAACTAAAGAACTTTGCAAAACAAAAGTGCTACAGCAAGTAGATCAAGTGGAGGAAGAAAGAGATGTTGTTTAGCTCCTCTATGCATATAAAATGAATTTGTTAACAAGGTTGATCAAGTCTTGCCACCAAATAAATTTTACATAGCATAAGAAGAAATAAACCTCAAATCAATCATGTTACCTTGTATTGTATTGATATGGATCCAATCACAAGAGTTTGATATTCTTCTTTAGGCTCATATATTGGACACTCAATAGTTCCCACTTTGATAGTTCTCACATTAGAAATTGTATTAACTCCACATGCTTTCTCAATCCTCTTGGGAAAATAAACGGTATGCTCCTTGTCATCGACATTGAAAGTAACTTTTCCGTTATTGCAATCAATAACAGCCCCTGCGGTGTTAAGAAAAGGTCTCCCAAGAATAATAGACATATTATCATCTTCAGGCATTTCCAACACAACAAAATCAGTTAATATCAAGTAGTTATTAGTAACTTGAACAGAGAACATCCTCACATATACCAACAAGAATAGCAAGTAGATTTATCGGCCATTTGCAAAGATATATCGATCGGTATCAACTTATCTAAATAAAGTCTCTTATAAAGAGAGAAAGGCATAACACTAACACCTGCTCCCAAATCACATAGAGCAGTTCTAACATAATTATTCTTAATAGAACAAGGAATAGTCGGTATACTTGGGTCGCCAAGCTTCTTTGGAACCTTACCATTGAAAGAGTAATTAGCAAGCATAGTGGAAATCTCCTCATTAGGAATTTTCCTTTTGTTAGAGACAATATCTTTCATATACTTTGAATAAGGAGGCAATTTAATAGCATCAGTCAAAGGTATTTGCAGGAATAAAGGTTTCATCCAATCACAGAATTTATTATAGTGTTCTTCTTCCTTTGATTTTAATTTCTTAGCAGGCAAAGGCATTTGCTTTTGAACCCACGGTTCCCTTTCATTACCATGTTTCTTAGCAATAAAATCTTCTTTAGTATACTTTTTATTTTTAGCATGCTTTTCAGGTTCTTCTTCAACCTCTTCTTTATCAGAAGCATCATTCTTATCATTATCTTTATCATGTTCATTACCACTTTCGGTTTCAGCATCGAAATAGAAATACTATTAGGATCATTAACAGTGCTCGGAGGATTCTACAACATTTTTATGTTTCCTTTTCTTTTTCTTAGATGGAGCACTAGTTTCAGTTCGTTGAGAATCTTGTTCAACTCTTTTGGGATGCCCTTCAGGATATAGAGGATCCTGGGTAGAAGCACCGCCTCTAGTTGTTACTTCATAAGCATGTTTTTTCTTTAGAATTATCTTTTAACAAGTCATTTTGCACTTTAGTGAGTTGATCAATTTGAGTTTGAACCATATGAAAATGTTTAATAAGCATCTTAACATCATTGGAGGTTGATGTCTACGTTCCCCCTCCTTTCCTGTAGACAGTGTTGGGCCTCCAAGTGCAGAGGTTTGTAGAACAGCAGCAAGTTTCCCTTAAGTGGATACCCAAGGTTTATCGAACTCGGGGAGGAAGAGGTCAAAGATATCCCTCTCATGCAACCCCGCAACCACAAAGCAAGAAGTCTCTTGTGTCCCCAACACACCAAATAGGTGCACTAGTTCGGCGAAGAGATAGTGAAATACAGGTGGTATAAATAAGTATGAGCAGTAGCAACGGTGCCGAGAAAAGTGCTTGGCGTGTAGTTGATGGTGGTGGTATTGCAGCGAGTAGTAACGCGATAAAACAAGTAAACAAGCGTAGTAACGCGAGTAGTAGTAACGCAGCAGTAGTAAACAAGCGGTAGTAACTCAGCAGTATTTAGGAACAAGGCCTAGGGAATAGACTTTCACTAGTGGACACTCTCAACATCGATCATATAACGGAACAGTATAAATGCATACTCTACACTTTTGTTGGATGATGAACATATTGCGTAGGATTACACGAACCCTCAATGCCGGAGTTAACAAGCTCCACAATAATGCTCATGTTTAAGTAACCTTTAGTGTAAGATAGATCAACGCTACTAAACCAAGTACTAGCATAGCATGCACACTCGTCACCTTCATGCATATGTAGGAGGAATAGATCACATCAATATTATCATAGCAATAGTTAACTCCATAATCTACAAGAGATCACGATCATAGCATAAACCAAGTACTAACACGGTGCACCCACTGTCGCCTTTACACACGTGCGGGAGGAATAGAACTACTTTAATAACATCACTAGAGTAGCACATAGATAGTAGTGATACAAACTCATATGAATCTCAATGAGATCATTGTATTGAAGTACATGGAAGAGAGATGAACCACATAGCTACCGGTACAGCCCCGAGCCTCGATGGAGAACTACTCCCTCCTCATGGGAGCAGCAGCGGTGATGAAGATGGCGGTGGAGATGGCAGCGGTGTTGATGGAGATGGCAGCGGTGTCGATGGAGAAGCCTTCCGGGGGCACTTCCCCGCTCCGACGAGGTGCCGAACAGAGTTCGTCCCCCGAATTGGAGTTTCGCGATGGCGGCGGCGCCACGGTAACTTTTCCGGAGTTTCGTCAATTGGTACTGCGTTTTTAGGTCGAAAGGGGTTATATAGGCGAAGAGGCGGCGCAGGAGGGCTGGCAGGGTGGCCCCACCATAGGCCGGCGCGGCCAGAGGCCAGCCCGCGCGGCCCTATGGTGTGGGGCCCCCCTGGCCCCTCTCCGACTCTTCTTCGGTGTTCTGGAGCCTTCCGGGAAAAATAGGAGGTTTGGCGTTGATTTCGTCCAATTCCGAGAATATTGCCCGAACAGCCTTTCCGGAACCAAAAACAGCGAGAAAACAGCAACCGGCCTTTCGGCATCTTGTTAATAGGTTAGTTCCACAAAATGCACGAATATGACATAAAGTGTGCATAAAACATGTAGATAACATCAATAATGTGGCATGGAACATAAGAAATTATCGATACGTTGGAGACGTATCGGCATCCCCAAGCTTAGTTCTCGCTCGTCCCGAGCGGGTAAAACGATAACAAAGATAATTTCTGGAGTGACATGCCATCATAATCTTGATCATACTATTTGTAAGGCATATGTAGAGAATGCAGCGATCAAAACAATGTGTATGACATGAGTAAACAAGTGAATCATAAAGCAAAGACTTTTCATGAATAGCACTTCAAGACAAGCATCAATAAGTCTTGCATAAGAGTTAACTCATAAAGCAATAATTCAAAGTAAAGGCATTGAAGCAACACAAAAGAAGATTAAGTTTCAGCGGTTGCTTTCAACTTGTAACATGTATATCTCATGGATAATTGTCAATGCAAAGCAATATAACAAATGCAATATGCAAATATGTAAGAATCAATGCACAGTTCACACAAGTGTTTGCTTCTTGAGGTGGAGAGAAATAGGTGAACTGACTCAACAATGAAAGTAAAAGAATGGTCCTTCAAAGAGGAAAGCATCGATTGCTATATTTGTGCTAGAGCTTTGATTTTGAAAACATAAAGAGAGCATAAAAATAAAGTTTTGAGAGGTGTTTGTTGTTGTCAACGAATGGTAGCGGGTACTCTAACCCCCTTGCCAGACAAACCTTCAAAGAGCGGCTCCCATTTTATTTTATTTTTGGGTGGCACTCCTTCCAACCTTTCTTTCACAAACCATGGCTAACCGAATCCTCGGGTGCCCGCCAACAATCTCATACCATGAAGGAGTACCTTTTTATTTTAGTTTTATTATGATGACACTCCTCCCAACCTTTGCTTACACAAGCCATGGCTAACCGAATCCTTCGGGTGCCGTCCAACAATCACATACCATGGAGGAGTGTCTATTTTTGTTAATTAATTTGGGACTCGGGAATCCCATTGCCAGCTCTTTTTGCAAAATTATTGGATAAGCGGATGTAGCCACTAGTCCATTGGTGAAAGTTGCCCAACAAGATTGAAAGATAAACACCACATACTTCCTCATGAGCTATAAAACATTGACACAAATAAGAGGTAATAAATTTTGAATTGTTTAAAGGTAGCACTCAAGCAATTTACTTTGGAATGGCGGGAAATACCATGTAGTAGGTAGGTATGGTGGACACAAATGGCATAGTGTTGGCTCAAGTATTTGGATGCATGAGAAGTATTCCCTCTCGATACAAGGTTTAGGCTAGCAAGGTTGTTTGAGGCAAACACAAGGATGAACTAGTACAGCAAAACTCACATAAAAGACATATTACAAGTATTATAAGACTATACATCGTCTTCCTTGTTGTTCAAACACCTTACTAGAAATTATCTAGACCTTAGAGAGACCAATTATGCAAACCAAATTTTAGCATGCTCTATGTATTTCTTCATTAATGGGTGCAAAGCATATGATGCAAGAGCTTAAACATGAGCACAACAATTGCCAAGTATCACATTACCCAAGACATTTATAGCAATTACTACATGTATCATTTTCCAATTCCAACCATATAACAATTTAACGAAGAGGAAACTTCGCCATGAATATTACAAGCTAAAAACACATGTGTTCATATGAACCAGCGGAGCGTGTCTCTCTCCCACACAAGCATGATGTAATCCAATTTATTCAAACGCAAACAAAAACAAAAGCAAACAAACAGACGCTCCAAGAAAAAGCACATAAGATGTGATGGAATAAAAATATAGTTTCGGGGGAGGAACCTGATAATGTTGTCGATGAAGAAGGGGATGCCTTGGGCATCCCCAAGCTTAGACGCTTGAGTCTTCTTGATATATGCAGGGGTGAACCACCGGGTGCATCCCCAAGCTTAGAGCTTTCACTCTCCTTGATCATAGTATATCATCCTCCTCTCTTGACCCTTGAAAACTTCCTCCACACCAAACTCGAAACAACTCATTAGAGGGTTAGTGGACAATAAAAATTAACATGTTCAGAGGTGACACAATCATTCTTAACACTTCTGGACATTGCATAAAGCTACTGGACATCAATGGATCAAAGAAATTCATCCAACATAGCAAAAGAGGCAATGCGAAATAAAAGGCAGAATCTGTCAAAACAGAACAGTCCGTAAAGATGGATTTTATTAGGCCACCAGACCTGCTCAAACGAAAATGCTCAAATTGAATGAAAGTTGCGTACATATCTGAGGATCATGCTCGTAAATTGGCATAATTTTCTGAGCTTCCTGCAGGGCAGTGGGCTCAGATTCGTGACAGCAAAGAAATCTGGAACTGCGCAGTAATCCAAATCTAGTACTTACTTTTCTATCAACGGCTTAACTTGGCACAACAAAACTCAAAACTAAGATAAGGAGAGGTTGCTACAGTAGTAAACAACTTCCAAGACACAAATATAAAACAAAGTACTGTAGCAAAATAACACATGGGTTATCTCCCAAGAAGTTCTTTTCTTTATAGCCATTAAGATGGGCTCGAGCAGTTTTAATAATCCATTCGCGGGAAATAGTATTTGAAGCAAAAGAGAGCTTCAAGAGGCAAATTAAAAACAAATTTAAGTCTAACATGCTTCCTATGAAGAGGAATCTTGTACACAAATGAATTCATGAAGAACAAAGTGACAAGCATAAGAGGATAAAACACGAGTAACTTCAAGATTCTCAACATAAAGAGGGGAAACTTAATATTATTAAGATGCATATAACCATATTTCCCTCTCTCATAATAACTTTCAGTAGCATCATTGATGAAATCCACAATATACCCATCACTTAAAACATTCTTATCATGGTTCATATGCATAGAAGTATCATTAAATTTGGCATAAGAAGAGTTATTCTCATTAATAGTAATTGGAGCAAGATTATTATCAAGAATTTGAACATGGTAAACAAGTTGCATATTAAGGGAATTGTTTTTGGTAACCCCATCATGACTATGACAAGTTTCATAAGGATAGTTATAACCTATATCATAGCATTCTTTATAATAATCATCAAAGATCGGAGGCACGAAGTGTCATCATAAGAAATAGAATAGTTATCTTTCACAGATCGGTTTATCCGTGTCCATACCATCATTGTTATTAGAAGGAGATGTATCAAGAACATAATGACCAGTAGCAAAAGGATTTTCAAACACCTCTTCCCCGAGCTTAGAGCTTTCTATATCATTATGGGAGGAAGCATGGATAGCACCGACACTATGGCAATTATTATCATCATTTTCAGAATTAGTTTCCCGAGAGATTTGTAATATCAAAAGTAGCGTGCTCATTCAAATCATGATCGCTAATGTATGTAAAGGGCATAGGAAGATCATCGTATTCAGATTCATTATCACAATAATCATTAGGAGCAACATACTTACGGTTACCTATTGTTATCTCATATACGCGGGGATATGATGTTACCTCTTTCTTTTTATTCTCCTTCTTCTTCTTCTTCTTCTTCTTCTTCTTCTTCTTCTTCTTCTTCTTCTTCTTCTCTTCCTTCTCCTCGTTCCCTTCTTCAGGAGGAAGAGGTTTGAAGGGTGGCTCGTCCGCATAACCTGATTTTCTTTCAGAAACAATAGAAGAAACTTGGGAGGATCCCTCCTTTTCATTAATTAGTTGAAAACACACAGCGGTCCTATCATATTTTGGCAAGGTGTCATCTTCTAAAATATTTTGTATGTAAGTATTTGTATGGCTATTATCAATGCAATAAGAAAAACACCCATGCAGGACATCATCAATATCAAGATCACTCATATGTAACAAAGAGATTTTTCTCGACAGTTCTTCACACCCCAAAAATAAAGTAAGTTCATCATGCTTGATTAGGAGTAATTTCATCATCACAATACAAATTTGCAGCACTCATTGGGTTCAAAATATCACTGGAGGAGCATTGAAAATTAAAATGACCCACTTCATGGCAAACTTCACAAATAAAAGGATAGAGGGCACAAACTTTTTTACCAAGATCATCTAGAGCCCTAAACCACTTTCTAGTTTTTTCATTAGCATGATGGATGCAATATTCATCTTTGATTTGATTGATTCCACAAGGTCTATGTATTCCACAAAAATTAACATGCTTATAGGAAATAGCATTCTTAGGAGTTTGAGCATGCTTATTGCAATAATTAACAACAATTTCATTCTTCATGCAAGCCTCTTTAAAAGGTTCATGATACTTATCAAAATTATTTTTAGGCAATTCAAAATGAGAAACAAAGGCTTTATAAAGATTTGCAAGCAACTTGAGAGTCAAGACCATAAGTGGCACTCATATTTCGAAATTTATCGGTATCCATAAAAGCTTCAATGCATTCATAATCATAATTTATACCTGACTCTTTACCTTCATTGTTCTCCCATCCTTCAGCGTTGTCCTCAATCCGATCAAGGAGATCCCACCTAGCTTCAACCTCCTTGCTTGTGAAAGATCCCTCCGAACACGCGTCCAGATAGTCCTTGTGTTGTCCTGAAAGCCTCGCATAAAAATTGTTAACAATAACATTACGGGGGAGCTCATGAATGGGACATTTGAGCATTAGTGATTTCAATCTCCCCCACGCTTGAGAAATACTCTCTCCATCACGAGGATAAAAGTTATAAATATAATTCCTATCAATATGCACTTCATGCGGAGGATAAAATTTAGAATAAAAGAGAGATGCAATTTCCTCCCAACCAAGAGAATGCCTATTCTCCAACAATTTATACCAATGCGCTCGCTTTACCGTACAACGAAACAGAGAATAGCTTCTTCCTCACTTCATCCATAGAGATACCTGCACACTTGAATAACCCACATAATTCGTGCAAAAACAAGTAAATGATCTCTAGGATGGACAGTTCCATCCCCTTTATAGTGGTTGTCCATAACACGTTCAATAATTTTCATGGGTATTTTATACGGAATACTTTCAGCAGGTGGATTTAAAATATCGAAGCATTATTAGAGTTATCGCATATGGGAGATAAAGCATTATCGTAACAAATTTTCTCCCCTAAAGATGGGAAGCTAAAAAGACCACAAAAACTAGCTTCCCCAAGCTTAGACTTCTTCATAGCATTAGCGAGTAATTGCATTCATACTAATAACATCGCTACTAGCATGCAAATAAGGTTCCATAGGTTTTTTAATTTTCGCATCAAACAATTCTAAATCAGGAAAAAGATTAAAAAGCTCACTAAATTTTTTGTTGTTTTCCATTATGCCTAACTAGTGTAAACAAGAAACAAAAAGTTGCAATTGCGGGATCTAAAGGAAATAGCTTCGAGCACACACACAACGGCGCCGGAAAAATACTTTACCCGGGACCGGAGTATGAGAGCCTTTTTACCTTTCCTCCCGGCAACGGCGCCGGAAAAGTGCTTGATGTCTACGTTCCCCCTCCTTTCCCGTAGACAGTGTTGGGCCTCCAAGTGCGAGGTTTGTAGAACAGCGAGCAAGTTTCCCTTAAGTGGATACCCAAGGTTTATCGAACTCGGGGAGGAAGAGGTCAAAGATATCCCTCTCATGCAACCCCGCAACCACAAAGCAAGAAGTCTCTTGTGTCCCCAACACACCAAATAGGTGCACTAGTTCGGCGAAGAGATAGTGAAATACAGGTGGTATAAATAAGTATGAGCAGTAGCAACGGTGCCGTAAAAGTGCTTGGCGTGTAGTTGATGGTGGTGGTATTGCAGCGAGTAGTAACGCATAGAAACAAGAAACAAGCAGTAGTAACGCAAGTAGTAGTAACGCAGCAGTAGTAAACAAGCAGTAGTAACTCGGCAGTATTTAGGAACAAGGCCTAGGGAATAGACTTTCACTAGTGGACACTCTCAACATCGATCATATAACGAACGAGATAAATGCATACTCTACACTTTTGTTGGATGATGAACATATTGCGTAGGATTACACGAACCCTCAATGCCGGAGTTAACAAGCTCCACAATAATGCTCATGTTTAAGTAACCTTTAGTGTAAGATAGATCAACGCTACTAAACCAAGTACTAGCATAGCATGCACACTGTCACCTTCATGCATATGTAGGAGGAATAGATCACATCAATATTATCATAGCAATAGTTAACTCCATAATCTACAAGAGATCACGATCATAGCATAAACCAAGTACTAACACGGTGCACCCACTGTCGCCTTTACACACGTGCAGGAGGAATAGAACTACTTTAATAACATCACTAGAGTAGCACATAGATAGTAGTGATACAAACTCATATGAATCTCAATGAGATCATTGTATTGAAGTACATGGAAGAGAGATGAACCACATAGCTACCGGTACAGCCCCGAGCCTCGATGGAGAACTACTCCCTCCTCATGGGAGCAGCAGCGGTGATGAAGATGGCGGTGGAGATGGCAGCGGTGTTGATGGAGATGGCAGCGGTGTCGATGGAGAAGCCTTCCGGGGCACTTCCCCGCTCCGGCAGGTGCCGGAACGGAGTTCCGTCCCCGAATTGGAGTTTCGCGATGGCGGCGGCGCCACGGTAACTTTTCCGGAGTTTCGTCAATTGGTGCTGCGTTTTTAGGTCGAAAGGGGTTATATAGGCGAAGAGGCGGCGCAGAGGGCTGGCAGGTGGCCCCACCATAGGCCGGCGCGGCCGGAGGCCAGCCCGCGCGGCCCTATGGTGTGGGGCCCCCCGGCCCCTCTCCGACTCTTCTTCGGTGTTCGGAGCCTTCCGGGAAAAATAGGAGGTTTGGCGTTGATTTCGTCCAATTCGAGAATATTGCCCGAACAGCCTTTCCGGAACCAAAAACAGCTAGAAAACAGCAATCGGCCTTTCGGCATCTTGTTAATAGGTTAGTTCCACAAAATGCACGAATATGACATAAAGTGTGCATAAAACATGTAGATAACATCAATAATGTGGCATGGAACATAAGAAATTATCGATACGTTGGAGACGTATCAGAGGTTCTCTCCACAATACCATGCAATTCACCAATAGCTCGAGAATTTTCCATTAAATGATTCTCTACTCTCATATTGAAATTATTTTGCTTAACAATATAATTATCAAACTCATCTAAGCATTGAGCAGGAGGTTTTGAATACGGAATATCTTCCCTAGTAAAGCGTTCAAGAGAGTGTACCTCAATCATGGATGAAGGGGGAGTGATCTTACATAAATCTTCTAAGGGAGGTAAATTCTTTACATCTTCGGATTTAATACCCTTCTCTTTAAGAGATTTCTTGGCTTCCCTCATATCTTCATCATTTAATTTAATCATACCCCTCTTCTTCAATATTGGTGTCGGGGTTGGTTCAGGTGTAGACCAATCATCATGATTCCGGCCTATTCTAGCCAATAATTCTTCAGCGTCGTCTGGAGTTCTTTTTTTGAAAACACAACCAGCACAACTATCCAGGTATGCCCTAGACTCAATGGCTAGTCCACTATAAAATATATCAATAAATCATGCTTTTCCAAATCATGTTCAGGTCGAGCTCTAATAAGAGAGAAAAATCTAGCCCAAGCCTCAGGCAATTTCTCTCCATCTTCCTGATCAAAATTATAAATTCTCTGCAAAGCAATATGTTGAGCACTAGCAGGAAAGTATTTCCGGAAGAAAACATCAAGCAATTCTTTTGGACTATTAATAGAATCAGGTGGCAAACTATTATACCAAGTTTTAGCATCATCCTTTAATGAGAAAGGGAAAATTTTAGCAACTAAATAAGTACGCTTCTTAACATCATCAGAAAACAAGCTAATCAGAGTAGATAGCTCAATCATGTGTTCTTCAGCACTTTCTTTTTCAGTACCACAAAAAGGTGTTTTCTCAACAATAGATATATGAGACAAATCAAGAGAAAAATCATAATCCTTATCCTTAATGTTTATAGGAGATGTGACAAATTTAGGATCAGGAGACAGTTTATATCTAACAGTATGTTGTGCAAGCAAATTTTTAATTTGTCTTGCATCAGTAGTAGCATTGCATTTATCAATAAAATCATCATCAAGTTCTACATAATCTTCATCAAGATCATCACTAGAGTATTCAACAAACTCAGGTGAATTAACAGGTGTAGCAGCATTTTCATTTGGAGTTTCAGTACTTTCAATTTGTCTAGACCTAGCAATTGTAGCATCTAGAAAAGATCCCAATGAACCATCATTATCAATGTAACAACCCAACTTTTTGTGCATTGGTTTAATCTTTGAAATGCAAAATTTTGGGCCAACAAAAACTTTTTCTGTTTCTCAAAGTTGCATGCATATAGTTTATCATGCTCATGCATTGTAGAGATTGTGTGTGCATTGCTTGTGAATGTTGTGTTGTGTGTGGATCCTTAAAACCCTAAGCCTACCTATTAATTTTTGGAATCCCTTTTCTTATTAAGGAGAGATTAAAATTTTCCATAAACCCTTGAGCATGTGTTTATGCCCACATAAGATCTCCTAAGATCTAGTTCTTCCTAATTTTTCTCCTCCATATCTACTTCTTCTTTTATCCATTTTCAAATCTGAAACCTTCCAAGCAAGATGAAAATTGACTCATCACCTTGTTCACCAAGATTGGACTTGGATCATTTCTATGTGGCTACTTCAAAATTTTCGAAATTGAAATGGATGAGAATGACCATGCATGTCATGATCCTTATCTCTCCCTTGATCCTTCTATTCACTATTCCTCCACACCATCTCACACCCTAGTGCATGTGATCATGCTCACTTGTGATCTTCCTAGATCCTATTTATTGCAAATTCCACTCCCCCATATCTTTTTATTCTCTTCTCAAATTTGATCTCTGAAAATTCTCCAAGGTAGCACACCCCTTGACTTATCATATTTATGCTCTGAAACTAATTGGGAGCACATATATGTGGCTCATTCAAAAATCCAAAATTGGTGAATAAGTGAGGATGGCCATGCCGGCCATGATCTCTTCCCTCTCTCTTGCTCATTCCCTTCACCCCCTCTCTTCCCCAACACTCACACACGACCAGGAGGAGCCTCAGCACCCTCCCAAACCCCTGCATTCGACCCCCCCTCTCTTTTTCTTGTCCCTTGGTCACCACCTCGGGAATCAACACAAGATCAAGGAGATCTCCTTCCCTCCTCCATCCTTGGCAGCTTCCTGGTGTCCTGCACGACTCCCAGCAGACCCTCTCCATCTCTGACACCGCGTGCACGCCCTCAGATCGCCATTCTTCTCCTTACCCGCTTGGAAACCCCCAATGGCCGGTGACCACGTCCGTCTGGCCACGGCCACCTCCCCCGCTCCACCATACCTCTCTGGTGACTATAACCATGTCCATCGGACACGCCTAGCCCGACCCAGCCTCGGAGACATGCCCGCGGACCCCGCCCTTGACCCACCGACGCTCCACGGCGACGACCAGCTGCCTGGTCACCTCGCCGCACGGCTGCTGGCAGGCACCCGTCGCGTCCTTCCCTCTCTGCCTCGCAGCCCGACGAGCGCATCCCTCCAAAACGCGGCACCGCCTTGCAGGCACGCAGCAGCACCGCCTCGCTCCCCCAATCCCTTGCTGCCGCCCACCGTAAACCGCCTCGCCGCACCGTGTCCACCATGCACCGCGCGGCTCAGTATAAAGCGCCGCAGCCCTCCTCTATCCAGACCCTCTCGCCACCATAACCCCCTCTCACCTCAAGCTCGTCTCCCCTGAGGAGAGGAGCTCCTCTTCTCCCTAACCTCCGTGAACGCGCTCGACATCTGCCAGCCGCCGGTGAAGGTTGCCGTCGCGGGACTACCTCGTTTTCCCTCTCCCTTAGCTCTCTGGAAGCTCCTTTCTCCCCTCTTTCTAACGCACGAACTTTTGTGACCCAGGGTTGCCCGTAGACGACGCCGCGCCGAACAGCGTTTCCGCCGCCGTCGACGACCGCCGGAAAACCCGTCGCTGTTTCCACCGCCGCGACCACCAGTCGACAGAGCTCGCTCCGCCGCTTCCAAATCGCCACGCCTCGTCGTCATCTGCGCTACGTGGTGAGCACCCGAGCCCCCGCCGATTCCTAGGGTTCCCTGACGTTCGCCGCGTCGGGAGGAAGAAGGAGCAGCGGTGGCCGTTGGATGAAATCCAACGGCTGCATGCGCTCTGGGCACTGGCCCGCACGCCAGCGCGGACGCCACGTCCCCTGCGTTTGAAACGGCCGCTCCCGCGCTGCGGAGCCGTTGCTGGGCCAAATCCGGCGAGCCCAGCAACGCCGGCCCGTTCCCTTTTTCTCTTTTTCCTCTAATTAACCTGCCAGTAAATTCCTGTGTAGGTTTCGAAATTCCATAAATTCATACAGTAACCAAATTGATTGATTCAAAGTTCTAAATGCTCACAAATGAAATCTCTACCACAAATAATTACCTGCATGTCATTTTGTGCTGTGAATGTGTGCTGCAAAATATAAACCTAAAAAGTGTCTGATTGTGTAATTTAATTATTGTGTGATATTTATGCAACCTTTCGGCATGAGGTCAATTTGGTTGTGAAGTGTATGTTAGTAGCTTCATTTTGACACTAGTGTAGCATGCAGGAGCTTCCTGGATTTTAATTGCTTTAGAAAATAAGATCTGTCCAGAGAGGCAGTAGATGATTTTTAATTCGAAAAATAATAATGATTTTGAAATGAAACCAAGTGCTACTGGTAGATATACCTATAGGGTAATTTTGTGCCAAAGGAAATATTTTTAAGAGTTGTAGTTTAATTCTAAGGATTTAATTACTGAAACAGTATACCTTTTCAGTATTTGATTTTTATAAAATCATTCACAAATCAGAAAAATACAAATCCAGTGGGGTTAGCTCACATTTGTTCTTAGCTATCCAGGGGTATACTTTGTTTTGGTAGGAGATGCTCTGGTTAGTGTTGGTTTAAGTTTTGGAGTGCTCTGGTTTCTGTATTGATTAAATTGTTTGGGACAGTAGGAATTTTATTTGTATATGATTCTTGTGCAGGTGTGTTCTACATGTCAATAGCTTTCTGTAGATATGCTGCATGCATTTTTGTGACTTCCAGAAACATTTAGGTCATTTAAATGGTGCATAAGTCAATTCTGAAATTGCAAAAATCATATCTTTTGTTTTAAAAATCATAAATGGGTGAAACTACTTTCAGTAGCTTGCATTTGTCAACCTCTACCTACTGTGATTTTATCAGATTTTTGTGTGCATTATTCTGGAGATAGTTTGTTGATTTGTATGGTGTGGTTCTTTTATTTGCGCGACGATAGATTCGAACGCCGCCGGAGAAGAAGGAGGAGGTGACTTTGGGGGATTTGAAGAAGAAGACCAGGGACACTTTGCTGAGCAAGGCAAGCCACCTCTTGATGCATCTCTGATCCTATATATATCTTATTCTTGCATTATTACAAGTTTTACAAAGGTGCATGTCTTCTATTTATTTTGTCGGTGGTTAGTGCCACCGGGAGTTTTATTATTCCACCCTTAGGGTGCAGCCCTCGTTGGTACCTACTGAACAAATCCCAATTAGTGATATGGTGCTTATCACCTTGTCATCCTTGTCGCCATTTTTCGAAGAAGAAGTGGACTATAGGTCGGGAGCCCTGGAAAAATGTTTACGAAAATTGTTTTCAAGCAAAGAAGTATTTGGCAAACCTTGGAAAGGGGTAGCCCTGCCCAAGTGTGAGTTTATCAAATGAGAAATGTTTATGAAAAGGAGATTTGCTGAAGGCAAGTTGAGGAAAGGAAATATTTTCGAAAACTTTAGCGCCTAAGTACTCACCCGGACTGAAAAACAGTGCAACCACATTACCCCAAAGTGGGCACGGGGCGTAGTGTAGTAGTTTGTCTCGCCTTAGACTGAGTCCTGCAAGTGTAGTGGCAGTCCGACCATGGACGCTTCGACCGGGGTTCTTCCCATGAGAAGGGACGCAGCCCATTTGCCTGTTCAGGTACGCGGGGTACAACTTATGAGCTCCCATTGAAAGATGCCTAAGTGGTTGGATGGCATTCCGGAGGGTCGGGTGTCGGGGACTTTGCAACTCCTGGGAAAACGGCAGCCCGGACTGCGGTGTTGGGAGGTACAACTCATTAGGCATGTCTTAGGCTAAGGCGAGCAGGCGAAAAACTGCGATCGTGTATTTGTCGTGGCATAGGTTATTATGCAGGGATGATGCCCACACGATGAGTACCCGGATCTTGTGGGGAAAGTGTACAACCTCTGCAGAGTGAAAACTATTCGAATAGCCGTGTCCGCGGTCATGGACGGTCGGAAAGGCTGCTGCTTAGCACTAAAGAGTTTTTGGCTTTTAAAAAGTGTTTTCTCAAATAATGTTTTGGGAAAGTAACGCCAGTGCGACTGGTGGAAAGTGTACCTGCGAGGTACGGTGGAAAAATCTGGAAAGGAGTTGGCCATATGAGATGGCTGAAGTTAAATTGGGTCACCCTTACCTATTAGTCTGAAATAAAAGTGTTTATAAAAGTTTTCCAACAAAGATATGAAGATGCCCTACTCTCGAGAGGAACCACCTCTCGCTCTTTGTCGCCTTAGTTAGTGCCTGTTCCTTGCTACTGCCATATCGCATTTCCTTTATTTCTCTCTAAGGTGGTTTGCGAGTACATTCAAAAGTACTCATTGGCATTGTTGTCCTGGTTATCTACTTGACCAGACTTTGAAGAAGAGTACTTCGAAGAAGAGGAGTACGACGCCGAAGACGCGAACTAGGACGCTCTCCCAGTCAGCCGCCTGTAGGGTAAAGGCCTGACTTGGGTTCCACCGCTTTTGGAGTCAAGTTGTTTCCGCTGCTGTTTGGTGAACTACGGCCTTGATGGCCTATGATGTAAGACTTCGTATTATTTAAATTCGGTACTGTAATGGATGATGAAACCTGGTATCAGTTCGGTTATGTATTCACGATGGAATGATCTTGGGATCGTGAAATTGTATGCATAACAGGAGTTCTGGACTGATAAGTCCGGGGCTCCACAGAGCTGGTATCAGAGCCATCCTGACTGTAGGAGACCTTAGTTAGCATGGGCGTTAGAAATAGAACAAAAATTATTTTATTAAACAAAAAGGTTGACTAAATGCTGAAAATGCTTAAGTCCCTTACCTCCTTCTATTTTCCAGAAACTTTACTTGCATTACTGTTTTATTATGCTTAAAATTTTGCACACTGTGGTCACTAACTTAATCTACTTTAAAATTTGTGTAGATGCCGATCGAGTACACGCACGTCCGTCAGAGTTGGAGTGAGGCCGCCCTCTACTTCTTCGAGCGGGCCTTAGCCGACCTGGCTATTCGCTGCGGACGTATGGTGCCCGAGATTAAGGGCGTCCGTACTGAGAGGTCCGCAGACTCGGAGATGGCCTGGCTGGTCACCTGCGTCGTCAGGGGGAGCGGGATTTCCCCCGCTACTGAGGAGTTCACCATCGACGTGATGGAGCGCACGTGGCTCGACGGGATGATTCGAGTCTCTCAGGAGGCACTTGCACGACTTGCCTTTCTTCACCCGGAGGTTGTCGCCGACACTGGTTACCAGTACCTTGGCCAGCGCGACCTCGCGGGCCAGCCCGTGGCCGGCGCCCCGCACGCCGACACCGCACACCAGCTGCACCACATGGAGTACCTGCTTCACCACACTCAGACTCAGCAGGATCGCGCCCGTGAGAGGTGCGATCTGCAGGAGGATGAGATCGCTACCCTTCGCGCTCAGCTTGCCGCCTCACAGGCTGACCTTGCTAGTGAGCGCAAGCTGAGGTTTGCCGCACGCCGGAGAGTTACTCGCCTGAAGGCGAAGGTGGCTTCGCTGGAGGCCCTGACTACACAGATGGAGGCCACTATTGAGGAGCTTGAGGACGACGGTGAGGATCTCCGTAAGGAGAACGAGGCTCTCCTTAGTGACGACGACGACTACGAGGACGAGGACTTCGATATGGAGCCTGATACTGAGGACGAGGCCTTCATCAACGATGAAGATGAGGAGCCCGAGCCACTGCTGTCCGAGGAGGACCCCGAGGAGCCAGCCTTTGTTGAGGAGGACGCCCCACCTGCACCCGAGGTTCCTGTCGTGGACCTCGACGACTTCTAGAGCACCACCTTGGACTCGCACCACCTTACCGTAGGGCGATGAGATAGGCCCCCTTTTGCGATGCGAGTAGACTTGTGATAATGGTTCCATGAAACCATTCTTTTGGTTGTGTTGTATGAGACTTATGTGTGATGATGTATGCTACATTGTGCCATCGGCACCCCTGCTATGTTATGCTTTCATTGCCTACTTTGCATTTGTTGCGCCCGTTTTCGAATTTCCGTTTTTATTTGCAATCCCTCCCCTTTTAAGTGGCTGCCTATCTACTTGTTCCTATTTTGTAAATCTGAATCCACCCTTCTTCAGGATGGTGGAAACCCGTAGAGGAGACCACAGCGGGGCAAACCGAGACCCCCCTCCACCTCCACCTCCCGACCCTACCATGGCTCAACTCCTGCGTATGATGATGGAAGACCGTGAGGCAGCCCGTGCGGAGCGTCAGGCAAATCTTGCCACTCTTCAGCACCTCACCCAGCTTGCTACTGGTAACGCCAACAACAATAATGGCGGAGACGGAAATGGAGACCCCCGCTCCAAGCTGAAGGATTTCCAAAGCACCAATCCCCCTGTCTTCTCCAAGTGCACTGAACCCCTCGACGCCGATGATTGGCTTCGCACCATAGAGAACAACTTGGAGGTTGCCGGAGTCGGAGAAAATGAGAAGGTTCTGTTTGCCACTCATTACCTCTCCGGACCTGCCCGCGCTTGGTGGGAAAATGTCAAGGCTATTCAAGCTGAAGGACACGTCATCGGCTGGGAAGAATTCAAGACCAAGTTCCGTAAGACCCACATCCCCTCAGGACTGATCAAGCTCATGAAGGATAAGTTCATGAATTTGAAGCAGGGGAGCATGTCTGTGGTGGACTACATGGACAAATTCACCACTCTGTCCCGTTATGCTCCAGAAGACACCGACACTGAAGAGAAGAAGAAAGATCGCTTCTTGAATGGTCTACATGATGAAATGCAGAGCATCTTGGTGGCCGTTCCATACCCAGACCTTGAGTCGCTGGTTGATGCCTCTATCATGGTGGAGAGCAAGCGCAAGAGTGCGTTTGAGAACCGCAAGCGCAAGGCGATGATGCAGCAAGGCAGCTCCAGCACTCAGCGACCCCGCAGCTTTCCTCCACCTAGGCCGGCGCCCCAGCAGCAGAGGGCACCACCCCCTGCACCTCGCCCCAACAACCCCAACCGCAACTACAACCCTCAGCGTTCCGGAGGAAGCAACTACAACCCCAACTACAACCGCCAGAACAACACTGTCCGCCCCGCCACCACTGGATGCTATACCTGCGGTCAGCCGGGTCATTTCTCCAAGGAATGCCCCAACCGAGCTACTTCGGGACAGCGCCCCAATGCGCCCAAGCCTAATCCGGGACAAGCTCGCACTGCTACTGGAAGGAATCTGAATCAGAAGAAGCCAGCTGGACCAGCTAGGGGACACCTCAACCACGTCAATGCTGAACAAGCTCAGGAAGCTCCGGATATTGTTCTGGGTACGTTCCCCGTCAACTCAATACCCTCGACTGTTTTGTTTGACTCCGGTGCATCGCATTCCTTCGTTACCAAGACCTTTGTGAGAAAAGGAGGTTTAACCCCCACCCCCATGAAGCGACCTATGTTAGTACAAATCCCTGGATCCACTAGCAAAACCCAAAGTTCTTGCAAGGAGGTCCCCATAGAAATTCAGGGAAAACGTTTTCACGCGGATCTGATTGTGTTGGGTGAGCAAGGCCTAGAGGTTATTCTAGGGATGAATTGGATGGTTAAGTATAAGGGCCATATAGATTGTGTTCGCCGAGCCATAACCTTGACTGCTGAGGACGGAGAAGTAGTTGAGCATGTGGCAACCATACCTTCATCGAAGGTCTTATGCAAGAAGAGTGTCGCTAGCCCAGCCCTGCATGAAGTACCCATAGTTTGTGAGTATCCTGAGGTTTTTCCTGATGAGCTACCCGGTATGCCCCCTGATCGGGATATCGAGTTTATCATCGAGCTAGTCCCCGGAACCGCCCCCATCGCTCAGCGACCTTACCGGATGAACCCACAAGAATTAGTTGAGCTGAAGAAGCAGTTGGACGATATGTTGAGAAAAGGATTAATCCGCCCAAGCGCATCACCCTGGGGATCTCCCGTTATCTTTGTGGATAAGCGAGACGGTACTATCCGCCTGTGCGTGGATTACCGGAAACTAAATGACGTCACCATCAAGAATAAATACCCCCTCCCGAAGATTGAAGACCTTTTCGACCAGATGAATGGTGCTCGCATTTTCTCCAAAATTGACCTCCGAACTGGTTATCATCAACTCAAGGTTCGAGAGTCAGACATCCCCAAGACTGCTTTCACCACACGGTATGGACTTTTTGAATATACCGTGATGTCTTTCGGACTGACCAATGCTCCTGCCTATTTCATGAATCTCATGAACAAGGTGTTCATGAAGTACCTCGACAAGTTCGTCGTGGTTTTCATCGACGATATTCTGATCTACTCAAAGAGTGAAGAAGAGCATGCTTGAACATCTGCGGATTGTTCTGGGAACGCTCAGAGACCATCAGCTTTACGCCAAGTTTAGTAAATGTGAGTTTTGGCTGAAAGAGGTAGGATTTCTAGGTCACGTCATATCTGCCGGAGGTGTGTCTGTCGACCCGTCCAAAATTCAGTCCATCATGGAGAAGAAAGCCCCCACCAATCAGACCGAAATTCGCGCCTTTTTAGGATTGGCGGGATATTACCGCAAGTTTGTTGAGGGATTCTCCAGCATTGCGAGACCCTTAACACAGCTCTTGAAGAAGGATAAGAAGTTCGAGTGGACCGACAAATGTGAGGCCAGTTTTCAGGAACTCAAGAAGAGGTTAGTCACAGCCCCCGTCTTGACCATGCCCGATATTACCAAGGATTTTGATGTGTACTGCGATGCATCAAAACTTGGTTTGGGAAGTGTGTTGATGCAAGAAGGAAAGGTGATAGCCTATTTATCAAGACAACTTCGACCGCACGAGATGAATTACCCCACGCACGACTTGGAGCTTGCTGCGGTAGTTCATGCCCTGAAGACCTGGCGCCATTATCTAGTGGGAAATCGTTGCGAAATCTACACCGACCACAAGAGTTTGAAGTACATCTTCACCCAGCGGGAGCTGAACATGAGGCAGAGCAGATGGATGGAGCTTATCAAGGATTACGATCTCGGCATTCATTATCATCCCGGTAAAGCTAATGTGGTAGCTGATGCCCTTAGTCGAGAGCCCTGTTCGTTGAACGCCCTCATCAAGATTGCTCAACCTAAGCTGTATGAAGAGCTGGAGGAGTTCGGCCTCGAACTCGTTAGCCATGGATTCCTGGCCAATCTTGAATTGAAGCCTGCTCTATTTGATCAAATCGAAGAAGCTCAAGTGGGTCATGAGAGTATAGAAGGAATCAAGCGTAGGATGAATAGGGAAGAAGTTCCTGGTTTTGAGGTTGACGCCAAAGGAGTTTTGTGGTACAAGGGACGCCTGTGTGTACCTAATGTTGAAGACCTGAAGCAACTCATCATGAAGGAAGCTCACGACACCCCATACTCAATCCACCCCGGAGGAACCAAGATGTATCAAGATCTGAAGAAACAATTCTGGTGGCACGGAATGAAGCGCGAAATCGCCTTTTACATTGCTCGCTGCGACGTGTGCCAGAAAGTGAAGGCTGAACATCAGCGACCAGCTGGACTACTCCAACCCCTCCAAGTTCCTGAGTGGAAATGGGAAGAAGTTGGGATGGATTTCATCACCGGACTCCCTACATCCCAACGTGGCCATGACTCTATCTGGGTTATTGTTGACCGACTTACCAAAGTTGCTCATTTCATCCCCGTGAAGACCAAGTATAATAGTACCAGACTAGCTGACCTATACATATCCAGAATCGTGAGTCTCCACGGTGTTCCTAAGCGGATCGTATCGGATCGTGGTACCCAATTCACCTCGAGATTCTGGAAGAGCCTGCATGAAGCCCTCGGTACCAAGCTCGCCTTCAGCACTGCTTATCACCCGCAGACAGGTGGCCAGACCGAAAGAGTAAATCAGATTCTTGAAGATATGCTTCGTGCTTGTGTTCTCGCCTATGGAGCCAAATGGGAAGATTGTCTCCCCTTCGCGGAATTCTCTTACAACAATAGCTACCAAGCTAGTCTGCAGATGGCCCCCTTTGAAGCTCTATATGGTCGCCGTTGTCGAACCCCTCTCAACTGGTCCGAGACTGGAGATAGTCAAGTTTTTGGACCTGACCATCTTCGCGAAGCTGAAGAGCAAGTTCAACTAATCCGTGATCGCCTCAAGGCTGCTCAATCCCGCCAGAAGAGTTATGCTGACTCTAAGCGTCGCGAGCTGACATTCAATGTTGGTGATCATGCCTACCTTCGCGTCACTCCACTCAAGGGAATGCAGAGATTTCACGTCAAAGGGAAGCTTGCCCCCAGATATATTGGACCTTTCAAGGTTCTCGCTCGTAGAGGTGAAGTATCCTATCAGTTGGAACTGCCGTCTGAATTAGCGGATTTCCATGATGTGTTCCATATCTCTCTTCTTCGGCGATGCCTCCAAGTGCCTGACAAGCCTGAGACATTCAAGAACATCGATTATCGCACCCTCGACCTCAACACCGACTTAACCTATCGAGAAGTACCCCTTCGGATTCTTGAAGAAGCTGTTCGTCTCACCCGTAGAAGGAAGATAAGATTTTGCAAGGTTCAGTGGACTAATCACTCCGAGGAGGAAGCCACATGGGAAAGAGAAGATCAGCTCCGAAAGGATTTCCCCTCACTCTTCAGTTCTTAGCCACCGAATCTCGAGGACGAGATTCATTTTAAGGGGGGAAGGTTTGTAACAACCCAACTTTTTGTGCATTGGTTTAATCTTTGAAATGCAAAATTTTGGGCCAACAAAAACTTTTTCTGTTTCTCAAAGTTGCATGCATATAGTTTATCATGCTCATGCATTGTAGAGATTGTGTGTGCATTGCTTGTGAATGTTGTGTTGTGTGTGGATCCTTAAAACCCTAAGCCTACCTATTAATTTTTGGAATCCCTTTTCTTATTAAGGAGAGATTAAAATTTTCCATAAACCCTTGAGCATGTGTTTATGCCCACATAAGATCTCCTAAGATCTAGTTCTTCCTAATTTTTCTCCTCCATATCTACTTCTTCTTTTATCCATTTTCAAATCTGAAACCTTCCAAGCAAGATGAAAATTGACTCATCACCTTGTTCACCAAGATTGGACTTGGATCATTTCTATGTGGCTACTTCAAAATTTTCGAAATTGAAATGGATGAGAATGACCATGCATGTCATGATCCTTATCTCTCCCTTGATCCTTCTATTCACTATTCCTCCACACCATCTCACACCCTAGTGCATGTGATCATGCTCACTTGTGATCTTCCTAGATCCTATTTATTGCAAATTCCACTCCCCCATATCTTTTTATTCTCTTCTCAAATTTGATCTCTGAAAATTCTCCAAGGTAGCACACCCCTTGACTTATCATATTTATGCTCGAAACTAATTGGGAGCACATATATGTGGCTCATTCAAAAATCCAAAATTGGTGAATAAGTGAGGATGGCCATGCCGGCCATGATCTCTTCCCTCTCTCTTGCTCATTCCCTTCACCCCCTCTCTTCCCCAACACTCACACACGACCAGGAGGAGCCTCAGCACCCTCCCAAACCCCTGCATTCGACCCCCCCTCTCTTTTTCTTGTCCCTTGGTCACCACCTCGGGAATCAACACAAGATCAAGGAGATCTCCTTCCCTCCTCCATCCTTGGCAGCTTCCTGGTGTCCTGCACGACTCCCAGCAGACCCTCTCCATCTCTGACACCGCGTGCACGCCCTCAGATCGCCATTCTTCTCCTTACCCGCTTGGAAACCCCCAATGGCCGGTGACCACGTCCGTCTGGCCACGGCCACCTCCCCCCTCCACCATACCTCTGCTGGTGACTATAACCATGTCCATCGGACACGCCCAGCCCGACCCAGCCTCGGAGACATGCCCGCGGACCCCGCCCTTGACGCACCGACGCTCCACGGCGACGACCAGCTGCCTGGTCACCTCGCCGCGCGGCTGCTGGCAGGCACCCGTCGCGTCCTTCCCTCTCTGCCTCGCAGCCCGACGAGCGCATCCCTCCAAAACGCGGCACCGCCTTGCAGGCACGCAGCAGCACCGCCTCGCTCCCCCAATCCCTTGCTGCCGCCCACCGTAAACCGCCTCGCCGCACCGTGTCCACCATGCACCGCGCGGCTCAGTATAAAGCGCCGCAGCCCTCCTCTATCCAGACCCTCTCGCCACCATAACCCCCTCTCACCTCAAGCTCGTCTCCCCGAGGAGAGGAGCTCCTCTTCTCCCTAACCTCCGTGAACGCGCTCGACATCTGCCAGCCGCCGGTGAAGGTTGCCGTCGCGGGACTACCTCGTTTTCCCTCTCCCTTAGCTCTCTGGAAGCTCCTTTCTCCCCTCTTTCTAACGCACGAACTTTTGTGACCCAGGGTTGCCCGTAGACGACGCCGCGCCGAACAGCGTTTCCGCCGCCGTCGACGACCGCCGGAAAACCCGTCGCTGTTTCCACCGCCGCGACCACCAGTCGACAGAGCTCGCTCCGCCGCTTCCAAATCGCCACGCCTCGTCGTCATCTGCGCTACGTGGTGAGCACCCGAGCCCCCGCCGATTCCTAGGGTTCCCTGACGTTCGCCGCGTCGGGAGGAAGAAGGAGCAGCGGTGGCCGTTGGATGAAATCCAACGGCTGCATGCGCTCTGGGCACTGGCCCGCACGCCAGCCGCGGACGCCACGTCCCCTGCGTTTGAAACGGCCGCTCCCGCGCTGCGGAGCCGTTGCTGGGCCAAATCCGGCGAGCCCAGCAACGCCGGCCCGTTCCCTTTTTCTCTTTTTCCTCTAATTAACCTGCCAGTAAATTCCTGTGTAGGTTTCGAAATTCCATAAATTCATACAGTAACCAAATTGATTGATTCAAAGTTCTAAATGCTCACAAATGAAATCTCTACCACAAATAATTACCTGCATGTCATTTTGTGCTGTGAATGTGTGCTGCAAAATATAAACCTAAAAAGTGTCTGATTGTGTAATTTAATTATTGTGTGATATTTATGCAACCTTTCGGCATGAGGTCAATTTGGTTGTGAAGTGTATGTTAGTAGCTTCATTTTGACACTAGTGTAGCATGCAGGAGCTTCCTGGATTTTAATTGCTTTAGAAAATAAGATCTGTCCCGAGAGGCAGTAGATGATTTTTAATTCGAAAAATAATAATGATTTTGAAATGAAACCAAGTGCTACTGGTAGATATACCTATAGGGTAATTTTGTGCCAAAGGAAATATTTTTAAGAGTTGTAGTTTAATTCTAAGGATTTAATTACTGAAACAGTATACCTTTTCAGTATTTGATTTTTATAAAATCATTCACAAATCAGAAAAATACAAATCCAGTGGGGTTAGCTCACATTTGTTCTTAGCTATCCAGGGGTATACTTTGTTTTGGTAGGAGATGCTCTGGTTAGTGTTGGTTTAAGTTTTGGAGTGCTCTGGTTTCTGTATTGATTAAATTGTTTGGGACAGTAGGAATTTTATTTGTATATGATTCTTGTGCAGGTGTGTTCTACATGTCAATAGCTTTCTGTAGATATGCTGCATGCATTTTTGTGACTTCCAGAAACATTTAGGTCATTTAAATGGTGCATAAGTCAATTCTGAAATTGCAAAAATCATATCTTTTGTTTTAAAAATCATAAATGGGTGAAACTACTTTCAGTAGCTTGCATTTGTCAACCTCTACCTACTGTGATTTTATCAGATTTTTGTGTGCATTATTCTGGAGATAGTTTGTTGATTTGTATGGTGTGGTTCTTTTATTTGCGCGACGATAGATTCGAACGCCGCCGGAGAAGAAGGAGGAGGTGACTTTGGGGGATTTGAAGAAGAAGACCAGGGACACTTTGCTGAGCAAGGCAAGCCACCTCTTGATGCATCTCTGATCCTATATATATCTTATTCTTGCATTATTACAAGTTTTACAAAGGTGCATGTCTTCTATTTATTTTGTCGGTGGTTAGTGCCACCGGGAGTTTTATTATTCCACCCTTAGGGTGCAGCCCTCGTTGGTACCTACTGAACAAATCCCAATTAGTGATATGGTGCTTATCACCTTGTCATCCTTGTCGCCATTTTTCGAAGAAGAAGTGGACTATAGGTCGGGAGCCCTGGAAAAATGTTTACGAAAATTGTTTTCAAGCAAAGAAGTATTTGGCAAACCTTGGAAAGGGGTAGCCCTGCCCAAGTGTGAGTTTATCAAATGAGAAATGTTTATGAAAAGGAGATTTGCTGAAGGCAAGTTGAGGAAAGGAAATATTTTCGAAAACTTTAGCGCCTAAGTACTCACCCGGACTGAAAAACGAGTGCAACCACATTACCCCAAAGTGGGCACGGGGCGTAGTGTAGTAGTTTGTCTCGCCTTAGACCGAGTCCCGCAAGTGTAGTGGCAGTCCGACCATGGACGCTTCGACCGGGGTTCTTCCCATGAGAAGGGACGCAGCCCATTTGCCTGTTTAGGTACGCGGGGTACAACTTATGAGCTCCCATTGAAAGATGCCTAAGTGGTTGGATGGCATTCCGGAGGGTCGGGTGTCGGGGACTTTGCAACTCCTGGGAAAACGGCAGCCCGGACTCTGGTGTTGGGAGGTACAACTCATTAGGCATGTCTTAGGCTAAGGCGAGCAGGCGAAAAACTGCGATCGTGTATTTGTCGTGGCATAGGTTATTATGCAGGGATGATGCCCACACGATGAGTACCCGGATCTTGTGGGGAAAGTGTACAACCTCTGCAGAGTGAAAACTATTCGAATAGCCGTGTCCGCGGTCATGGACGGTCGGAAAGGCTGCTGCTTAGCACTAAAGAGTTTTTGGCTTTTAAAAAGTGTTTTCTCAAATAATGTTTTGGGAAAGTAACGCCGATGCGACCGGTGGAAAGTGTACCTGCGAGGTACGGTGGAAAAATCTGGAAAGGAGTTGGCCATATGAGATGGCTGAAGTTAAATTGGGTCACCCTTACCTATTAGTCTGAAATAAAAGTGTTTATAAAAGTTTTCCAACAAAGATATGAAGATGCCCTACTCTCGAGAGGAACCACCTCTCGCTCTTTGTCGCCTTAGTTAGTGCCTCGTTCCTTGCTACTGCCATATCGCATTTCCTTTATTTCTCTCTAAGGTGGTTTGCGAGTACATTCAAAAGTACTCATTGGCATTGTTGTCCTGGTTATCTACTTGACCAGACTTTGAAGAAGAGTACTTCGAAGAAGAGGAGTACGACGCCGAAGACGCGAACTAGGACGCTCTCCCAGTCAGCCGCCTGTAGGGTAAAGGCCCGACTTGGGTTCCACCGCTTTTGGAGTCAAGTTGTTTCCGCTGCTGTTTGGTGAACTACGGCCTTGATGGCCTATGATGTAAGACTTCGTATTATTTAAATTCGGTACTGTAATGGATGATGAAACCTGGTATCAGTTCGGTTATGTATTCACGATGGAATGATCTTGGGATCGTGAAATTGTATGCATAACAGGAGTTCTGGACTGATAAGTCCGGGGCTCCACAATCAAGCACAGCAGAAGCATCATCAAAATTATGAGAGGAATTTTCAGATCTAGCAGAAGTACCAGCATGTGAAGCTTGTGGTGGTGAAACAAGTTTATCTATCACAGATGGTGAATCAAGAGCAGCAGAGGTACTCACAGTTGTACCTTTTCTTGTAGTGGATGGTAATATGGCGACTTTAGGATCGCGAGGTTTACCCATGATGGAGAATTTGCAGCGAACAATATCAATCCAAGTGAACTTGCAAATAAAGCTATGCTCCCCGGCAACGGCGCCAGAAAATAGTCTTGATAACCCACAAGTATAGGGGATCGCAACAGTACGTCTTCGAGGGAAGTAAAACCCAATTTATTGATTCGACACAAGGGGAGACAAAGAATACTTGTAAGCCTTAACAGCGGAGTTGTCAATTCAGCTGCACCTGGAAACAGACTTGCTCGCAAGAGTTTATCGAGTAGTAACAGTTTTATAGCAGTAGCGAGTAGTGAAATAACAGACAGCAGAGTAACAAAGACAACGAAACGAAGCAGAAGCCAGCCGACCTTGCCCTGTAAACGTCGGCAGTAAAAGCTTCAGCGATTGATGGCACAACAGTCATAGGAGAAAGCAAGACACTGGCAATCGCCATCGAGACCCCTAGTGAAATCAACGACGCTTCGAAAACCACTAACGTGGTGGACAAGCCGGAAGATAAGAAGAACCCTTTCCTTGCTTAAAAGTAGATGAACATCGTTTAGTTTTTCCTTTATTTTCAACAGGGCCCTCCTTTTTTCGCCCTTTAGTCCCGTGCTTACTTTATTAATGAGAACTTAAGTTTTGATCCCTTGATAAGCATTGCAGTAATTCAGAGCATCTAATCCGCATCATCGTGAACCTTGCTTACGCCCGTTGGCGAACGACGGTGCAACGAAGTACACGACAAAAGATCGTGCTCCGAAAAAGCCTCTACGAGTGCTAAAGGGTGTAAAATAAACAAGGGTACTAACCTTTCCCTCTGCTATAGATGCCTCTACGAGCGCTGTAAATAGCAAGAGTTTGGAAATACACATAATACAACCCACGTTCAATATTTTACTTATGGAAATATCCAAGAACAACGGGCTCATCGGCAGAGTTAATGCTCCCGATATATTCGGGAGCTGCTGTCAGAACATACATCGGTTGAAAGCAAAGTTGCACATACAACGGGTTTAGCAAGACTTGCAACACGAGCTGATCACTCAAACAATTTGCTGACCAACGAATACACATACGTATAAAACGGGAAATTAAGATTTGCTCCTCCAAAATTTGCCAACGGCATTGACATGGTAAAAGTACATGTACATGTACCTGCCGAACATAAAGTTTCAACTATGCAATCCAAACGATTGGATGAAGTAGCCAAATTACTTATTTACAATAAGAACTTAACCCTGAATTACTCTTGCGGAGTTTCTCTTTCTTCAGGTACCTTCGAATCCTTTTCAAGCTTGTCGACAATTATATTGGCGGGCAACACCACCTTCGAATACAGCGTCTCCAAATCACCAACCGCGTTGGCAATACTCAGCAGATTTGCCGAAGGATAACATGCAAGGACGAGGGCAAGTGTAAATGTAGCCCCTGCAAAAACCTGAGCTCGCACCAAGTCTCAAATTTTCTTGGTATTCCCAAATTCAGACATCAGAGTCAACAGCGTAGGAGGGACCGCGTTCAAGGGAAACATCGTCCTCCAAATTACCCTTAGGGCTTTGTAGCACTTGTCAAAGAAATGGTGGACCTGCTGGACCCGATCTTGAAATTGTGCGACAGACCGAAGCTTTCGAATGCTCCCGCCGTAAAATTTCCTCGCCGATGACAGCTGAGTCAATGCGTTCACACGCTCGTGAATCCGCTTGTTCTCTTCAGCACGGTTCAGGGCTATGACTGGTAAACGAATCGATGGAAGATCAGGCAATGCATTTTTGACAAAAATAATGAGCACAAGGACCAGGGAACTTACCGTTCAAGCTTTCAGTGGCCTTATGTAGTTCAGTACGAGCATAGCGCTCTACGTCGGCTGCAATCTCGCCCTTCTTCTTGACAATGACGGCCAAGGCATAGATATTGCGCAGATCCTTTTCCATCTGCGCGATTCGATCCTTCATACGATGGATTCGATCACCTTCAGAAAGAGCACCCGAAGTATCATCGACAAACGCAGGCACTGGGAAAACCTGCAAACAACAGCGTGAAAGGCATGATGAATCGCATCGCTTTAGCAGCAGAAGTAACTCCCATCGAGAGAGTGCAAGTATAAATGTCATAACAAGGGTATACTAGCACATTGCTAGCGCGGAATTTATTACAATCACAAGTTTTGCGACAGAACACTGTTTCACGTCAAATCAAAAGGAAGTTTGTTACAACAATCAAGGGGCTTGAGTCTGGGTCGATAAGCTTGGGCCAGCCGATGTTTTCTTTGATGAAACCAGCTCAAGGAGCTGACGAGCACACGTAAGAGCTGACATTTTGAAGGTGCTTAAATCAATGAACTGCCCATCTTGATCTTTCGGCAGCTCCCTAGACATCTCCTCAATATCGGCCTTGAAGCCATGACCCATCATAAGTTGGAAGGCTAGGAGGGCACTGATAACCCACAAGTATAGGGGATCGCAATAGTCTTCGAGGGAAGTAAAACCCAATTTATTGATTCGACACAAGGGGAGACAAAGAATACTTGTAAGCCTTAACAATGGAGTTGTCAATTCAGCCGCACTGGAAACAGACTTGCTCGCAAGAGTTTATCAAGTAGTAACAGTTTTATAGCAAGTAGCGAGAGTGAAATAACGAGCCAGCAGAGTAACAAAGACAGCAGTAGTGATTATAGTAAACAACAGGATTAAAATACTGTAGGCACAGGGATGGATGAACGGGCGTTGCATGGATGAGAGAAACTCATGTAACAATCAAGGCAGGGCATTTGCAGATAATAATAAAACGGTATCCAAGTACTAATCAATCAATAGGCGTGTGTTCCATATTTAGTCGTACGTGCTCGCAATGAGAAACTTGCACAACATCTTTTGTCCTACCAGCCGGTGGCAGCCGGGCCTCTAGGGAATCTACTCGGAAATTAAGGTACTCCTTTTAATAGAGCACCGGAGCAAAGCATTAACACTCCGTGAACACATGTGATCCTCATATCACCGCCTTCCCCTTCGGTTGTCCCAATTTCGTCACTTTGGGGCCTCGGGTTCCGGACAACAATACGTGTATACAACTTGCGAGTAAGATCATAAAGCAATGAATATCATCATGAATTGATAACATGTTCAGATCTGAGATCATGGCACTCGGGCCCTAGTGACAAGCATTAAGCATAACAAGTTGCAACAATATCATAAAAGTACCAATTACGGACACTAGGCACTATGCCCTAACAATCTTATGCTATTACATGACCAATCTCATCCAATCCCTACCATCCCCTTCAGCCTACAGCGGGGGAATTACTCACACATGGATGGGGGAAACATGGGTGGTCGATGGAGAGGCGTCGGTGGTGATGATGGCGATGATCTCCTCCAATTCCCCGTCCCGGCGGAGTGCCAGAACGGAGTTTCTGGTCCCGAGACGGAGTTTCGCGACGGTGGCGGCGTACTGGATGTCTTCTGGCGATTTCTTCTAACTCCCCGTGCGTTTTTAGGTTGAAGGCGTTAAGTAGTCCAGAGGAGGGCGTCGGAGGCCGGCCGAGGGGGCCACACAGTAGGGCGGCGCGCCCCCCTCCTGGGCCGCGCCGGCCTAGTGTGTGGGGCCCTCGGGCCTCCACCCGGCTTGCCCTTCGGCTCCGTCAATCTACTCGGAAAAATAAGACCTTTGGCATAAATTCCGAGGATTTCCTGAAAGTTGAATTTCTGCACAAAAACGAGACACCTGAGCAATTCTGCTGAAAACAGCGTTAGTCCGTGTTAGTTGTATCCAAAATACACAAATTAGAGGCAAAACAATAGCAAAAGTGTTCGGGAAAGTAGATACGTTTTGGACGTATCAGGCACCATAGGTACGCGAAGTACGTTTGAATACCTCGATAACCTCCTTGGTGTTGACTGCGAAGGCATCGATCAACTGCCCCAGAGTCTTGTCTTGACTGATCTTAGGGAAGATCATCGAGTGCATTCGCGCCATGGCACCTTTGCCCTTATCAAGGAGCTCCCGTGTAAGCTGGTGTGCGACAAGAGTCATTGACACAGTGTTTGCCGGAGAGTTATGTGGAATTTTATCCAAGGCATCGGCAGGGATGCCAGCGGCCTCTGCAAGGGAATGAAATGGGAAAGGTTACTATCAAAGGATTGAATTTGCAAAGTGATAATCAATAGGGAAGCATAAAAAGAATTACCGAGCAAAGCCAAGGAAGACTGGCGAAGAAGTTCATCCTTTTCAGTCGACTGATGTCTACGGGAGCTTCTATTCTTGTAGACAGTGTTGGGCCTCCAAGAGCAGAGGTTTGTAGAACAGCAGCAAGTTTCCCTTAAGTGAATCACCCAAGGTTTATCGAACTCAGGGAGGAAGAGGTCAAAGATATCCCTCTCATGCAACCCCGCAACCACAAAGCAAGAAGTCTCTTGTGTCCCCAACACACCTAATAGGTGCACTAGTTCGGCAAAGAGATAGTGAAATACAGGTGGTATGAATGAATATGAGCAAGTAGTAACGGCGCCGTGAAAATAGCTTGTCGGCGTGTAGTTGATGGTGGTAATATGGTAGCAGTAGTAACGCAAGAAAAACAAGTAAACAAGCAGCGATAGCGATATTTAGGAACAAGGCCTAGGGATTAGACTTTCACTAGTGGACACTCTCAACTTTGATCACATAACAGAATAGATAGATGCATACTCTACACTCTCTTGTTGGATGATGAACACATTGCGTAGGATTACACGAACCATCAATGCCGGAGTTAACAAGCTCCACAATTCAATGTTCATATTTAAATAACCTTAGAGTGCATGAAAGATCAACACGACTAAACCAAGTACTAACACAGCATGCACACTGTCACCTTCACACTATGTAGGAGGAATAGATCACATCAATACTATCATAGCAATAGTTAACTTCACAATCTACAAGAGATCATGATCATAGCACACGCCAAGTACTAACACGGATGCACACACTGTCACCATTACACCGTGCAGGAGGAATAAAACTACTTTAATAACATCACTAGAGTAGCACATAGAATAGTAGTGATACAAAACTCATATGAATCTCAATCATGTAAAGCAGCTCATGAGATTATTGTATTGAGGTACATGGGAGAGAGATGAACCACATAGCTACCGGTACAGCCCCGAGCTTCGATGGAGAACTACTCCCTCCTCATGGGAGACAGCAGCGTTGATGAAGATGGCGGTGGTGTCGATGGAGAAGCCTTCCGGGGGCACTTCCCCGTCCCGGCGGCGTGCCGGAACAGAGACTCCTGTCCCCCAGATCTTGGCTTCGCGATGGCGGCGGCTCTGGAAGGTTTCTCGTACCGTGGCTCTTTCCGTCTCGTGGTTTTAGGTCGAGGGCCCTTAAATAGGCGAAGAGGTGGCATCAGGAGGTCAACGAGGCGACGACACCATAAGGCGGCGCGGCCAGGGCCTGGGCCGTGCCGGCCTATCATCTGGGGCCCCTGTGGCCCCCCTCTGGCGGCTCTCGGGTGTTCTGGATGCTTCCGGGGATTCTAAGATCTTCTGCGTTGATTTCGTCCGATTCCGAGAATATTTCCTTACTAGGATTTCTGAAACCAAAAACAGCAGAAAACAGGAACTGGCCCTTCGGCATCTCGTCAATAGGTTAGTTCCGGAAAACGCATAAATATGACATAAAGTGTGCATAAAACATGTAGATCATCAATAATGTGGCATGGAACATAAGAAATTATCGATACGTCGGAGACGTATCATCGACCGAGCCTCGGCGACTAGCCTAGACGCTTCCTCTTCCTTCAGCTTGTCCTTCAGCCTGCTGAGTTCCTCCTTCAGGGAGTCGACCTCTTGGCGAGCTGTGGCGGCTTTTTTTATTGCGCCTTCCAACTTCTAGGAAGAAGACTTAACTTCCTCCTGCAGCCGAACCTTGTCTGCTTCCAGGGAAGTAAATTGGGAGGCGAAGGCCTCCAAAGAAGATATAACGCCCCACAAATCCTTAAGGAAAAGAGAAAAACAGGTGTTCGACGAAGAATCGTTAATCAAGGTACATCCAGGGAAATTCGCGTTGCGATCGAGAAAGACTTACAGGTTTTCCTGAAGGAGGGGTCATAACGGCAGCCCTAGAAAGGGAGGAAGCAGTCGATACTTGGGCCGCGGGGGCTGTAGTAGGAGCCGAAGCTTCGGAAGCTGCGACGTCTGGCAGAACGGTGCCAAATTTGGCCTTCTTGGACGGAGGCTCAATGAGACCTTCGTCACTATGAAAGGGAATGGTTGGCAGGAATTATGAAAGAAATGCGAATGATAAAGGAAAAATATGGATCCTAGGAAAAAGGCGCTTACATATCAAAAAGATCATCCTCGTCGGCAAAGCCGCCGGTTGATCTCTTCGCGGGTGAAGCTCTGGCCTCCTCCACAGATGCATTAACAGAGGCATCATGATCAGCATCGTCATCACGCACTGATCCCGCTGTGTCGCAAGTGTCATTGGCTGGGGGAGAAAGATCGGTGTAGATAGCCTCAGAATCTATCGGGTCATCGTGTTCGCTTTTTGAGCTCGTATACTCGGCAGTGTGGAAATCAACAGGAGCTGAGGAACCTCTTCCCTCGGAAGTATCGTTTGGTAAATCATGCAAGTTTTCAGATACTATGGGAATCTGTCGAAGAAAAGAGTAAATAAGAACAATAGCAGTTATGTCGACAAAATGGAACAAGGTAATAAGCACATGAAAAGGAAAATTTACCTCTGTCAGCGGATGATCGGCATCAAGAGGAGAATAAGAAGATATCAACGGGATCGAGTCTTCCTGACTAAAGAGAGTGAGGCGACGAACTTCATCAAGCAGCTCCTTTTCCGATAGTTCAGCGATATTTATCCTAGTGTCATCCTTTGGACCCGAGTACAACCACATCGGACGAACCCTGGCCATGACTGGCTGGACTCGACGTTTCAAGAAAACCGCGGCTACCTCTGTGCCAATCATGGTTTGACCATCGGCTTCTTTGATCCGAAGGAATTTGGCAAATAACTCATCGGCTGCTATCTTTTCATCGGGAGAGAGGATGTTCTTCCAAGAGTGTTTAGGCATGGCTTCGAGAACGCTCGGTAAAGCAAGGAAGCTGGGACTCGGTTGTTGAGGAATCTTTAACATAAAACCATTTTAGTCTCCATCCTTGCACAGATTCTCTCATTGGGAAACTGAAATAGTTGACTTCTGAGCGGACAACAAACCCCACTCCCCCAATGACAAAGGGTCCAATACTACTGTTGTATCTCTTTACGAAGAAAATTTTCTTCCACAACCCAAAGTGAGGCTCGATGCCCAAGAACGCTTCGCAAAAGGTAATGAACACAACAACGTGAAGGATTGATTTGGGGTAAGTTGCCACAGTTGGATTTCGTAAATCCGTAGAAGGCGATGAAGGAACTCATGAGCAGGAAGCGAGAGACCTCGATACAAGAACGACAGGAAAATCACGGTAAAACCAGCAGGAGGATTGGGCCGAGAAATCGCACCTGGGAGAATCACATTCCCCTCGTCAGAGGAAACTAGACCGAGGCTTTGGGACCTCTTTTCATCACGCTTCGTGATGGAAGACGCTAGCCAATCTCCGGGTTTGGCTGCAGCTACCGAGCTTGGCGGCACTGGCGGCGCCGGAGCTGGGGGAGGAGCATCTGGCGCATTTTTCTTCGGAAGGTTCGAGGAGGCCTTGGCGGCGGCGCCACCGCTCGCGGAGCTGGCGGCGGCGGCGAGGTTCTTCTTTTTCACCATCGCAAGATCTGAAGAAGATCTGAAATCGGTGGTGGCGGCGCGGTGGTTGCGAAAGAGAAAGGTAGAAGATGAATAGAAGGATGCTACGGTGAATATGAAAGAATGCTAAGGATTTTTAACCTGAGAAGTTTTAAGTAGGAGAGAACTTGAGGATTGCATGGGCACGTGTCGTTGCTACCAATTCATTAAGAGGACCCTTTCTCCATTGTTGATCGCGGAAATCGAGGAGGCGCCTTCGTAACCGTATGAGAAAGGTGGATATTACTTAAAAAACAGAGCCAGGCAGAGGTAAGATGGGCCCAGCAGGTCGCGTCTTGTCAGTCAAAATCAAAGTGTCAATAACGTCATCAGTGACGTCGTGAGGAACGCTCGAAGCATTCAAAGAAATGTAAAAGATATCGGATGGTGAACTTGAGTCTACGCGCGGATTGCGAGCATCCGCACCTAGACTCGGGGGCTACTCCCATCGGGAGCGCTGGGCGATTCCTTGGCGGGCAAGACAAGGAAGGAGCCGAACAAGGAAAGTTTAGAGATTGGACTATTGTGAACCTACTCGTACTTGGTTTAACCTCTTGAGACCTGGCCATCTATATAAAGGCCAGGAGAGGGGCTGCCGAGGGACACAATCAATCTTAGCAATCTTAGCCACCAGAAGTCTAGAGCTAGGTCGCCACAGCACTTAGCCTCTCGACTAGATCTCAACCGAACCCTTCGGCACCCCATTGTAACCCAATATTTTCATAATCAAGATCAGACAGGCAGGACGTAAGGGTTTTACCTCATCGAGGGCCCCGAACCTGGGTAAATCGCTCTCCCCGCTTGTCTGTGAACCGATGTCTCGTGTCAGCCTACAGGATTATGATAACGCGTGAAGCACACGTCCGTTGGGAACCCCAAGAGGAAGGTGTGATGCGTACAGCAGCAAGTTTTCCCTCAGTAAGAAACCAAGGTTATCGAACCAGTAGGAGATGAAGGCCACGTGAAGGTTGTTGGTGAAGGAGTGTAGTGCGGCGCAACACCAGGGATTCCGGCGCCAACGTGGAACCTGCACAACACAATCAAAATACTTTGCCCCAACTTAACAGTGAGGTTGTCAATCTCACCGGATTGCTGTAAACAAAGGATTAAATGTATGGTGTGGAAAATGATGTTTGCTTGCGAAGAACAACAGAGAACAGAGATTGCAGTTGATTGTATTTCAGATGTAAAAGAATGGACCGAGGTCCACAGTTCACTAGTGGTGTCTCTCCAATAAGAAATAGCATGTTGGGTGAACAAATTACGGTTGGGCAATTGACAAATAGAGAGGGCATAACAATGCACATACATATCATGATGACTACTATGACATTTACTTAGGGCATTACGACAAATAACATAGACCGCTATCCAAACATGCATCTATGCCTAAAAATCCACCTTCGGGTTAGCATCCGCACCCCTTCCAGTATTAAGTTGCAAACAACGGACAATTGCATTAAGTATGGTGCGTAATGTAATCAACACAAATATCCTTAGACAAAGTATCGATGTTTTATCCCTAGTGGCAACAGAGACATCCACAACCTTAGAACTTTCTCGTCACCGTCCTGCATTCAATGGAGGCATGAACCCACTATCGAGCATAAATACTCCCTCTTGGAGTCACAAGTATCAACTTGGCCGAGCCTCTACTAGCAACGGAGAGCATGCAAGATCATAAACAACACATATATGATAGATCAATAACCAACTTGACATTGTATTCCATATTCATCGGATCCCAACAAACACAACATGTAGCATTACAAATAGACGATCTTGATCATGTTAGGCAGCTCACAAGATCTAAACATGATAGCACATGAGGAGAAGACAACCATCTAGCTACTGCTATGGACCCATAGTCCAAGGATGAACTACTCACACATCAGTCCGGAGGCGCTCATGGTGATGTAGAGTCCTCCGGGTGATGATTACCCTCTCCGGCAGGGTGCCGGAGGCGATCTCCTGAATCCCCCGAGATGGGATTGGCGGCGGCGGCGTCTCTGGAACTTTTTCTGTATCGTGGCTCTCGATAATAGGGTTTTCGCGACTGAGAGTATAAGTAGGCGGAAGGGCAGAGTCGGAGGAGGCACGGGGGCCCCACACCATAGGCCGGTGCGGGCCCCTCCCTGGCCGCGCCGCCCTATGGTTAGGGCGCCTCGTGGCCCCACTTTGTATCCTCTTCGGTCTTCTCGAAGCTCCCAGGAAAAATAAGACCCTGGGAGTTCGTTTCGTCCAATTCTGAGAATATTTCCTGTGTAGGATTTCTGAAACCAAAAACAGCACAAAACAGGAACTGGCGCTTCGGCATCTCGTTAATAGGTTAGTGCCGGAAAATGCATATAAATGATATAAAGTGTATATAAAACATGTGAGTATTGTCATAAAACTAGCATGGAACATAAGAAATTATAGATACGTTTGAGACGTATCAAGCATCCCCAAGCTTAGTTCCTACTCGCCCTCGAGTAGGTAAACGATAACACGGATAATTTCTGAAGTGACATGCTATCACAATCTTGATCAATACTATTGTAAAGCATATGAGATGAATGAAGTGATTCGAAGCAATGGTAAAGACAATGACTAAACAACTGAATCATATAGCAAAGACTTATCATGAATAGTACTTTCAAGACAAGCATCAATAAGACTTGCATAGGAGTTAACTCATAAAGCAATAAATTCTTAGTAGAAAGTTTTGAAGCAACACAAAGGAAGATATAAGTTTCAGCGGTTGCTTTCAACTTCAACATGTATATCTCATGGATAATTGTCAACACAAAGTAATACGATGAATGCAAATAAGCAAGTATGTAGGAATCAATGCACACAGTTGACACAAGTGTTTGCTTCTAAGATGGAAATAAGTAGCTAAACTGACTCAACATAAAGTAAAAGAAAGGCCCTTCGCAGAGCTTTTAGTTTGAAAACATAGAAACAATTTTGTCAACGGTAGTAATAATTCATATGTGTTATGCATATGACATCCTATAAGTTGCAAGCCTCATGCATAGAATACCAATAGTGCTCGCACCTTGTCCTAATTAGCTTGGATTTACATGGATTATCATTGCATAACATATGTTTCAACCAAGTGTCACAAAGGGGTACCTCTATGTCGCCTGTACAAAGGTCCAAGGAGATAGATCGCATTTGATTTCTCGTTTTTGATAGATCTCAACTTAGGACATCCATACCGGGACAACATAGAAAACAGATAATGGACTCCTCTTTAATGCTTAATCATTCAACAACAGATAATATTCTCATAAGAGATTGAGGATTAATGTCCAAACTGAAACTTCCACCATGATTCATGGCTTTAGTTAGCGGCCCAATGTTCTTCTCTAACAATATGCATACTCAAACCATTTGATCATGATAAATCACCCTTACTTCAGTACAAGACGAACATGCATAGCAACTCACATGATATTCAACAAAGGTGTAATAGTTGATGGCGTCCCCGTAAACATGGTTACCGCTCAACAAGCAACTTATAAGAAATAAGATACATAAGCTACATATTCTTTACCACAATAGTTTTTAAGGCTATTTTCCCATGAGCTATATATTGCAAAGACAAGGAATGAAATTTTAAAGGTAGCACTCAAGCAATTTACTTTGGAATGGCAGAGAAATACCACATAGTAGGTAGGTATGGTGGACACAAATGGCATAGTTTTTGGCTCAAGGATTTGGATGCACGAGAAGTATTCCCTCTCAGTACAAGGGTTTGGCTAGCAAGGTTGTTTGAAGCAAACACAAGTATGAACCGGTACAGCAAAACTTACATAAGAACATATTGCAAGCATTATAAGACTCTACACTGTCTTCCTTGTTGTTGTTCAAACACTTCACCAGAAAATATCTAGACTTTTAGAGAGACCAATCATGCAAACCAAATTTCAACAAGCTCTATGGTAGTTCTTCATTAATAGGTGCAAAGTACATGATGCAAGAGCTTAAACATGATCTATTTGATCACAACAATTGCCAAGTATCAAATTATTCAAGACAATATACCAATTACCACATGAAGCATTTTCTGTTTCCAACCAAATAGCAATGAACGAAGCAGTTTCAACCTTCGCCATGAACATTAAAAGTATAGCTAAGAACACCGGTGTTCATATGAAACAGCGGAGCGTGTCTCTCTCCCACACAAAGAATGCTAGGATCCGATTTTATTCAAACACAAACAAAAAATAAAAACATACAGACGCTCCAAGTAAAGCACATAAGATGTGACGGAATAAAAATATAGTTTCACTAGAGGTGACCTGATAAGTTGTCGATGAAGAAGGGGATGTCTTGGGCATCCCCAAGCTTAGATGCTTGACTCTTCTTGAAATATGCAGGGATGAACCAAGGGGGCATCCCCAAGCTTAGACTTTTCACTCTTCTTGATCATATTATATCATCCTCCTCTCTTGATCCTTGAAAACTTCCTCCACGCTAAACTCAAAACAAACTCATTAGAGGGTTAGTACATAATCAAAAATTCACATATTCAGAGGTGACATAATCATTCTTAACACTTCTGAACATTGCACAAAGCTACTGAAAGTTAATGGAACAAATAAATCCATTCAACATAGCAAAAGAGGCAATGTGAAATAAAAGGCAGAATCTCGTCAAAATGCACGGTCCGTAAAGACGAATTGTTTTGAGGCACTTAACTTGCTCAGATGAAAAAGCTCAAATTGAATGAAAGTTGCGTACATATCTGAGGACCACACACGAAAATTGGAAGATTTTTTCTGAGTTACCGACAGAGAGGCCTACTCAAATTCGTGACAGCAAGAAATATGTTTCTGCGCAGTAATCCAAGTCTAGTATCAACCTTACTATCAAAGACTTTACTTGTCACAACAATGAAATAAAATAAATATAAGGAGAGGTTGCTACAGTAGTAACAACTTCCAAGACTCAAATATAAAACAAAAGTGCAGAAGTAAAATAATGGGTTGTCTCCCATAAGCGCTTTTTAACGCCTTTCAGCTAGGCGCAGAAAGTGTGAATCAAGTATTATCAAGAGATGAAGCATCAACATCATAATTTGTTCTAATAATAGAATCAAAAGGTAACTTCATTCTCTTTCTAGGGAAGTGTTCCATATCTTTCTTGAGAGGAAATTGATACTTAATATTTCCTTCCTTCATATCAATAATAGCACCAACAAGTTCAAGAAAAGGTCTTCCCAAAATAATGGGACAAGATGCATTGCATTCAATATCCAAGACAACAAAATCAACGGGGATAAGGTTATTGTTAACCGTAATGTGAACATTATCAGTCCTCCCCAAAGGTTTCTTTATAGAATTATCAGCAAGATTAACATCCAAATAAAAAAATTTCAATGGTGGCAAGTCAAGCATATCATAGAGTTTCTTAGGCATAACAGAAATACTTGCACCAAGATCACATAAAGCATTACAATCAAAGTCATTGACCTTCTGTTGCGGTCAGAAAACCACCGGCGAGCAACGACGGGCAACACAGTAGAGCCGGGAGGCTCCCAGGACTGCGGCTGGCCCTGGTCCCTCGAGCGACGGCCCGCAAAGCCTCGGCACGCACGTCCGATGCTGGTGCAAGGCGTGCCACCTGACCTATACCCGGTCGGGAAGGTGATGAATTTGTTTCGCTTAGTTTCCTACATGGCATACACGTAAACATTAAATACGAGCCTCGATCGGCTCTCGGGTTGTCTCCGTGAATCGGCTCAAGGAGCCGATCCACCCATGATTCGTATGAGGTATACGATCACATGGTGGTCCTGCTTGATCAATATAAAGCTAAAACGACCTACGATGATTTAGGGTTTTCACCACATAATCGGAACATCCTACGCGTGATTGAGCCTGGCGGCCACGCACGGTGATAATAAACCAACCCTAGACAAGGCCTAAAAACCAACATAAAGTTGATCCCCGGAACATCTTATCTAGGGCTAGCAAACTACACCCTACGTGCCACTGGATCCTTCAACCCGTTTGCAAGGCCTAACTATGCAGACATTAAACTAATCCTTGAAGAACAAGGAGCAATCATAACGGATCGGATCTCGCTAAATAATGATCAAGCGGGTGCCGCCCTTACACCTAAGATAGGTGTAAGGGCGGCTAGACGTCTAAGGGTTGCATGGACGAAAGCATGTGACACGATGAAACAATGCTAACCCTAACACATCTATGATAACTACGTTGCTCGCCATCAACAAGGCTTCAGCACGAGCAACGCATGAACAACGAATAAACGTGTATCGCCCGGATCGCAAGATGCGATCTAGGCAGCATGATGCTTACCCGGAAGAAACCCTCAGAACAAGGGAGTTGGCGATGCGCCTAGATTGGTTTGTGATGAACGTGATTGTTGTTTTTCTCAATAACCCTAGATACATATTTATAGTCCGTGGACTTTCTAACGTGGGAATAATCCCAACCGTGCACGAGCCAAATTCTATCTAACCGACACGTATCCTACTATATTTACAGATACACGGGCAAACTAGCCCAAACTTTGTATACAAGGCCGATTCATGTATTTCTTCCGTGTATATTCTTCAAGCCCATCTTAATCGTGGCCCACTTCTGATCCGGTCAAATTCTGGTGATAACACATGCCCCCCTGGTTTTGGAAATGATAATTCCAAAATCACTCTGCTTTTTCTTCGTCGGGTCATGTCGTGGCAGAGCAGGACCGTCGCAGTATCCTTCATCATGATGCCTTGCCTTCTCAACTTCTCTGCAAGATTTGATAGCTTTAACATCACTTCCTCGGAAACCGTAGTGGCATTAAATCTCCACTATACCCCTTTTATTTAACCGCTCCAAACAGTTCGCCACTTCATCCCCTTGCTCTGTTCTGGCCATCGGCACCAAAAAACCCCAATCTCAGAGCAATGTATTCCTCCTCTTCCTCCTCCGCCTCGTCGGATCTCTCCTCCTAGTCCTTCTCCTCCTCCTACTCCTCCTCCCGCGAACCCACGCCAGAGTGGTATCCGGTGGCGGCTCAGATGGCGGCGCACGACGAGCACGCCCCAGAGGAGTGGGACCAGGAAGACCACGCCTCCTCCGTCTGGTCCAAGGACGACAAGTCCTTGACCAGCGGAGATGAAGACCTCCAGTTCCTCGCTGATGGGGAACTGGAATCGGAGAGCGAGGATGACTCGTTCTCCTGGACGATTACACCTCCTCCGAGGAAGAGGAGGAGGAAGACGACGACGACGACTCCCTCGAGGGTTACCCGCCGGCGAAGCGCCTCCGCACCTGGTGGGACGACGATGACAGCGACGACGACGAGGAGGACGAAGCTCCCGTAGAGGGCTACGGGAGCAGCGACGAGGAGCCCGCCGGCAGCAGCGCCGACGAGAGCTCCGATGACGACGACGAGGGCAGCGACGACCCGTAGACTAGGATCTACTAGTATAGGCCTAGTAGTAGTAGCAGATTGGTCAATTTGTTCTTCCTCCCTTGAGCAATCGACTCTTTCTTTGTAAGAAATCCTATTATTAATGAAGAAAATATTCCCCTATTGATTTTGCTTTCTTGTCAATTTTGCCGATTATCAAACGAAGTCGCCGCACAAAGAGCCGATGGCAGGGCATCGGCCTGCACTATAAACACGATTTGAGGCCAAACAGTTGCCTATTCATCTCAGATATCATGATCTCTGGTCTGAAACCGATCCGTTAACCTGCTCAATTGAGCTTGTTACTCTAGAGTCGATGGCAATGCATCGGCTTTTATTATTCTGAAGTCGATGTCCGTGCATCGGCTGTACTAGTATACTGTTGTCTTCGCATATTTTCTCAAGTTGATGTCTGTGCATCGGCTGTGATTTGTATGTACACATTTTTTTTACTGGCCGATTTTAAATCGGCCCCCATATCTCACTGCCCATCATCCCACATGCTTGGGAAATACTTCTTGAGATGCTGGCCATTGACGGCCACTGGGAATTTTACACCACCCAACTGTTCGAGCATGTATGCATTGCCCTTCAAAACCTGGACGACTTTGTAAGGACCGTGCCAATTAGGAGACCATTTGCCATATGCTTTATCCTTGGTTCCTAGTGGCAACCCGGCTTCCCATACTAGATCACCAACTTGAAACTCCTTTGGTCTCACCTTCTTATTGTATGCACGAGCTACCCTGGCTTTGTTCTCTTTAATCTTCTCCAACGACCAAAGTCTAAGTTCCGTTGCATCCTCAATAGTGTCACTCATCGTGGCTGCATATTCTTCACTGTCGAGTCATTCTCGAAACGTGACACGTTCTCGATCCTGCCGTAATTTCCCAAGGTAATACGGCTTCCTGCCCATAGACAAGCTGGTATGGCGAAGTCTTTATAGCTCCATGGCATGACATGCGATAGGCCCACAAAGCTTCTGACAATGTCTCATGCCAAACCCTAGGGTTCTCGTCAATCTTCCTCTTAATCAGCTTGATCAGGCTTTGATTGGACGCTTCAGCTTGCCCGTTGGCTTGAGCATAGTATGGAGATGATCGGATCAGCTTAATCCCCATGTCATCGCAGAACTTTCTGAATTCTTTAGAAATAAATACCGAACCTCCATCGGTCGTGATGGTTTGGGGAATCCCGAACCTATGAATGACATGTTCTTTGACAAATTGGATAACATCTTCCGATTTTACCTTCTTCATAGGAACGGCCTCCACCCATTTGGTGAAGTAATCTGTAATGGCCGGAATCCACTCGTGGCCTTTGCTCGACGCAGATGGATTTTGCCGATCATATCCATGCCCCAACCTCGAAATGGCCAAGGCTTGATGATGGGGTTCATCGCCGATGCGGGTACCATCTCGAATCTTTCCGAACATCTCGACACGCTTGGCATCCCTTGTAGTACTTGAAGCAGTCCTCAAGCATGGTGGGCCAATAAAACCCCGATCGCCTAATCAGCCACTTCATCTTATGAGCCGATTGGTGAGTTCCACGTGCGCCTTCATGCACCTCATGTAAGAGCCGATTAGACTCGCTTGGTCCTAGGCATTTGAGTAGTAACCCTTCCAACGTCCCGTAGAACATGTCATCTCCTATAAGGACATATTTCATAGCCTTGTATCTTATCCGTTTAGGTGCCCCCGAGCCGAATCCTTCAAGTAATTGAAGATATCGGCTCTCCAGCTTATCCTGTTCCAGGAACCGCACTCGAACTTCTGACCCGTCTGGTGTGTCCCTGTATCCTGACGCCATCTGTGCGAGATCATTGGCGTCGGTATTCTGAGACCTTGGGACCCAATTGAAATTGATGTACCGAAAATGTGTCATCAGCTCACGACATTCCATCCAATATGGGAAGAGTGACTCACTCTCGCATTTGTATTCGTCCGTGAGCTGGGAGATCACCAACTTCGAGTCTCCAAAAAGCTCCACCGCCTCTGCCCCGGCTTCCAAGAGCAACTCCATTCCCTTGCGCACTGCCTCATACTCAGCGACATTGTTGGTGCAAGGGGTAGATAGCCTGATGGCGAAGGAATATGTTGCCCCCCGAGGCGACACGAGCAGAATGCCGATGCCACAACCATCATCACAAGCCGATCCATCGAAGAACATAGCCCATGCACGTACAGATAGTGCTGCTATATTAGTATTAATCCGTTCAGCTATAAGATCGGCCAACGCTTGTCCCTTGATTGCTTTCGCAGCTGATACCGAAGATCGAACTCCGACAACGCGAACATCCACTTACCAAATCGGCCTTTCAAAACAGGAGCCGACAAGCATGTGCTTGACAACGTCCGACTTGCATATGACGATGATCTCTGCCGTCAAAAGGATATGATGAAGCTTGGTGCAGGTGAAGAACAGGCAGAGGCATAGCTTCTCGACCTCAGGATACCTTGTCTCCGCATCCAACATCCTTCTGCTGAGGTAGAAAACGAACTTTTCAACACCCTCATAGAGTTGCACCACCACCGAAGCGATGGACGTGTCAGCCCATCGACAAGTAGATATAGAACGGCCTCGTCTTGTTGGGGTGGAACTAGCACAGCGGCGTTGTTAGATACCTCTTAATCTCGTCAAACGCCCGCCGCCGTTCTCGCCCCCGTGAAACTCGTCATCGGATTTAATCCTCACCAACGCCATGAACGGCTCAATTCGTCCTGAAAGGTTAGAGATGAATCGTCGGACGAAGTTGATCTTGCCGATAAGATGTTGGAGCACCTTCTTCGTGGTAGGCGGCCGCATGGTACGCACTGCCTCTTGACTTTTCAGGCCGATGTCAATTCTTTGTTCATGAACCAGAAAACCTAGGAACTGACCGGCCGTCACACCAAAGGCACACTTCTTTGGATTCATTCTCAGTCCGAATTTCCGAGTTCGGTCTAGGATGCGTCGCAAATCATCCAAGTGTCCCTCCATGGAGACAGACTTGACCACCACGTCATCGATGTAGATTTCCACCAACTTGCCGATCGGATCATGAAAAATATAATTCATGGCTCTTTGGTACGTTGCACCAAGCATTCTTCAACCCAAAGGTCATGACTACATATTCAAACAAGCCCACCGACCCCGGTACTCGAATGCAGTCTTGTGTATATCTTCTGGAGCCATGAAGATTTGGTTATAGCCGGCATTGCCATCCATGAAGCTCAACACCTTGTGACCAGCGGCTGCATTGATCAACGTTTCTGCCACAGGCATCGGATATTCATCCTTTGGAGTGGCTCTGTTGAGATCTCGGAAATCTATGGCCACACGCCATCGTCCGTCCTTCTTCTCTACAGGTACGATATCGGAGATCCATTCCGCATACCTGCATGGCCTGATGAACCCGGCGGCCAACATCTTCTCGATCTCTTTCTTGACCTCTTCCAGCATTTCGGCCTTCATCTGACGTGCTCGTTGTTGGAATGGCCGAAATCCTTTCTTAAGGGGGAGCCGATGCTCAATGATGCTCCCGTCCAACCTGGCATCTCTCGTGTAATCCCATGCAAAGCAATCTGGGTATTCTTTTAACAGAGCTATCATCTGACTCCTGAGATGTGGATCTAACTTCTTGCTGATAAAAGTTGGTCGTGGCTTATCCCCAGGACCAATGTCGACTTCTTCTAGCTCATCAGCCCGATGTAAACCCATACCCTAGTTTTCCGTCACCTGTGAGATCGACACTGAATACAGGGAAAACGTATGGTAAGGATAATACGGGCCGGTTGCTGGAATCGGCCTTCATTTTGATTGTAACCAGGATTTTTGGGAAGTGCCGGAGCCGGTCGCGTGGAACGGCTTCCTCTTTGTCCTTGTTATGAGAGCAGCTACCCTCGTCTCTGTCCTTACCAGGGTGGTGCCCAGGTCCTACCATGTTGATGTTGAACGAGAAACCCTGGCCGGCACCTCCCGGGTAAGTGCACTCCACCATGTTAACGGCAGGGAAGGGGTGTGTGTCGACTTTCATGGCGTACCGGCTGAAAATTAGACGCCCTTGTTCTATCGCCATTTGGATCTCGCCGACGCCACACCCTGCAGTCGTTGGTAGGCATGGGTGAACGTGTTATGCCACTTGCAGTGATGGCTTTCCGTTCAGCTCCCGCGCCGTGGGGATCTTGTGGCCTTCGGGTACCTTTAGCTGCTTCTCCTTAAGTAAGAGGTCGAAAATTTGCTCAGCTTTGGTCACGTCGAAGTCAAACCCTCTTGGAGGACCTTGTGGCTTAACCTATTTGCAAGACACGGGGCTTGCCCCCCGAGTCCATTCAGCCACTGCTACCTCTTGATCTCCCGCAGAGCCTTCATCTTCATCTGCCTCAACCAGGACTACCGCACGCTTGAATTTATCCCGGTACACCTCCGGGTGGCGCCTGTTCATATAATGACAGCCTTCCGCACCATATGTGCCGGTGAAGGGTAGTCTCGCTTGGGAGGCCACATCCTTGATCGGTGATGCGAGACCCACCACCGCCAACTCGATCGCTTCTTTTTCAGTCACACGAGCCAAATAGCATCGGTTCCTAACGGTCCCGAAGCGCCGGATGTATTCCGACACCGTTTCTCCGCGCTTCGTCGTACTTGTGCTAGATCGGCAATGCCAGCCTCGGAAGCCTCCGAGTGATACCGCATGTGGAACTGCTTCTTCCAACCGCTTCCAAGTCCGGATTGAGTCCGGTGGCAGCGATGTGTACCACCCGAAAGCCGATCCCGTGAGGGACCGTGTGAAGAACCTCACGCGTAGTTCATCCGATGCCGAGATCGTGCCCAGCTGCGCCAAATATCAGCTCACATGTTCGATTGAACCGGAGCCATCTCGACCCACTAAACTTGGAGAATTCAGTGAGCCGATATTTGGGTGGTAGTGGGATCAAATCGTACTCGTTGGGGTACGGCTTGGAATAGCCGATTGCCCTCCTTTTCGGCACCATGCCGAACTCGGTCTCTCAAGATTGTACCGATCCGATCCGCGGTGCCGGGCCGCAGAGTCGAACTCCGAAGATTCGCCGGAGTGGCATACTTAGCCGCCCACGCTTGCTTCTCAAGCTCGAGCCAACCGCAGGAGTTGAGCTCGGAGGTTCGTCGGAGTGGCATACTTAGCTAGCCACGTCTCGCTTCTCAAGATCCGTTCCGAAGTTCCTCCCCGCTGTTCCGAAGTCCCCGCCGTTGCGGTCCGGTTCGTGAGTGCCCAGCCATCGCAGCCTGGCACGTATGTGCACGTGTACCCGTGAGGGATCTCCTTAGGCGCCTCATACAAGAACTGGTAATCACTAGGGTCACCACCGATCTTGTAGACGACGAATGCCGGTGAACTCGGCACTTCCGGTGCCGCCAACGCGAACGGCAGCGGTGGTCGGGACCGGAGTGGTATCTCACCTTGGTGAGTCCCTAGAGCAGGTCCCGACGGAGAGTGCCGATGCCTCATGATCTCTCGGATCACCCGAAGGGCGACACGCTCCAAAGTGTTCACCAGTGCTCTCGTAATGGCGGTGCAGCGAATGAGCCACCATGAAATTAATCTCCCGACGCAGACCCGGTGCGTTCTTCCGAAGGGGCGGACAGGTCCACTCCATCGAGCGCGCTTCAGGTGAGAACCCTTTCCACCTAATGCCGTGTGAGCGGGTTCTCTCGGAAAGAGCCGATGAGGTCGGCTTCGAGGATAGCTTTGACCTCGTCATACTTCTTCTTGAGCTCCTCGCCGCGATCTTCGTACGTGATCGGAGTACCTTCCGCCATCTCAGATGTAGATGGCGATGCGCTTGATGTCGAAGACGGTCCCACCGGGCGTGCCGAATGTGTTGCGGCCGAAACCCACCGGCGAGCAACGGCGGGCAACACAAGAGAGCCGGGAGGCTCCCAGACTCGCGGCTGGCCCCGGTCCCTCGAGCGACGGCCCGCAAAGCCTCGGCACACACGTCCGATGCTGGTGCAGGGCGTGCCACCCGACCTATACCTCGGTCGGAAGGTGATGGATTTGTTTCGCTTAGTTTCCTGCATGGCATACACGTAAACATTAAATACGAGCCTCGATCGACTCTCGAGTTGTCCCGTGAATCGGCTCAAGGAGCCGATCCACCCATGATTCGTATGAGGTATACGATCACATGGTGGTCCTGCTTGATCAATATAAAGCTAAAACGACCTACGACGATTTAGGGTTTTCACCACATAATCGGAACATCCTACGCGTGATCGAGCTCCGGCGGCCACGCACGGTGATAATAAACCAACCCTAGACAAGGCCTAAAAACCAACATAAAGTTGATCCCCGGAACATCTTATCTAGGGCTAGCAAACTACACCCTACGTGCCACTGGATCCTTCAACCCGTTTGCAAGGCCTAACTATGCAGATATTAAACTAATCCTTGAAGAACAAGGAGCAATCATAACGGATCGGATCTGCTAAATAATGATCAAGCGGGGTGCCGCCCTTACACCTAAGATAGGTGTAAGGGCGGCTAGACGTCTAAGGGTTGCATGGACGAAAGCATGTGACACGATGAAACAATGCTAACCCTAACACATCTATGATAACTACGTTGCTCGCCATCAACAAGGCTTCAAAGACGAGCAACGCATGAACAACGAATAAACGTGTATCGCCTAGATCGCAAGATGCGATCTAGGCAGCATGATGCTTACCCGGAAGAAACCCTCGTAACAAGGGAGTTGGCGATGCGCCTAGATTGGTTTGTGATGAACGTGATTGTTGTTTTTCTCAATAACCCTAGATACATATTTATAGTCCGTGGACTTTCTAACGTGGGAATAATCCCAACCGTGCACGAGCCAAATTCTATCTAACCGACACGTATCCTACTATATTTACAGATACACGGGCAAACTAGCCCAAACTTTGTATACAAGGCCGATTCATGTATTTCTTCCATGTATATTCTTCAAGCCCATCTTAATCGCGGCCCACTTCTGATCCGGTCAAATTCTGGTGATAACACCTTCATCTTATGATGGGCTCCCAACCATCTTCCAACTTCCTAGGAAAAGAAGTTTCAAGTTTTAATTTCTCTTCTCTAGCTTTTATGAGAGCATTTGTAATATGTTTTGTAAAGGCCAAATTTATAGCACTAGCATTAGGACTTCTAGCAAGTTTTTGTAAGAACATAATAACTTAAGAGATATGACAATCATCAAAATCTAAACCATTATGATCTACAGCAATGGGATCATTGTCCCCAATATTTTGAAAAATTTCAGCAGTTTTATCACAAACAGTTTCAGCAGTTTTAGCAGTTTCAGGCAATTTTGCACGCTTTGCACTAGGAGTAGAAACATTGCCAACACCAATTATTTTACCATTGATTGTAGGAGGTTTAGCAATATGTGAAGCATCATCATTACTAGTGGTGGTAATAGTCCAAACTTTAGCTACATTATTCTCTTTAGCTAGTTTTTCTTCTCTTTCCCACCTAGCATGCAATTCAGCCATCAATCTAATATTTTCATTAATTCGAACTTGTATGGCGTTTGCTGCAGGAAATGACTTAATATCTTTATCTTCATTAGGCATAACTTTCAATTTTAAAATATCAACATCAGCAGCAAGACTATCAACCTTAGAAGCAAGAATATCAATTTTACCAAGCTTTTCTTCAACAGATTTGTTAAAAGCAGTTTGTGTACTAATGAATTCTTTAAGCATTGATGTCTACGGGAGCTTCTATTCTTGTAGACAGTGTTGGGCCTCCAAGAGCAGAGGTTTGTAGAACAGCAGCAAGTTTCCCTTAAGTGGATACCCAAGGTTTATCGAACTCAGGGAGGAAGAGGTCAAAGATATCCCTCTCATGCAACCCGGCAACCACAAAGCAAGAAGTCTCTTGTGTCCCCAACACACCTAATAGGTGCACTAGTTCGGCGAAGAGATAGTGAAATACAGGTGGTATGAATAAGTAGTAGGAACGGCACCGGAAAAGTGCTTTGCCCAGGACAAGAAACAAGCAAGTAGTAATGCAGCGAGTAGTAACGCAAAGAAACAAGTAAACAAGCAGCGATAGCGATATTTAGGAACAAGGCCTAGGGATTAGACTTTCACTAGTGGACACTCTCAACATTGATCACATAACGGAATAGATAAATGCATACTCTACACTTTTGTTGGATGATGAACACATTGCGTAGGATTACACGAACCCTCAATGCCGGAGTTAACAAGCTCCACAATAATGCTCATATTTTAGTAACCTTTAGTGTAAGATAGATCAAAAGACTAAACCAAGTACTAGCATAGCATGCACACTCGTCACCTTCATGCATATGTAGGAGGAATAGATCACATCAATATTATCATAGCAATAGTTAACTTCGCAATCTACAAGAGATCATGATCATAGCATAAACCAAGTACTAACACGGTGCACACACTTGTCACCTTTGCACACGTGCAGGAGGAATAAAACTACTTTAATAACACATCACTAGAGTAGCACATAGATAAATTGTGATACAAACACATTGCAATCATAAAGAGATATAAATAAGCACCTCACTATGCCATTCAACAGTGAATAAGTATTCTGTGAAATATGGCCTAAGAGACCCACACTGTCACCTTTACACACGTGGGACAAGGAGTCTCCGGAGATCACATAAGTAAAACTCACTTGACTAGCATAATGACATCTAGATTACAAGCATCATCATATGAATCTCAATCATGTAAGGCAGCTCATGAGATTATTGTATTGAAGCACATAGGAGAGAGATGAACCACATAGCTACAGGTACAGCCCCGAGCCTCGATGGAGAACTACTCCCTCCTCATGGGAGCAGCAGCGGTGATGAAGATGGCGGTGGAGATGGCAGCGGTGTCGATGGAGAAGCCTTCCGGGGGCACTTCCCCGCTCCGGCAGGGTGCCGGAACAGAGACTCCTGTCCCCCAGATCTTGGCTTCGCGATGGCGGCGGCTCTGGAAGGTTTTCCGTATCGTGGTTCTTCGCAACAGGGTTTTCGATCCAGGGGCTTTATATAGGCGAAGAGGCGGCGCAGGAGGGCTGACAGGGGGGCCGACTATAGGGCGGCGCGGCCCCTCTCGGCCGCGCCAGCCTGTAGTTTGGTGGGCCCGTGGCCCCTCTCGACTTCTCTGGTGTGTTCTGGATGCTTCCGGGATTCTAAGATCTTTGGCTTTGATTTCGTCCGATTCCGAGAATATTTCGTTACTAGGATTTCGAAACCAAAAACAGCAGAAAACAGAACCGGCACTTCGGCATCTTGTTAATAGGTTAGTTCCGTAAAATGCACGAATATGACATAAAGTGTGCATATAACATGTAGATAACATCAATAATGTGGCATGGAACACAAGAAATTATCGATACGTTGGAGACGTATCAGCATCCACAAGCTTAGTTCTGCTCGTCCCGAGCAGGTAAAACGATAACAAAGATAATTTCTGGAGTGACATGCCATCATAATCTTGATCATACTATTTGTAAAGCATATGTAGTGAATGCAGCGATCAAAACAATGTGTATGACATGAGTAAACAACTGAATCATAAAGCAAAGACTTTTCGTGAATAGCACTACAAGACAAGCATCAATAAGTATTGCATAAGAGTTAACTCATAAAGTAATAATTCAAAGTAAAGGTATTGAAGCAACACAAAGGAAGATGAAGTTTCAGCGGTTGCTTTCAACTTATAACATGTATATCTCATGGATAATTGTCAATGCAAAGCAATATAACAAATGCAATATGCAAATATGTAAGAATCAATGCACAGTTCACACAAGTGTTTGCTTCTTGAGATGGAGAGAAATAGGTGAACTGACTCAACAATGAAAGTAAAAGAATGGCCCTCATAGAGGAAAAGCATCGATTGCTATATTTGTGCTAGAGCTTTGATTTTGAAAACATAAAGAGAGCATAAAAATAAAGTTTTGAGAGGTGTATGTTGTTGTCAACGAATGGTAGCGGGTACTCTAACTACCTCATCAACCGGACTTTCAAGAGCGGCTCCCATGAAGGACGTTATCTCTACCAGCGAAGGTAGATCATCCCTCTTCTCTTTTGTTTACACATGTACTTTAGTTTAGTTTTTCTTTATTTATGGATGACACTCCTCCCAACCTTTTGCTTACACAAGCCATGGCTAACCGAATCCTCGGTGCCTTCCAACAATCACATACCATGAAGGAGTGTCTATTTGCAAAATTAAGTTGCTTACTGATGAATCAGAGCAAAACATGTGAAGAGAATTATTAATGCAAGTTAATTAATCGGGCCGGGAACCCCATTGCCGACTCTTTTTGCAAAATTATTGGATAAGCGGATGAAGCCACTAGTCCATTGTGAAAGTCTGTCAGAAGTAAATGACAAGATCGAAAGATAAAACACCACATACTTCCTCATGAGCTATAAAACATTGACACAAATCAGAGGTGATAAATTTTGAATTATTTAAAGGTAGCACTCAAGCAATTTACTTTGGAATGGCGGGAAATACCATGTAGTAGGTAGGTATGGTGGACACAAATGGCATGGTGTTGTTTGGCTCAAGGTTTTGGATGCATGAGAAGTATTCCCTCTCGATACAAGGTTTAGGCTAGCAAGGTTGTTTGAAGCAAGCACAAGTATGAACTAGTACAACAAAACTCGCATAAAGGACATATTACAAGCATTATAAGACTATACATCGTCTTCCTTGTTGTTCAAACACCTTACTAGAAATTATCTAGACCTTAGAGAGACCAATTATGCAAACCAAATTTTAGCATGCTCTATGTATTCTTCACTAATAGGTGCAAAGTATATGATGCAAGAGCTTAAACATGAGCACAACAATTGCCAAGTATCACATTACCCAAGACATTATAGCAATTACTACATGTATCATTTTCCAATTCCAACCATATAACAATTTAACGAAGAGGAAACTTCGCCATGAATATTATGAGCTAAGAACACATGTGTTCATATGAACCAGCGGAGCGTGTCTCTCTCCCACACAAGCATGATGTAATCCAATTTATTCAAACAAAAACAAAAACAAAAGCACACAGACGCTCCAAGTAAAGCACATAAGATGTGACCGAATAAAAATATAGTTTCAAGAGAAGGAACCTGATAATTTATCGATGAAGAAGGGGATGCCTTGGGCATCCCCAAGCTTAGACGCTTGAGTCTTCTTATAATATGCAGGGGTGAACCACCGGGGCATCCCCAAGCTTAGACTTTTCACTCTTCTTGATCGTAGTATATCATCCTCCTCTCTTGACCCTTGAAAACTTCCTCCACACCAAACTCGAAACAACTCATTAGAGGGTTAGTGCATAATAAAAATTAACATGTTCAGAGGTGACACAATCATTCTTAACACTTCTGGACATTGCATAATGCTACTGGACATTAATGGATCAAAGAAATTCATCCAACATAGCAAAAGAGGCAATGCGAAATAAAAGGCAGAATCTGTCAAAACAGAACAGTCCGTAAAGATGGATTTTATTAGGCCACCAGACTTGCTCAAATGAAAATGCTCAAATTGAATGAAAGTTGCGTACATATCTGAGGATCACTCACGTAAATTGGCATAATTTTCTGAGTTACCTACAGAGAATTAGACCCAGATTCGTGACAGCAAAGAAATCTGTTTCTGCGCAGTAATCCAAATCTAGTACTTACTTTACTATCAAAGACTTTACTTGGCACAACAAAACACAAAACTAAGATAAGGAGAGGTTGCTACAGTAGTAAACAACTTCCAAGACACAAATATAAAACAAGGTACTGTAGCAAAATAACACATGGGTTATCTCCCAAGAAGTTCTTTCTTTTTAGCCATTAAGATGGGCTCAGCAGTTTTAATGATGCACTCGCAAGAAATAGTATTTGAAGCAAAAGAGAGCATCAAGAGGCAAATTCAAAACACATTTAAGTCTAACATGCTTCCTATGCATAGGAATCTTGTAAATAAACAAGTTCATGAAGAGCAAAGTAACAAGCATAGGAAGATAAAACAAGTGTAGCATCAAAAATTTCAGCACATAGAGAGGCATTTTAGTAACATGAAAATTTCTACAACCATATTTTCCTCTCTCATAATAACTTTCAGTAGCAACATGAGCAAACTCAACAATATAACTATCACATAAAGCATTCTTATCATGAGTCTCATGCATAAAATTATTACTCTCCACATAAGCATAATCAATTTTATTAGTTGTAGTGGGAGCAAATTCAACAAAGTAGCTATCATTATTATTCTCATAAAGTGTAGGAGGCATAGTATAATCACAACAAAATTTACTCTCCATAGTAGGTGGCACAAAAAGACCACTATCATTATCATCATCAGAAATAGGAGGCAAAGTATCATCAAAGAAAATTTTCTCCTCAATGCTTGGGGGACTAAAAATATCATGAAAACCAGCTTCCCCAAGCTTAGAACTTTCTATATTATTATCAACAATGGTGTTCAAAGCGTTCATACTAATATTACTACCAGCATGCAAATAAGATTCCATAGGTTTTTTAATTTTCGCATCAAACAATCCATGTTTTAAATCAGGAAATAGAATAAGAAGCTCACTCTTGTACATTATGCCAAACTAGTGTAAACAAGAAACAAAAAGATGCAATTGCAGGATCTAAAGGAAATAGCTTCGAGCACACACACAACGGCGCCGAAAAATACTTTACCTGAGACCGTAGTATGAGAGCCTTTTACCTTTCCTCCTCGGCAACGGCGCCAGAAAAGTGCTTGATGTCTACGGGAGCTTCTATTCTTGTAGACAGTGTTGGGCCTCCAAGAGCAGAGGTTTGTAGAACAGCAGCAAGTTTCCCTTAAGTGGATACCCAAGGTTTATCGAACTCAGGGAGGAAGAGGTCAAAGATATCCCTCTCATGCAACCCTGCAACCACAAAGCAAGAAGTCTCTTGTGTCCCCAACACACCTAATAGGTGCACTAGTTCGGCGAAGAGATAGTGAAATACAGGGGGTATGAATAAGTAGTAGGAACGGCACCGTGAAAAGTGCTTTGCCCGGGACGAGTAAACAAGCGAGTAGTAATGCAGCAGTAGTAACGCAAGAAAACAAGTAAACAAGCAGCGATAGCGATATTTAGGAACAAGGCCTAGGGATTAGACTTTCACTAGTGGACACTCTCAACATTGATCACATAACAGAATAGATAAATGCATACTCTACACTTTTGTTGGATGATGAACACATTGCGTAGGATTACACGAACCCTCAATGCCGGAGTTAACAAGCTCCACAATAATGCTCATATTTTAGTAACCTTTAGTGTAAGATAGATCAAAAGACTAAACCAAGTACTAGCATAGCATGCACACTGTCACCTTCATGCATATGTAGGAGGAATAGATCACATCAATATTATCATAGCAATAGTTAACTTCGCAATCTACAAGAGATCATGATCATAGCATAAACCAAGTACTAACACGGTGCACACACTGTCACCTTTGCACACGTGCAGGAGGAATAAAACTACTTTAATAACACATCACTAGAGTAGCACATAGATAAATTGTGATACAAACACATTGCAATCATAAAGAGATATAAATAAGCACCTCACTATGCCATTCAACGGTGAATAAGTATTCTGTGAAATATGGCCTAAGAGACCCACACGGTGCACACACTTGTCACCTTTACACACGTGGGACAAGGAGTCTCCGGAGATCACATAAGTAAAACTCACTTGACTAGCATAATGACATCTAGATTACAAGCATCATCATATGAATCTCAATCATGTAAGGCAGCTCATGAGATTATTGTATTGAAGCACATAGGAGAGAGATGAACCACATAGCTACCGGTACGGCCCCGAGCCTCGATGGAGAACTACTCCCTCCTCATGGGAGCAACGGCGGTGATGAAGATGGCGGTGGAGATGGCAGCGGTGTCGATGGAGAAGCCTTCCGGGGGCACTTCCCCGCTCCGGCAGGGTGCCGGAACAGAGACTCCTGTCCCCCAGATCTTGGCTTCGCGATGGCGGCGGCTCTGGAAGGTTTTCCGTATCATGGTTCTTCGCAACAGGGTTTTCGATCCAGGGGCTTTATATAGGCGAAGAGGCGGCGCAGGAGGGCTGACAGGGGGGCCAGACTATAGGGCGGCGCGGCCCCCCCTCTGGCCGCGCCAGCCTGTAGTTTGGTGGGCCCGTGGCCCCCCCCGACTTCTCCGGTGTGTTCTGGATGCTTCCGGGGATTCTAAGATCTTTGGCTTTGATTTCGTCCGATTCCGAGAATATTTCGTTACTAGGATTTCTGAAACCAAAAACAGCGAGAAAACGAGAAGCTGGCACTTCGGCATCTTGTTAATAGGTTAGTTCCAGAAAATGCACGAATATGACATAAAGTGTGCATATAACATGTAGATAACATCAATAATGTGGCATGGAACACAAGAAATTATCGATACGTTGGAGACGTATCAAGCATGACTTCAAGACCAGAGGGTACACTCCTACTATTGTTGTAAGAATTACCATAAGAATTACCATAACCATTACCATTATTAGAAGGATATGGCCTATAGTTGTTACCAGAATTATTCTTATATATAAGCATTGTTGTTGAAATTATTACTTTTAATGAAGTTCACATCAACATGCTCTTCTTGAGCAACCAATGAAGCTAAATGAACATTATTAGGATCAACATTAGATCTACCATTCACAAGCATAGACATAATAGTATCAATCTTATCACTCAAGGAGGAGGTTTCTTCAACAGAATTTACCTTCTTACCTTGTGGAGTCCTTTCCGTGTGCCATTCAGAGTAATTGATCATCATATTATCAAGAAGCTTTGTTGCGGCGCCTAAGGTGATGGACATAAAAGTACCTCCAGCAGCTGAATCCAATAGGTTCCTCGAGGAAAAATTCAATCCTGCATAGAAGGTTTGGATGATCATCCAAGTAGTTAGTCCATGGGTAGGGCAATTCTTTACCAAAGATTTCATTCTTTCCCATGCTTAGGCAACATGCTCATTAACCAATTTCTTAAAATTCATTATGCTACTTCTCAAAGATATAATTTTAGCGGGAGAATAATATCTACCAATGAAAGCATCTTTACATTTAGTCCATGAATCAATACTATTTTTAGGCAAAGATAGCAACCAATCTTTAGCTCTTCCTCTTAGGGAGAAAGGAAACAATTTCAGTTTTATAATGTCACCATCTACATCCTTATACTTTTGCATTTACATAGTTCAACAAAATTATTAAGATGGGCAGCAGCATCATCAGAACTAACACCAGAAAATTGCTCTCTCATAACAAGATTTAGTAAAGCAGGTTTAATTTCATAAAATTCTGCTGCAGTAGCAGGTGGAGCAATAGGAGTGCATATAAAATCATTATTCTTGGTGCTAGTGAAATCACACAACTTAGTGTTCTCAGGAGTATTCATTTTAGCAGTAATAAAAATAAGTAAAGCAAACTAAATAAAGTAAATGCAAGTAACTAATTTTTTTGTGTTTTTGATATAAAGAACACAAACAAGACAGTAAATAAAGTAAATGCAAGTAACTAATTTTTTTGTATTTTTGATATAGAGAAAGCAAACAAAGCAGTAAATAAAGTAAAGTAAAGCAAGACAAAAACAAAGTAAAGAGATTGGATGTGGGAGACTCCCCTTGCAGCGTGTCTTGATCTCCCCGGCAACGGCGCCGAGAAAAGAGCTTGATAACGCGTGAAGCACACGTCCGTTGGGAACCCCAAGAGGAAGGTGTGATGCGTACGAGCAGCAAGTTTTCCCTTAGTAAGAAACCAAGGTTATCGAACCGAGTAGGAGATGAAGGCCACGTGAAGGTTGTTGGTGAAGGAGTGTAGTGCGGCGTAACACCAGGGATTCCGGCGCCAACGTGGAACCTGCACAACACAATCAAAATACTTTGCCCCAACTTAACAGTGAGGTTGTCAATCTCACCTGCTTGCTGTAAACAAAGGATTAAATGTATGGTGTGGAAAATGATGTTTGCTTGCGAAGAACAACAGAGAACAAAGATTGTAGTTGATTGTATTTCAGATGTAAAAGAATGGACGGGTCCACAGTTCACTAGTGGTGTCTCTCCAATAAGAAATAGCATGTTGGGTGAACAAATTACAGTTGGGCAATTGACAAATAGAGAGGGCATAACAATGCACATACATATCATGATGACTACTATGAGATTTACTTAGGGCATTACGACAAATAACATAGATCGCTGTCCAGCATGCATCTATGCCTAAAAAGTCCACCTTCGGGTTAGCATCCGCACCCCTTCCAGTATTAAGTTGCAAACAACAGACAATTGCATTAAGTATGGTGCGTAATGTAATCAACACAAATATCCTTAGACAAAGCATCGATGTTTTATCCCTAGTGGCAACAGAACATCCACAACCTTAGAACTTTACGTCACTCGTCCCGGATTCAATGGAGGCATGAACCCACTATCGAGCATAAATACTCCCTCTTGGAGTCACAGGTATCAACTTGGCCGAGCCTCTACTAGCAACGGAGAGCATGCAAGATCATAAACAACACATATATGATAGATTAATAATCAACTTGACATAGTATTCCATATTCATCGGATCCCAACAAACACAACATGTAGCATTACAAATAGACGATCTTGATCATGTTAGGCAGCTCACAAGATCTAAACATGATAGCACATGAGGAGAAGACAACCATCTAGCTACTGCTATGGACCCATAGTCCAAGGATGAACTACTCACACATCAGTCCGGAGGCGATCATGGTGATGTAGAGTCCTCCGGGTGATGATTCCCCTCTCCGGCAGGGTGCCGGAGGCGATCTCCTGAATCCCCCGAGATGGGATTGGCGGCGGCAGCGTCTCTGAAACTTTTTCCGTATCGTGGCTCTCGGTAATAGGGTTTTCGCGATGGAGAGTATAAGTAGGCGGAAGGGCAGAGTCGGAGGAGGCACGGGGGCCCCACACGATAGGCCGGCGCGGGCCCCTCCCTGGCCGCGCCGCCCTATGGTTAGGGCGCCTCGTGGCCCCACTTTGTATCCTCTTCGGTCTTCTAGACACTCCATGGAAAAATAAGACCCTGGGCGTTCGTTTCGTCCAATTCCGAGAATATTTCCTGTGTAGGATTTCTGAAACCAAAAATAGCACAAAACAGGAACTGGCGCTTCGGCATCTCGTTAATAGGTTAGTGCCAGAAAATGCATATAAATGATATAAAGTGTATATAAAACATGTGAGTATTGTCATAAAACTAGAATGGAACATAAGAAATTATAGATACGTTTGAGACGTATCAGATTCCATCAACCCTAAGCCCCAATCGGAGGGCATTGCCGAGAAGTACCCTCGACACCTGCCGACGCGCATCGCCGGCGAAGGCCGTAACCCTAGATGTAGCGAGGGTCGAGGACGAGTGAACGAAGACGCGAGCATCAGATCAATGCGGACAGATCGACGCGCCGTCACGAGATGCGTCGAAAGCACCCCATGGCGGCGGAGGAGGTGGCCGGAGTTGGCCGGAATCGACCGGCGACGACGGAGGCGACGCAAGCGTCGCGGGAGCGTTAGGTCCATAAAATTATTACACAAAGAAAAATGCATTAATAAAATCAATTAAATATTGATCTCATGTTTTTAATAATTAAATAAGTCCATAAAATTACTTGGACTTAACTTTGTCTTGGAAAAACTTCAAGACAATATTTTTACTCTTAAGGAGGAAAATTAAATTGTTCTTATCTCAAAAACTTCGAGAATTAAATTAAAAACACTAGCTGGGGGGAACAACTTAAATACACCAAAGCATGCATCATTTGAATCTTTCACCATTGCCCTTATCGAACAATTATGCTATCTTTCAGAAACAGAGGACAAGGGTTAGTCCACACCATCCAACTGCAATACCTTGCAGTATTTAGGCAAGTTCATCGCTTGTTCATGTCATTTGAGTATTTTTACCAAATTACTTACAAAGTACTATACTTATCACTCTTGCATCAAAAACAAAAGACTAGTTTCATAACTATGAATATGACTAAAATGGTTGGCAATGGAACCATGGTATGAGTCCGGTGGAGGTTCCATTGCAAAGGGTTTATAATCACATAGGGTTAACAACAAATGTCGTTCAGTGGTTCTTGCGCCGTAATCATCGTGTTTACCATAAGGTTTGGAGTGGGACAGAATAGTCAGTTGTTCTTTTCCCTCTCGCATATCAACGGGTAAAACCGTAGGTGGCCAGCTGGGATATGCTTAGGCAGGGAGGAAGCTCCGAGGACAAAGCTCATTGCTTCTACTACGAGTTGTACCTATGATGGATTGTAACGGGCTGGCCCAGGGGTTGATCGTATGAGTCAGCTGAGGCCAGTGAATTACAAAAGGGTGGGTATGCGGGGTCGCGGGAAGGCCCAGTGATTGGCTATGACTTATACCTGGCCTCACACCAAGGAAGTGTGAACGAGAACTAGACTCGGTTGGTAACACGGTTAAGTTCTCTTATGGGTAAAGTAACACACCTCTGCAGAGTGTATCAAATTGTGACATGTCACTCCCTGTTCCGGGAATTGGAACTGCGAACGCGGCTGGAAAGGAACTCCATGAAGTTCTATCAACCGGTGAAGGCTGGCGAACATAGCTCTTTAGAATAAAAGCAACCTTTTGAAGAAATGTTCATCAAAACTTGCATGGCCTTGGACTTTCTGGTTCATGGTCGTAGCTAGTGCATAAAACACCTCTTTCCTATAATGAACTTGTTGAGTACGCTCTTACTCATACCTCTTTAAATCCCATACTTAGATTACCAGAACAACGTTGAGGGGAACCTCGAGGAGGCAAACTACGCGGATGACGTCTACTACGAGGAGCCAGATCTCTCTGGAAGCGTCGAAGGAGTGGACTACCTGATCGAGTTTGGCACCAACGAAAATGAGGAGGAGGCATAAACTAGTAGGGTTCTATATTAGTAGTCGAGCAGCACTGAACATTATAGAATAAAGCTGCTCGAGTAGCCATGGTACTTAGTCTAGTCCTACCCATAAAGCGTAGGCCTAGAGAAGTTCGACTGGAACTTCCGAGTTATCCTCTGCGGACTCAAGAGGAGCTCCCTTGTGATGTACATTTCTGGCTTGTAATAATATTAAGTGAGTAAGTTTGGACCAACTATGTTTCTGTTGTACCACTCTGAGGGGTGTGATATTTACGGATTGGTACTTCTCACATGTTATATCCACTGCCAGCATACTACAACATGCAGTGGTATGCAGGGTCACTACAACGCGGATCTCCTCATACAACCTTCCGTCGGGTGGAAGCGCACGCCGGTGAAGCCCGTCTTGTTCGCGCGCGGAGGCATGGCGCGTGCGGTGCTGCGAGGCAAAGCGGTGGGCGGCGCGTGGAGAGGAAGAAGAATTGGCGTGCGGCGGTTGGCAGCGCGCTCTTTGCGGCACCCCAAACTTACCGCGCGCGCCAAAGTTTTTAGTGTGCGCGTGATCTCCTGCCTCCGCTGTATCTAATGGTTGTCATCTGTAGGGAAGTTTTTAGTGTGCGAGGAAGAGGATAGACAAATTAGCTATGTGTAATGGGGGCATGATGTATCTAATGGCTAAAATCTATAGGGAAGTTGGTGCAACATGATATAAACAAAACAAAAAAAGGCTTGAATCTGTATTACAACAAACTTCATTTTGTTGTGGCAGCAGGAACAACGCTTTGAATGGGTCTGTGTAATGGGTCCAACTATTTAAATTCAAAATGTAGGGTCTAGCGTATGGGTCCACTATTTAAATTCAAAAGGTAGGGTCCGGGTTATGGGTCCCATAATTTAAATTCAAAAGTAGGCCCCTGTAATACTATTCATCCGGGTCCACTAAAATTTGAATTAAAAAAGTGGGTCCCACCTGATTTGAGTGGAAGTTAGCCACCAATCTTAATGGCTAACTGATAAGTGGGAATAACAATACAAAGCCTAAAAAGGACATGTGTCAAGCATTTAGGGTGTGCTCATGTATACATGTGATCATCAGGCTTCATTTGTACTAGGCACTATACCCATAACAATCTTATAGCTATTACATGACCAATCTCATCCAATCCCTACCATCCCCTACAACCTACATCAGGGAATTACTCAAACATGGATGGGGGAATCATGGATGGTCGGTGGAGAGGCATCGGTGATGGCAATGGCGACGATCCCCTCCAAATCCCTGTCCCGGCAGGGTGCCAGAACGGAACTTCTGGTCCCCGGATTGGGGTTTCTGGTGGCGGCGGAGCAGCGGAACTCTTTCTGGAAAAACGTCGAACCCCCCTCGGTTTTCAGGTCCAGGGGGCTTCTTATAGTGCAAAGGAGAGGTCGAAGGGGTGGCCGAGGCGGCCACACCACCCCTAGGCACGACCAAGCCCTGGCCCACGCCTAGGGCAGGTGTGGGCCCCTCGTGGCCCCCTCCATCTCGTCTTCTGGCTCCGGGAGTCTTCAGGTGAAATATGAGTTTTTCTATATTTTTTGGGATTTTTCCCGGAAGTTGGATTTCTGCACAAAAATAAGACACGAGAGCAATTCTGCTGAAAACAACATTAGTCCGCGTTAGTTGTATTCAAACCACACAAGATAGAGGGCAAACAACAACAAAATTGTTCGGGAAAGTAGATACGTTTTGGACGTATCACAAATCACAAGTTGAAAATATCATGCCCCTTAAATGCGAATACCTAAACCTCATGCTACTCAATTTAGGTTCCAAATAAGTTCTTGTCATTGTAAGTATACATGTATCATTGAGAACCGCCAACGGGATACCTCTTCCCCGATGATATGGAGGTACTCTTGTAGGAGAAATCCCATGCCAAAATGACAAGACAAATAGACAATGAGCATCTCAGCAATTTTTATTTACTATGGGTATAGCTTTCTATTGCAAATGCTTCATAGAATGCTCACTATGGCTCAGTTGTAAATTTCTACCTAGAATGATGCATGGCTTAGATTAGCGGCCCAGACATTTCTCTAACTCATATACAAACTCCATGGACTCACAAGTTTCCATTTTATTTCGCACCGCTAGGCATCCATAAACAAAAGAACATGACATCAAATAAATATAAGTGCAATGTCGAAAGTGTTCCCCATGAAAGCATCGTTATACTAACTCCCAACTCGCAATTTATTAAGTGCAAGAAAGTAAATGTGCCATCAAGTTCGTGAGAGCTTTACTGACTAATTTTCTCATGCCAAAATTTAATTTGGAAGATAAATAAAAACATGATGAGCATACTTGGAATAAAAATAATGCCACTAGGTAGATATGGTGGACAAAATTGGCAAACTTTGATTATTGGTGGTTGGATGCACGAGTAGAGTTCATACTCAGTACAGGCGGAGGCTAGCAAAATACTGGGAGCGACCAATTAAGAGAGGAATAATGGCCATAATCATGCATAGTGACAAAACATTATCAATCAAAGCATAAAGTGATATTACAAGTCAAAAACTAAATAATCATAGAGGCTTTAGTTAACTGGTTGTAGTCATAACATGGTATAACCATGCGACAAGTCAACCCACTAAAGCATCAAAAGAGAATACCACAATGCTATGCTTTTATGATGGAAACAACACATGATTTTTTCAATGACACATTATGCACTCTCAGACATATGAAACAAGTCATGCTACAACAATAATTACTAAGCATATAACAAGAATAACATCCAACATGACATGTCAAAGTCTATGCCACAGTCTAGACAAGCTTCCGTTTGCATCACTATAGTCATGAAACATTTTACTCGTATTAACACCAATCAACTTATTAGAAATAACTCTTAGAGATGAAATACATTAAGGACCAGAGACCTAATCATACACAAATAAATAATACTAACGAGCTCTGAACAAAATTCAAGTGAAATAATAAGAGCTAAACGCAGTACTAGAAAACTAGAACACTCGCAGAACAATAACAATAAAACTCGGAGCGTTCTATGCAATTAAAATGGAACGGGTATTTCTCCAAAATAAATGTGCAGGGATCCAACATATGCTACAGAAAAAAACTAAACTAAACTAAAAACAAAAATAAAGACGCTCCAAGAACAACACATAGCGTATGAAGCAATAAAAATATAGCGTATATAGAGATGACCTGTTGCTTTGTTGATGAAGAGGGGATGCCTTGGGCATCCCAAAGCTTTGACGCTTGTACCTCTTGGATATTTGTTGGGGTGCAGGGGCATCCCCAAGCTTGAGCTTTTGTCCATTCTTCATCTCATCACATCATTCTTCTCTCCCAACACTTGAAAACTTTCTTCATACAAAACTTCACACAATTCTCTATTAGCGGCATTAGTACAATCAAGATAAAAAAATCCACTTGGTTTCAGTTTTAACATATATCAAACATCTATTAAAGAATTAGATACTATAGCAATTCTTCAAAAAGCTCTTGATCAAAAGAACTAAAAAAGAAAGAGATTTAAGAGGCAAATGCAACTAGTGCAGTCAAAATAGAACATCACATAAAGATCGATTTTTTCGAAAATCTTCTATTGCTCATCTCGAAAAGTGGTAAACTAACGAAAGTTAGACACTAACCTGAGTCATATTAATAAAAAATAGAAGCTCAAAATTCCGCTCTGGCTATTTATACGAATTTTTATGGTAACAACACAGAATCTGTTTTCAGAACAGCAACTTCCCCAAATCTTACTTGCTTCCAATTAGAGGCTATTCTTGGCACAAAAACGAAATAAAAATGATAAGAAGAGTTTATTAAAGAGGTAATAACTTCCAAGACTCAACAAAAGAAAAATTATAGAAAATAAATATGGGTTATCTTCCAAGAGTGCTTTTCTTTAACGTCTTTCAGCTAGGTGCAGAAAAAGAGCGAGCTTCAAGTATTATCAAGTGAAGAAGCATCAACATCATAATTTTTTCTAATAATAGAGTCATAAGGTGACTTCTTTATTTTCCTAGGTAAGTGTTCCATGCCTTTATTGAGTGGGAATTGATATTTAATAATCCCATCTCTCATATCAATAGCAGCACCAACAGTTCTAAGATTTTCCCAATATAATTGGACAAGAAGAATTGCATTCAATATCCAAAACAACAAAATAAATGGGGACCCGGTTATTGTTAACCATTATGAGGACATTATCAACTCTCCCCAATGTTTTTTTTGCAGTAATATCAACAAGATGAACATCCAAATAAAATTGTTCCAACGGTGGCAATTCAAGCATATCGTAGATTTTTCTAGGCATAACAGAAATACTTGCACCCAGATCACATAAAGCATTGAAATCAAAACCATCTTTTTCATCTTAATGATGGGCTTCCAGCCATCTTCTAACTTTTTAGGAATAGAGGCTTCACGTTTTAATTTCTCCTCTCTAATTTTCATAAGAGCATTTGTAATCTGATTTGTAAAAGCAATATTTATAGCACTAGCACTAGGACTTCTAGCAAGCTTTTGTAAGAACTTAATTACTCAGAGATATTGCAATCATCAAAATCAAAGTCATTTTTTATCAAAGGTAAATGGACTCTTGTCTCGCATACTCCGAAAATTTCAAGCACACTTATCAGGAACAATTTTAGTGGTTCTAGGCAATTTTGTAGAAGGAGCGGAGACTTTTCCTACACCATTTATTTTACCATTAATAGTAGGAGAGTGACTAGCATTTTAAACTTCATTACTACTGGTGGTGGTGATGGTACAAATTTTAGTTAAATTATTATTTGTAGCAATTTCATCTTCTCTTTCCCACCTAGCATGCAATTCCACCAACATCCTAATATTTTAATCAATTCTAACTTGAATGGAATTCAAAGTTTTAATTTCTTTAACATCATGAGGAAACACTTTTAATTTTAAAAAATTAACATCATGAGCAAGGCTATCAACTTTAGAAGTAAGAATATCAATTTTTCCAAGCTTTTCCTCAAAAGTTTTATTGAAAGCAGTTTGTTTACTAATAAAGACCTTAAGCATTACTTCAAGATCAGAGGGTGCACTTTTATTGTTGCTATAGGAATTTCCATAAGAATTGCCATAAGCATTACCATTATTAGAAGGATATAGCCTATAATTGTTGCTACCAAAATTATTCCTATAAGCATTGTTGTTGAAATTGTTGTTTTTAATGAAGTTCACATCAACATGTTCTTCTTGAGCAACCAAAGAAGCTAACGGAATATTATTTGGATCAACATGTGATTTACCATTAACAAGCATAGACATAATAGTACCAATTTTATCACTCAAGGAGGAGGATTCTTCGACATAATTTACCTTCTTACCTTGTGGAGCTCTCTCAATGTGCCATTCAGAATAATTTATCATCATATCATCAAGTAATTTAGTTGCAGCCCCAAAGTAATTGACATAAGGTACCTCCAGCAGCTGAATCCAGGAGATTTCTTGAAGAAAAATTAGTCCTGCATCAAAAGTTTGGATGATCATCCAAGTAGTCAGTCCATGAGTGCGACAATTCTTTACCAAAGATTTCATTCTTTCCCAAAATTGAGCAACATGTTCATTATCAAATATTCTAAATTTAATTATGTCGCTTCATAACGCGTGAAGCACACGTCCGTTGGGAACCCCAAGAGGAAGGTGTGATGCGTACAGCAGCAAGTTTTCCCTCAGTAAGAAACCAAGGTTATCGAACCAGTAGGAGATGAAGGCCACGTGAAGGTTGTTGGTGGAGGAGTGTAGTGCGGCGCAACACCAGGGATTCCGCGCCAACGTGGAACCTGCACAACACAACCAAAATACTTTGCCCCAACTTAACGATGGAGGTTGTCAATCTCACCGGCTTGATATAAACAAAGGATTAAACGTATGGTGTGGAGAATGATGTTTGTTTGCAAAGAACAACAGAGAACAGAGTTTGCAGTAGATTGTATTTCAGATGTAAAAGAATGGACCGGGGTCCATAGTTCACTAGTGGTGTCTCTCCAATAAGATAAATAGCATGTTGGGTGAACAAATTACAGTTGGGCAATTGACAAATAGAGAGGGCATAACAATGCACATACATATCATGATGACTACTAGGAGATTTACTTAGGGCATTACGACAAAGTACATAGATCGCTATCCAGCATGCATCTATGCCTAAAAAGTCCACCTTCGGGTTGGCATCCGCACCCCTTCCAGTATTAAGTTGCAAACAACAGACAATTGCATTAAGTATGGTGCGTAATGTAATCAACACAAATATCCTTAGACAAAGCATCGATGTTTTATCCCTAGTGGCAATAGCACATCCACAACCTTAGAACTTTCCGTCACTCGTCCCGCATTCAATGGAGGCATGAACCCACTATCGAGCATAAATACTCCCTCTTGGAGTCACAAGTATCAACTTGGCCGGAGCCTCTACTAGCAACGGAGAGCATGCAAGATCATAAACAACACATATATGATAGATCAATAATCAACTTGACATAGTATTCCATATTCATCGGATCCCAACAAATACAACATGTAGCATTACAAATAGACGATCTTGATCATGATAGGCAGCTCACAAGATCTAAACATGATAGCAAAAGAGGAGAAGACAACCATCTAGCTACGCTATGGACCCATAGTCCAGGGATGAACTACTCACGCATCAATCCGGAGGCGGGCATGATGATGTAGAGCCCTCCGGTGATGATTCCCCTCTCCAGCAGGGTGCCGGAGGCGATCTCCTGAATCCCCCGAGATGGGATTGGCGGCGACGACGTCACAGTAACTTTTCTCGTATCGTGGCTCTCGGTACTAGGGTTTTCGCGACGGAGAGTTTTTATAGGCGAAAGGGCAGAGTCGGGAGGCGGCCGAGGGGCCCACCCCATAGGCCGGCGCGGCCAGGGGCCCCACCGCGCCGCCCTAGGGTGTGGGCGCCTCGCAGCCCCTCTTTGTCTCCTCCTCGGACTTCTGGAAGGCTCCGTGCAAAATAAGACCGTGGGCTTTTGTTTCGTCCAATTCCGAGAATATTTCCTGTGTAAGATTTCTGAAACCAAAAACAGCAGAGAACAGAACCGGCGCTTCAGACATCTTGTTAATAGGTTAGTGCCGGAAAATGCATCAAAATGATATAAAGTGTATATAAAACATGTGAGTATTGTCATAAAACTAGCATGGAACATAAGAAATTATAGATACGTTTGAGACGTATCAAGCATCCCCAAGCTTAGTTCCTACTCGCCCTCGAGTAGGTAAACGATAACAAGGATAATTTCTGAAGTGACATGCTGCTATCATAATCTTGATCAATACTATTGTAAAGCATATGAGATGAATGAGTTGATTCAAAGCAATGGTAAAGATAATGACTAAACAACTGATCATATAGCAAAGACTTTTCATGAATAGTACTTTCAAGACAAGCATCAATAAGTCTTGCATAGGAGTTAACTCATAAAGCAATAAATTCTTAGTAGAAGGTTTTGAGGCAACACAAAGGAAGATATAAGTTTCAGCAGTTGCTTTCAACTTCAACATGTTTATCTCATGGATAATTATCAATACAAAGTAATATGATGAATGCAAATAAGCAAGTATGTAAGAATCAATGCACACAGTTGACACAAGTGTTTGCTTCTAAGATAGAAAGAAGTAGGTAAACTGACTCAACATAAAGTAAAAGAAAGGGCCCTTCGCAGAGGGAAGCAGGGATTACTCATGTGATAGAGTTTTTTTATTTTGAAGACATAGAAACAATTTTGTCAACCGTAGTAATAATTCATATGTGTTATGCATAAAACATCCTATAAGTTGCAAGCCTCATGCATAGAATACCAATAGTGCTCGCACCTTGTCCTAATTAGCTTGGATTTACATGGATTATCATTGCATTACATATGTTTCAACCAAGTGTCACAAAGGGGTACCTCTATGTCACATGTACAGAGGTCCAAGGAGATAGATCGCATTTAATTTCTCGTTTTTGATAGATCTCAACTTGAGGACATCCATACCAGGACAACATAGACAACAGATAATGGACTCCTCTTTAATGCATAAGCATTCAACAACAGATAATATTCTCATAAGAGATTGAGGATTAATGTTCAAACTGAAACTTCCACCATGATACATGGCTTTGGTTGGCGGCCCAATGCTCTTCTCTAACAATATGCATACTCAAACCATTTAATCATGATAAATCACCCTTACTTCAGACAAGACGAACATGCATAGCAACTCACATGATATTCAACAAAGGTGTAATAGTTGATGGCGTCCCCAGAAACATGGTTACCGCTCAACAAGCAACTTATAAGAAATAAGATACATAAGCGACATATTCAATACCACAATAGTTTTTTAAGCTATTTTCCCATGAGCTATGTATTGCAAAGACAAGGAATGAAATTTTAAAGGTAGCACGCAAGCAATTTACTTGGAATGGCAGAGAAATACCATGTAGTAGGTAGTTATGGTGGACACAAATGGCATAGGTTTTGGCTCAAGGTTTTGGATGCACGAGAAGAATTCCCTCTCAGTACAAGGCTTTTGGTTAGCAAGGTTGTTTGAAGCAAACTCAAGTATGAATCGGTACAGCAAAACTTACATAAGAACATATTGCAAGCATTATAAGACTCTACACTGTCTCCTTGTTGTTCAAACACCTTTACCAGAAAATATCAAGACTTTTAGAGAGACCAATCATGCAAACCAAATTTCAACAAGCTCTACGATAGTTCTCCACTACTAGGTTCAAACTAAATGATGCAAGAGCTTAAACATGATCTACTTGAGAGCTCAAAACAATTGCCAAGTATAAAATTATTCAAGACAATATACCAATTACCACATGGAGCATTTTCTGTTTCCAACCAAATAGCAATGAACGAAGCAGTTTTCAACCTTCGCCATGAACATTAAAAGTAAAGCTAAGAACACCAGTGTTCATATGAAACAGCGGAGCGTGTCTTTCTCCCACACAAGGAATGCTAGGATCCGATTTTATTCAAACAAAAACAAAAATAAAAAAACATACAAACGCTCCAAGTAAAGCACATAAGATGTGACATAATAAAAATATAGTTTCACTAGAGGTGACCTGATAAGTTGTCGATGAAGAAGGGGATGCCTTGGGCATCCCCAAGCTTAGATGCTTGAGTCTTCTTGAAATATGCAGGGATGAACCACGGGGGCATCCCCAAGCTTAGACTCTTCACTCTTCTTGATCATATTATATCATCCTCCTCTCTTGATCCTTGAAAACTTCCTCCACACCAAACTCAAAACAAACTCACTAGAGGGTTAGTGCATAATCAAAAATTCGCATGCTCAGAGAGGACACAATCATTCCTAACACTTCTGGACATCACCCAAAGCTACTGAAAGTTAATGGAACAAAGAAATCCATCCAACACTGTAAAAGAGGCAATGTGAAATAAAAGGCAGAATCTGTCAAAACAGAACAGTCCGTAAAGACGAATTTTTTTGAGGCACTTAACGTGCTCAGATGAAGAAGCTCAAATTGAATGAAAGTTGCGTACATATCTAAGGATCACTCATGAATTTTCGCTGATTTTTCTGAGTTTCCTACAGAGAGTTCTACTCAAATTCGTGACAGCAAGAAATCTGTTTCTGCGCAGAAATCCAAATCTAGTATCAACCTTACTATCAAAGATTTTACTTGGCACAACAATGCAATAAAGTAAAGATAAGGAGAGGTTGCTACAGTAGTAACAACTTCCAAGACACAAATATAAAACAAAAATTGCAGAAATAAAATGATGGGTTGTCTCCCATAAGTGCTTTTCTTTAACGCCTTTCAGCTAGGCGCAGAAAGTGTAACTCAAGTATTATCAAGAGATGAAACATCAACATCATAATTTGTTCTAATAATAGAATCAAAAGGTAACTTCATTCTATTTCTAGGGAAGTGTTCCATACCTTTCTTGAGCGGGAATTGATATTTAATATTTCCTTCCTTCATATCAATAATAGCACCAACAGTTCGAAGAAAGGGTCTTCCCAAAATAATGGGACAAGATGCATTGCATTCAATATCCAAGACAACAAAATCAACGGGGACAAGGTTATTATTAACCATAATGTTAACATTATTAATCCTCCCCAAAGTTTTCTTTATAGAATTATCAGCTAGATTAACATCCAAATAGCAATTTTTCAATGGTGGCAAGTCAAGCATATCATAGAGTTTCTTAGGCAAAGATAGCAACCAATTTTTAGCTCTTCCTCTTAAGGAGAAAGGAAACAATTTCAATTTTATAATGTCTCCATCTACATCCTTATACTTTTGCATTTCACAAAGTTCAACAAAATTATTAAGATGGGCAGCAGCATCATCAGAACTAACACCAGAAAATTGCTCTCTCATAACAAGATTTAGTAAAGTAGGTTTAATTTCATAAAATTCTGCTGTACTAGCAGGTGGAGCAATAGGGGTGCATATAAAATCATTATTATTGGTGCTAGTGAAATCACACAACTTAGTGTTCTCAGGAGTATTCATTTTAACAGTAATAAAAACAAGTAAAGAAAACTAAATTAACTAAAGTAAAACAAGTAACTAATTTTTTTGTGTTTTTTTATATAAAGCAAACAAGACAGAAAATAAAATAAAGTAAATGCAAGTAACTATTTTTTTGTGTTTTTGGATATAAGGAAAGCAAACAAAACAGAAAATAAAGTAAGTAAAGCAAGACAATAAACAAAGTAAAGAGATTGGATGTGGGAGACTCCCCTTGCAGCGTGTCTTGATCTCCCCGGCAACGGCGCCAGAAAAAGAGCTTGATAACGCGTGAAGCACACGTCCGTTGGGAACCCCAAGAGGAAGGTGTGATGCGTACAGCAGCAAGTTTTCCCTCGGTAAGAAACCAAGGTTATCGAACCGAGTAGGAGATGAAGGCCACGTGAAGGTTGTTGGTGGAGGAGTGTAGTGCGGCGCAACACCAGGGATTCCGGCGCCAACGTGGAACCTGCACAACACAACCAAAATACTTTGCCCCAACTTAACAGTGAGGTTGTCAATCTCACCGGCTTGATGTAAACAAAGGATTAAACGTATGGTGTGGAGAATGATGTTTGTTTGCAAAGAACAACAGAAAACAAAGTTTGCAGTAGATTGTATTTCAGATGTAAAAGAATGGACCGGGGTCCACAGTTCACTAGTGGTGTCTCTCCAATAAGATAAATAGCATGTTGGGTGAACAAATTACAGTTGGGAAATTGACAAATAGAGACGGCATAACAATGCACATACATATCATGATAACTACTATGAGATTTACTTAGGGCATTACGACAAAGTACATAGACCGCTATCCAGCATGCATCTATACCTAAAAAGTCCACCTTCGGGTTAGCATCCGCACCCCTTGACGTGGGCATTACCCTTCGGGTAACCAGTATTGCCCTATCTGGTATTGACAAATTGGAGGCCCATGAAGATACCTGAAGGCGAGATGGGCCACGAGGTCGGCGCACTAGAAGATTCCTTGACGGGCAAGACGGGGAAGCGAACAAACAAGGAAAGATTGGATCTAAACTACTGTAAACCTAGTCGTACTCGGTTAGGACCCTTGAGACCTGGCCTCCTATATAAAGGCCAGGAGAGGGGCTGCCGAGGGACACGAACAATCTTAGCAATCTTAGCCAGAAAAAGCTTAGAGCTAAGTCATCTTAGCAATAGCCATCTCGACGAGATCTTAGCCGAACTATTCGGCACCCCATTGTAACCCATTATCATCATAATCAAGAACAGACAGGCAGGACGTAAGGGTTTTACCTCATCGAGGGCCCCGAACCTGGGTAAATCTCTCTCCCGCTTGTCCGTGAATCGATGTCTCGTGTCGGCTTGCGGGATTCCGTCAACCCTAAGCCCCTATCGGAGGGCATTGGCGAGGAGTACCCTCGACAATTGGCGCCGTCTGTGGGAACCCTGTCGGCACAAGGCAGGTCATCGGCAGCACCAGTTACGTCCGCGGCGTTCTTACTCGAATCACCGACGCCAGCAAAGTCAAGAGACCCGATCCGCTGCGGATCCTTCGAATTTGTGCCGCACCGCGAAGAGCTTCACCCGAACTTTATGGCAACGTCTCGCAACACTTCGTCGTCGACTCCGGAGGCTTTCTCCGCCTCCCCGGGGCCAGCGCGTCCCACTCAAAGGCTGAGCCTCAAGAAGGTATACCTTCGGCAGCAACCCTAAAGGCTTCGCCCAGAAGCATACGAGAGAGCAACCGGGAAAATCTCGACGCCGCGGCTGGACAAAGAAAGAGACGAAGAAGTTCGCACCGTGAAGAGGAAGGCCAAACAGCAGCCCACCCTCGGTGCTATGACATGTCATCAATCAGAGGACGCACCCGTTCTCCACACCTCTCAGCTACAGAGCAGCTTGAAGCACCGTGTTATCTCCACTCTTATTTCGATCCTAAGGATGGTCGGGAGAAGTCCAGCCATCAGCAATGAACCGCCGACACTTCCTTGAGATTCGGCAGTTCTCGCGACGATCTTAGAGCTGAAGCCACATCAAGAGTTCGCATAATGGAAGAGAAAGCGAGGTCCTATGGTCATCAGCCAGAGCCATATGTACCAGAACCATACGAGCCAATGGAAAAAAGCGAATACGAACCAGTCGAGGCATTCCCAGCACTGCGTGGACAGATCAACATGATCCACAAAACCAGCTTTTCGAAAAGAGAAATCAAAAAGTTCTTGTGGGGACCCCGGACTAGCTGTCCGAAATACCCTGTTATGTAAACAGTTCACGATCCCATGATCAGTGTGCCGTGAACACATAACCGAACTGATATCAAATTACACCATCCATTACAAAGCGGAATAAGAAAATTACAACCAGGTCACATGACCAATCTTTACATAATAGCCTCGAAGGGCCTAACTAAACATCAGAGTAGCATCATCACTTCAGTCAGCGCAGTACCCAAGTCATCTGCCATAACCCTACAGGCAACTGACTGGGAAGACGTTCCTAGCTCGCATAGACGTCGTCAACTGCTTCTTCATCTGTCGAACTCCTTCAAGTCTGGCCAAGTAAATAGCCAGGGACAAAGCCGTGAGTACATTTGAATTGTACTCGCAAACCATCAAGAAGGTGATAACAATTCTAACTAAAGAAGACAAGAGAGGAAGAATAGTTTCTCTGGTGGATATAGCATGTGAAAGAGAATCAGTTTCTCTTGTGGATATAGCATGTGAAAGAGAATCGGTTTCTCTTGGGGATATAGCATGTGAAAGAGAATCGGTTTCTCTTGGGGATATAGCATGTGAAAGAGAATCGGTTTCTCTTGGGGATATAGCATCCCACATCACAGTTGAAGGGGACACTAAGAAAGTCCTATGACATCTCTATATCTTTGTTAAAGAAGAGGTAGCATACCGCCATCTCAATTGATGGGGATACTAGGGAAGTCCTATGACATCTCTCGTATCTTTGTTAAAGAAGAGTTCCTCTACATGAAACACTAGGAAGGGTCACCCACTTTTGTTTCATTTTCCTCGACCATCTCCACATGGTCGGCACAACATCTTTCCGTACCCTTCCGGTACTTCCAACACACATTTCCTTTGGAAAACATTTTCAAAACCAAAACTCGACACAGCCTCGGTAACGGCCATCCCAACCGTCCATGACCGCGGACGCGGCTATTCGAATAGTTTTGACTCTACAGAGTTTGCACACTTTCACCACAACTATCCGGATACCTATCGTGTGGGCATCATCCCCGCATAACGACATATGCCACGACGGATACCCGGACATAACCTTTCGCCCATTCGACTTAACACGAGGTCCTACCCTATGGAGTATGTACCTCCCCGGCACCGTGGCAGCTCACCTCCTCTAGAGCGTGGCTCCACCGCCAAGCCAGGAGACCCATAGTGTCTTCCGGACGGGTCAGCCCCGAAGGCCTCCCATTATACTATTGTCCCAACCATGACAACCCGGACTCGGGGGTAACCGTACCCTTGTATAGTTGTGCGGTGCCTCATGCTAAGAAGAACAAACGTCAAGTTAAGCCCCGTGCCCACGTTGGAGTAGCTATGGTTGCGCTGTTTAGTTGTTCCGGGCGAATACAGAGAACCATGTGTCGATTTTCTCAAAAACCCAAGTCACAAACACTTTCCTCTTTCCAACCATCTTTGTAAAGATCCTTTCCTTTCATAAACCATACGCTTGGGTAAGATTGCCTCACCCAAGGTTTTCATAAACATTTACAACAAGGTAAACCTTGAGGGGTTCCCAACCTAAAGTTTCATTATGGAACTAAGACACCATATGGCCGTGATGATAGTCATTATGCCAATAAGTAGTGGATATGGTGGAATCAAAATAGTCATACTTGCTTAAGGTAAGCATGTATGTTGACAACAAAAGAGGGGAAATATTTTCAGATTTGTGGTGCTAACCCAACCAACACTAATGTAAGTGATGGTGATCAACAATAATAGACAGACGTAAGGTGGTTAGGCATACCCATCTCAATTTGAGAGTATACCTAGTTCATGAAGTGACTACCACTATACTAACAAAGGAGTATAGCGTGAGTTGTCAAGAGAGTTAGCATGCTTAGGATAAGCATGTATGCCGACAAAATAGGATAGCATGACCATGATCATCATGCATCCCAACACTTACTATGACAACCATAAGATATGACCACTAATATTCCCATGCTTGAGACCAAGCATGTATGACAACAAAAAGGAGACCAACACACCGAGAATCAAGATGCTAAGGATAGCAACAAGGTGATATCAAAAGGAGACATCACAATCAGAGATCAATAGATGGCTTGCCTTGGTTGGCTTGTCCCTGGTCCTCTTCAAAACCTTCTCCAAAATCCTCCCCTTCAACTTCACCCTCGTTCGTATCTATCGTCGCAAAAGTAAGTAACACATACATTCAATACATAGTTCAAGAATCAAGGGTCAAGTAAGACAAAGTTAAACTATGCAGGGGAGTGGTTTGGTAATACCAAAACATAGGTTGGTTATTTTTAAAACAAAGTGGTGGCAAAGGTTTTGAATAGTTCAAAAAAAAATTAATTCTAACATTGCATGTGACACACATACACTCACAAACAGAGTCAAAATTTCATGAACAGAGACTAATGATATTTTTCCTAGATGTACAGTAACAAAACAAGATTAACACAATTGGATTCATCCAAAAGTATTAAACCTACAATTTTAGGCATTAGAAATACTAACCAGAATACAGATGTCGTGTTTAATACATTAAAAACCGTATAAAAATCCTAAAAATACAAGGTCAGTGGCATTGGAAAGATAATGAAATTCCTGATCTAATGCAATTTGTTTCACTCCATTTGAGTTTGTAGAACGTTAGTTATTAACAGTTTAGTGTCACTGGTTTTTACACAAATTAACAGCAAATTTCAAATTTTTAAACGAATAGAAGAGGGCGGGAGATTGCTGGGTCGTGCGGGTGGTGACGATTTGGGCCGGCCCAGGAGATTTCCCAGGTGGAGGTGAAATTAAAAAGAAGAAAAAGGGAGGGGAGGGGGCCCGTGGCGGGCCAGCCTGCATGGGCGACGTGGCCCAGAGCCATGCACGCACGCGCGGGTCGGGGATCATCTCCTTCTCGCGACCCCGCACGCGCTCGGGAAGAAACGGAGACGGACGGGGCGATCCAGGGGCTCACCTGGCGACGAGGAGGGGTCGGCGGAGGCTGTCCTGGAGCGCGGCGAGGTGGGACTGCCCGCGGACAGGCTCAGCGGCGTCTCCCTCGGCCTCGGTAGCTCCTCCCGGCGGCGACCTCTTCGCAGATGTCCTCGGCCATGGGGACGGCGGCGAGCTCCGGCGGTCCTGGAGGGCAACGGAGGGGACGGTTAGAACCAGAAGCGGATGGGGAAGAAGTTGGAACAGAGAGGGAGCGACTAGAACGACGGGGGCGACGTCCACTTCGCCCGTCTCCTTGACGGTGACCACGGCAGTGGTAACCATGCCGGCGTGCTGCAGCAAGGGGGCGCCCTGGGTGTTGGCTGAGGGTGTTCTAGGGTGGGAAGGGAGGTGCTGTGAGGTGGTAGGAGACGAAGGGAGAGGCGGGGGCGTTCGTCCGCTTTTTATAGCCCCGGGGCGGGCTCACGGTGGGCTGGGTGCACACAGCGTGGTGACCACGTCCAAACCGGCACGGGTGAGCGAGGTGTGATGCAAACGAGGCCTCGGGAGCGTGCACAACGTGAAGAGGGGTGCCAGGACACCATCATGGCGCAGCCTCGGGGCCTGGGGCGCTCGATTCCTTCTTGACCAAGACGTGGTGACCACCAGGTTGGCATGCTCGAGTAGGAGGATGGGGAGCCTTGGGGTACGGGGGAAAGGCACAGGAGGGTTCCAAGAAACAAGGGAGAGGTGCTGGACATGATTATAGGTGTAAGGGGGCAGGTCTAGGTCGTTTTGTCAAAGGCTATGCCATTTATGGCATTGGGAAGGAGAAGAAGGGCAATGATGGTGGAGGGGTCTAGGGTTGCAGGTTGGAGAGGTAGGGATGCAGGTGTGTGACTTCCCAAGGTTTGACCAAGAGAGGAGGGAGGGAGAGAGAAGGAAGTGATGGCAAATATTGCCATACACATCATGGCCGGCTCCAATTCTCTCATGTAGGATGAATGACCAAGGAGATCAAGCATGGGGTTGTGCTGGGGGTTTCATGTCGTGGAGTGATGCTCAAATAAAGTAGAGGGAGAGAGAATAATGGAGAGGTATTGCATGGAGAGATGGCATGGCATGGCGGCCAGTTCCCTTGTGCCATGCAAAGGTGGTTCACCACTTGAGCACTTGGAAAAGGTAGGTTAAATAGTTTTGTTTGGATGGTCATCAAAATGGAGGGTGATTTGATGCTATAAGGATCAGAGAGGGGCAATTGATAATTCAAAAGTTTCCATTTAACTTAGAGTTCATGGTGTAGGTAATTGAATCAACTCAATTGTCTATGGACAATTGGAAAGGAATTCAATTGAAAAGGGATTGAAAGATAAAGAGGAGCTAGATATAAAATAGGTCTTCAAAAATCTCTACTTACTTTATTAAGCAAGATAGAATTTTCTTAAATCAAACAAATGGAACCAAGAGAATAATTATATAGAAACTATTTTTGGGTGGGAGATAAGGTGATATGAGATACCACACACATTTCCCATTTTATTTGAGAAAATCATTTGAAAAGCTTTGATAAAACTAGAAGTGGCTTTGTAGTGAAAATTGGAGAAGAAGCTTAAATAGGATTTTTGGTAAATAAATTATTTTGGGAGAAGTGATCTCCAGGGTAGAGGGTGACCACATAATGTAGCTACCATCTTCACTCTTGGTTTAGTGGGGATTAGACCTGGATTAAAATAAAAACAAGAGGTAACACAGGATGAAGTGATCTAGTGCTGAATTAGTGGATAGGGTACAAGATCAAGTGAAAATAAGAATTATGGGGGTAGATGGGGACATGCAAGACGTGGAAGTTGTAGAGGGTGTCGCATAGATGAGATCCATGCATTGAGGTCACCAATAACAGTTGTGGGTGCTTAAGAAACAACTGCCGAAGTTGGAACATTTTAAGGCTGCCAAAACAGATTGTGGACTTGGCCTCAAAACCATCAAGGACAAGTGGGTAAGAGAGTGATCTGGTTCAAGTAAAGGACATTATTGGGAAGTGCTAATGATAGGGTAGGTCTAGGGCTAGGTGCATTGCCTTGGATGGCAAGCGGTGGCTTAATCCAGGGTCTCCAAAATGGAACCTGAAACAGATTTAGGACTTAGCCAGATTTATGATGCCTTAGGGTTTTTGACTAGGGTAAGAGAGAAGGATGTATTAAGGGGTAGATGATCCCTAGTTTTGATTTCAAGGATGATTTTACCACTAGAGGTGTTGTTCTTTAAGGTAGATCAAGACAAAACTCATCAATTAAATCAAGACAGCTTCATCTACCAACAGATCAAAGCAATTCAGTATAACAAACATATCAAGGCAATTCATCTAATTAGTCTTTAGAAAAAGTTTTTGTTCCTCCTAATTTTTGCACTAAGGACAACTAGACAAGGTTGCAAAAGTTGGGGTGTTACAGATCTTCCACCCTTACAATAATCTCGTCCCGAGATTACTAAGCGTAGGACTATGGAGGTTTCAAAGTTGACTAAAGTTAGGCTCATCTTCTTGTAGACACAAAGTTGTCGAGGAGGTCATTTCTTCACCTTCTGGGAGACATGATGGATTCCTGCCAATGGCGAGCTTCATGCAGAGGTGGACTACGCCATGCAGATGTTAGATCTTGTAGCTTCTTAACGATCCTAGCGGGGGTTCAAGACTCTGTGAGGGTTAGTACACTCCAACGATGCTTTAGCGGGGTTGAAAACTTTTTAGAGTTATCTTAATTTTAGTGGAAGACGAAGTCTTCCACCCTTAAGATTGTTTATCAGGGAGGGGCGTTAAAAACTGTAAGCTTCGGCCACGGGTCTTGTCGGGCGATTCTTGGAGAAGCCACTGATCCCTCATCTTGAGTCGAACATCTTCAGAGAGCGTTGTGTAGTCCACAGCTTCGAGGGGAGTTAGTGCAATCCCACGTTTCCAACGGTGTTTTTAGAAAGGTTTAAAATTCTAGGGTTAGCTCCAACTTTTAGTGGAAGACGGAGTCTTCCACCCTTAAGATTTTTCATCGGGTTCTCGGAAAAACTCAGAGCTTCTGCCTTGTGGTTCTCGCTCGGGGCTTCTGAAGAAGTCATCGATCTTCCGTATTCAGTTGAAGAACCTTCAGGGGCGACGTGCAGACCACAACTTCAAGAGGCACTCACGGTGTTAACTAAACCGTTTGGGACATGCGGTGAGTTAGTAAGTCGACGAAACGTCTGGTTGTTATCTAATTGAAGCACCAATAGAGGTCGTCGAAGACAATCTTCAGCTTGAGGGTCGATGCTGACTTCTACCAGCTAAGAAGTTAGCGGGTAACTACGCCTAAACTCTTGAGTCTTGAAGTATCTTCAGGAGCTTCACTTGATGAGGACCTGATGAACCATGTGATGTAGCTTGGCTTTGACGCTATTGTTCGCTCAGCTCGTTAGACGGTGTGTTAGGGGGTGGTTTTCAAAAAGATATCCTCGAGGTTAGCGCGATTATACTCCAAGGTTAGACCAAGTTAGTATGTCTTCTCGCAGAGGTGTAGTCACTTATGAAGGTGCGGGATTCTGCTTTCTTGGCGTAGTAGAGATGCTCCAGCTGATCTTGAAAGTAGTCGGCGTGGACAGGGGTCTGGGTTAGGTTTTTATGATGGTTGAAAAACAACTGCTAACGGGGTTAGAGTTAGAGCCTTCCGTTAACCTATCCATCTAACTAGCAGTTAGCAAAACATCGGCGAGGTAGGTGAGGGTGAAAACATCCTAGGGAGGCTTCCTGCTGGGTTGTCATACTAGGAGTGTTTTTTAGACCGAGGGATCAAGACAATCACACACACAACAAACAAATAAAATACACGCAAGGCAGCACACTAGGGAACTACAAGCAATCAACACACCAGACATGGTACTCTAAGTACCCGTAACTCCTTAATGCGCGGGGGTAGCTCAATCAAAGCGATTGAGTTTGTCCTATCCATCCTATAGGTTTGGGGGCTGGTCACATATGTTGGCGCCTTCTTGTTGTTGTCATCGTCTTCAACAAGGATTCTCAAAGCAGAGAGTGGTGATGCGGCCTGGTGTTGAGTCGTTGATGTTGAGGATTAACTGCTGAAGAGCTCCATAGACGACAACTTCTCGTGACGAACCTAAAAATTACTAGTCAAGAAATGGAGGACTTGATCCCTGACGACTGCAAAAGTGCAAGTCCATGGAGGAACAAGGTCAGATCTTTGACATACTTTGGTGAAGACCAAAGACATGATGTTATCATCCCTACATGAGCACGACTAAGTCGGCATCCAACCTTCAATAGCTGCTGTTGGAGATACGTGAGACTTCATAAAAGGTTGATCCATCTTTGACTTCGAGTCTCCGGTCTGAGTCGGGGACATCGTCCAATATGTAGGTTTGAAGTGGATGAGACAATAGAGCAAGAATTTTCAAACCTTTTTATAAAGCGGAGAGATAAGAATTTAGAAGCTTTGAATAAATAAGAGGAGTAGAAGCTATACTTCGGATTAAAGAAACAATTTGTTTCATAAATAGTTTTTCCCAAGTAATTGTTTCCTAACTAACGTCCATGCTAACTAAGGTCTCCTACAGTCAGGATAGCTCTGATACCAGCTCTGTGGGGACCCCGGACTAGCTGTCCGAAATACCCTGTTATGTAAACAGTTCACGATCCCATGATCAGTGTGCCGTGAACACATAACCGAACTGATATCAAATTACACCATCCATTACAAAGCGGAATAAGAAAATTACAACCAGGTCACATGACCAATCTTTACATAATAGCCTCGAAGGGCCTAACTAAACATCGAGTAGCATCATCACTTCGGTCGGCGCAAGTACCCAAGTCATCCGCCATAACCCTACGTAACGGCGACCGGGAAGACGTTCCTAGCTCGCATAGACGTCGTCAAGCTGCTTCTTCATCTGTCGAACTCCTTCAAGTCCGGCCAAGTAAATAGCCGGGGACAAAGCCGTGAGTACATTTGAATTGTACTCGCAAACCATCAAGAAGGTGATAACAATTCTAACTAAAGAAGACAAGAGAGGAAGAATAGTTTCTCCGGTGGATATAGCATGTGAAAGAGAATCGGTTTCTCTTGTGGATATAGCATGTGAAAGAGAATCGGTTTCTCTTGGGGATATAGCATGTGAAAGAGAATCGGTTTCTCTTGGGGATATAGCATGTGAAAGAGAATCGGTTTCTCTTGGGGATATAGCATCCCACATCACAGCTTGAAGGGGACACTAAGAAAGTCCTATGACATCTCTATATCTTTGTTAAAGAAGAGGTAGCATACCGCCATCTCAATTGATGGGGATACTAGGGAAGTCCTATGACATCTCTCGTATCTTTGTTAAAGAAGAGTTCCTCTACATGAAACACTAGGAAGGGTCACCCACTTTTGTTTCATTTTCCTCGACCATCTCCACATGGTCGGCACAACATCTTTCCGTACCCTTCCGGTACTTCCAACACACATTTCCTTTGGAAAACATTTTCAAAACCAAAACTCGACACGGCTCGGTAACGGCCATCCCAACCGTCCATGACCGCGGACGCGGCTATTCGAATAGTTTTGACTCTGCAGAGTTTGCACACTTTCACCACAACTATCCGGATACCTATCGTGTGGGCATCATCCCCGCATAACGACATATGCCACGACGGATACCCGGACATAACCTTTCGCCCATTCGACTTAACACGAGGTCCTACCCTATGGAGTATGTACCTCCCCGGCACCGTGGCAGCTCACCTCCTCTAGAGCATGGCTCCACCGCCAAGCCAGGAGACCCATAGTGTCTTCCGGACGGGTCAGCCCCGAAGGCCTCCCGTTATACTATTGTCCCAACCATGACAACCCGGACTCGGGGGTAACCGTACCCTTGTATAGTTGTGCGGTGCCTCATGCTAAGAAGAAAAAACGTCAAGTTAAGCCCCGTGCCCACGTTGGAGTAGCTATGGTTGCGCTGTTTAGTTGTTCCGGGCGAATACAGAGAACCATGTGTCGTTTTTCTCAAAAACCCAAGTCACAAACACTTTCCTCTTTCCAACCATCTTTGTAAAGATCCTTTCCTTTCATAAACCATACGCTTGGGTAAGATTGCCTCACCCAAGGTTTTCATAAACATTTACAACAAGGTAAACCTTGAGGGGTTCCCAACCTAAAGTTTCATTATGGAACTAAGACACCATATGGCCGTGATGATAGTCATTATGCCAATAAGTAGTGGATATGGTGGAATCAAAATAGTCATACTTGCTTAAGGTAAGCATGTATGTTGACAACAAAAGAGGGGAAATATTTTCAGATTTGTGGTGCTAACCCAACCAACACTAATGTAAGTGATGGTGATCAACAATAATAGACAGACGTAAGGTGGTTAGGCATACCCATCTCAATTTGAGAGTATACCTAGTTCATGAAGTGACTACCACTATACTAACAAAGGAGTATAGCGTGAGTTGTCAAGAGAGTTAGCATGCTTAGGATAAGCATGTATGCCGACAAAATAGGATAGCATGACCATGATCATCATGCATCCCAACACTTACTATGACAACCATAAGATATGACCACTAATATTACCATGCTTGAGACCAAGCATGTATGACAACAAAAAGGAGACCAACACACAGAGAATCAAGATGCTAAGGATAGCAACAAGGTGATATCAAAAGGAGACATCACAATCAGAGATCAATAGATGGCTTGCCTGGGTTGGCTTGTCCCTGGTCCTCTTCAAAACCTTCTCCAAAATCCTCCCCTTCAACTTCACCCTCGTTCGTATCTATCGTCGCAAAAGTAAGTAACACATACATTCAATACATAGTTCAAGAATCAAGGGTCAAGTAAGACAAAGTTAAACTATGCAGGGGAGTGGTTTGGTAATACCAAAACATAGGTTGGTTATTTTTAAAACAAAGTGGTGGCAAAGGTTTTGAATAGTTCAAAAAAAAAATTAATTCTAACATTGCATGTGACACACATACACTCACAAACAGAGTCAAAATTTCATGAACAGAGACTAATGATATTTTTCCTAGATGTACAGTAACAAAACAAGATTAACACAATTGGATTCATCCAAAAGTATTAAACCTACAATTTTAGGCATTAGAAATACTAACCAGAATACAGATGTCGTGTTTAATACATTAAAAATCGTATAAAAATCCTAAAAATACAAGGTCAGTGGCATTGGAAAGATAATGAAATTCCTGATCTAATGCAGTTTGTTTCACTCCATTTGAGTTTGTAGAACGTTAGTTATTAACAGTTTAGTGTCACTGGTTTTTACACAAATTAACAGCAAATTTCAAATTTTTAAACGAATAGAAGAGGGCGGGAGATTGCTGGGCCATGCGGGTGGTGACGATTTGGGCCGGCCCAGGAGATTTCCCAGGTGGAGGTGAAATTAAAAAGAAGAAAAAGGGAGGGGAGGGGGCCCGTGGCGGGCCAGCCTGCATGGGCGACGTGGCCCAGAGCCATGCACGCACGCGCGGGTCGGGGATCATCTCCTTCTCGCGACCCCGCACGCGCTCGGGAAGAAACGGAGACGGACGGGGCGATCCAGGGGCTCACCTGGCGACGAGGAGGGGTCGGCGGAGGCTGTCCTGGAGCGCGGCGAGGTGGGACTGCCCGCGGACAGGCTCAGCGGCGTCTCCCTCGGCCTCGGTAGCTCCTCCCGGCGGCGACCTCTTCGCAGATGTCCTCGGCCATGGGGACGGCGGCGAGCTCCGGCGGTCCTGGAGGGCAACGGAGGGGACGGTTAGAACCAGAAGCGGATGGGGAAGAAGTTGGAACAGAGAGGGAGCGACTAGAACGACGGGGGCGACGTCCACTTCGCCCGTCTCCTTGACGGTGACCACGGCAGTGGTAACCATGTCGGCGTGCTGCAGCAAGGGGGCGCCCTGGGTGTTGGCTGAGGGTGTTCTGGGGTGGGAAGGGAGGTGCTGTGAGGTGGTAGGAGACGAAGGGAGAGGCGGGGGCGTTCGTCCGCCTTTTATAGCCCCGGGGCGGGCTCACGGTGGGCTGGGTGCACACAGCGTGGTGACCACGTCCAAAACGGCACGGGTGAGCGAGGTGTGATGCAAACGAGGCCTCGGGAGCGTGCACAACGTGAAGAGGGGTGCCAGGACACCATCATGGCGCAGCCTCGGGGCCTGGGGCGCTCGATTCCTTCTTGACCAAGACGTGGTGACCACCAGGTTGGCATGCTCGAGTAGGAGGATGGGGAGCCTTGGGGTACGGGGGAAAGGCACAGGAGGGTTCCAAGAAACAAGGGAGAGGTGCCGGACATGATTATAGGTGTAAGGGGGCAGGTCTAGGTCGTTTTGTCAAAGGCTATGCCATTTATGGCATTGGGAAGGAGAAGAAGGGCAATGATGGTGGAGGGGTCTAGGGTTGCAGGTTGGAGAGGTAGGGATGCAGGTGTGTGACTTCCCAAGGTTTGACCAAGAGAGGAGGGAGGGAGAGAGAAGGAAGTGATGGCAAATATTGCCATACACATCATGGCCGGCTCCAATTCTCTCATGTAGGATGAATGACCAAGGAGATCAAGCATGGGGTTGTGCTGGGGGTTTCATGTCGTGGAGTGATGCTCAAATAAAGTAGAGGGAGAGAGAATAATGGAGAGGTAGTGCATGGAGAGATGGCATGGCATGGCGGCCAGTTCCCTTGTGCCATGCAAAGGTGGTTCACCACTTGAGCACTTGGAAAAGGTAGGTTAAATAGTTTTGTTTGGATGGTCATCAAAATGGAGGGTGATCTGATGCTATAAGGATCAGAGAGGGGCAATTGATAATTCAAAAGTTTCCATTTAACTTAGAGTTCATGGTGTAGGTAATTGAATCAACTCAATTGTCTATGGACAATTGGAAAGGAATTCAATTGAAAAGGGATTGAAAGATAAAGAGGAGCTAGATATAAAATAGGTCTTCAAAAATCTCTACTTACTTTATTAAGCAAGATAGAATTTTCTTAAATCAAACAAATGGAACCAAGAGAATAATTATATAGAAACTATTTTTGGGTGGGAGATAAGGTGATATGAGATACCACACACATTTCCCATTTTATTTGAGAAAATCATTTGAAAAGCTTTGATAAAACTAGAAGTGGCTTTGTAGTGAAAATTGGAGAAGAAGCTTAAATAGGATTTTTGTTAAATAAATTATTTTGGGAGAAGTGATCTCCAGGGTAGAGGGTGACCACATAATGTAGCTACCATCTTCACTCTTGGTTTAGTGGGGATTAGACCTGGATTAAAATAAAAACAAGAGGTAACACAGGATGAAGTGATCTAGTGCTGAATTAGTGGATAGGGTACAAGATCAAGTGAAAATAAGAATTATGGGGGTAGATGGGGACATGCAAGACGTGGAAGTTGTAGAGGGTGTCGCATAGATGATATCCATGCATTGAGGTCACCAATAACAGTTGTGGGTGCTTAAGAAACAACTGCCGAAGTTGGAACATTTTAAGGCTGCCAAAACAGATTGTGGACTTGGCCTCAAAACCATCAAGGACAAGTGGGTAAGAGAGTGATCTGGTTCAAGTAAAGGACATTATTGGGAAGTGCTAATGATAGGGTAGGTCTAGGGCTAGGTGCATTGCCTTGGATGGCAAGGGGTGGCTTAATCCAGGGTCTCCAAAATGGAACCTGAAACAGATTTAGGACTTAGCCAGATTTATGATGCCTTAGGGTTTTTGACTAGGGTAAGAGAGAAGGATGTATTAAGGGGTAGATGATCCCTAGTTTTGATTTCAAGGATGATTTTACCACTAGAGGTGTTGTTCTTTAAGGTAGATCAAGACAAAACTCATCAATTAAATCAAGACAGTTCATCTACCAACAGATCAAAGCAATTCAGTATAACAAACATATCAAGGCAATTCATCTAATTAGTCTTTAGAAAAAGTTTTTGTTCCTCCTAATTTTTGCACTAAGGACAACTAGACAAGGTTGCAAAAGTTGGGGTGTTACAGTTCTCCCGAGAAGTAAAATACGCGGAAGTTGCCATGGTTGATACGCCGGATTTTATCGATTGGTCAGATCAGAGCATCACCTTCAGCAGGGCGGATCACCCGAAGGCCGTCCCAAGGCCCGGTCACTGATACGTCTCCGACGTATCGATAATTTCTTGTGTTCCATGCCACATTATTGATGATATCTACATGTTTTATACACACTTTATGTCATATTCGTGCATTTTCTGGAACTAACCTATTAACAAGATGCCGAAGTGCCGGTTCTCGTTTTCTCGCTGTTTTTGGTTTCGAAATCCTAGTAACGAAATATTCTCGGAATTGGACGAAATCAACGCCCAGGTTCCTATTTTTCCCGGAAGCATCCAGAACACCCGAGAGTCGCCAGAGGGGGGCCACAGGGGCCCCAGACGACAGGGTGGCGCGGCCCAGGCCTTGGCCGCGCCCCCCTGTGGTGTCACCGCCTCGTCGCCCCTCCGACTCCGCCTCTTCGCCTATATAAAGGTCCCAGACCTAAAACCTCGATACGAAAAAACCACGGTACGAGAAACCTTCCAGAGCCGCCGCCATCGTGAAGCCAAGATCTGGGGGACAGGAGTCTCTGTTCCGGCACGCCGCCGGGACGGGGAAGTGCCCCGGAAGGCTCCTCCATCGACACCACCGCCATCTTCATCAACGCTGCTATCTCCCATGAGGAGGGAGTAGTTCTCCATCGAGGCTCGGGGCTGTACCGGTAGCTATGTGGTTAATCTCTCTCCTATGTGCTTCAATACAATAATCTCATGAGCTGCCTTACATGATTGAGATTCATATGATGATGCTTGTAATCTAGATGTCATTATGCTAGTCAAGTGGGTTTTACTTATGTGATCTCCGGAGACTCCTTGTCCCACGTGTGTAAAGGTGACAAGTGTGTGCACCGTGTGGGTCTCTTAGGCTATATTTCACGGAATACTTATTCACCGTATGAATGGCATAGTGAAGTGCTTATTTATATCTCTTTATGATTGCAATGTGTTTTGTATCACAATTTATCTATGTGCTACTCTAGTGAAGTTATTAAAGTAGTTTTATTCCTCCCGCACGGTGTAATGGTGACAGTGTGTGCATCCGTGTTAGTACTTGGCGTAGGCTATGATTATGATCTCTTGTAGATTATGAAGTTAACTATTGCTATGATGGTATTGATGTGATCTATTCCTCCTACATGGTGTGAAGGTGACAGTGTGCATGCTATGCTATTACTTGGTTTAGTCGTGTTGATCTTTCATGCACTCTAAGGTTATTTAAATATGAACATTGAATTGTGGAGCTTGTTAACTCCGGCATTGAGGGTTCGTGTAATCCTACGCAATGATGTTCATCATCCAACAAAAGAGTGTAGAGTATGCATTTATTTATTCTGTTATGTGATCAAGTTGAGAGTGTCCACTAGTGAAAGTCTAATCCCTAGGCCTTGTTCCTAAATATCGCTATCGCCGCTTGTTTATCGTTTTATCGCGTTACTACTGCTGCGTTACTACTCGCTTGTTTACTCGTCCTGGGAAAAGCACTTTTCCGGTGCCGTTGCCACTCGCTCATACTTATTTATACCACCTGTATTTCACTATCTCTTCGCCGAACTAGTGCACCTATTAGGTGTGTTGGGGACACAAGAGACTTCTTGCTTTGTGGTTGCAGGGTTGCATGAGAGGGATATCTTTGACCTCTTCCTCCCCGAGTTCGATAAACCTTGGGTGATCCACTTAAGGGAAATTTGCTCGCTGTTCTACAAACCTCTGCTCTTGGAGGCCCAACACTGTCTACAAGAATAGAAGCTCCCGTAGACATCAAGCTATTTTCTGGCGCCGTTGCCGGGGAGGAAAGGTAAAAGGTACTCACACTCCGGATCTCGGCTACTAAGCTATTTTCGCCGTTGTAAGTACTCGAAGCTATTTCCTTTAGATCCTGCAATTGCATCTTTTTGTTTCTTGTTTACACTAGTTTGGCATAATGGACGACAATGAGCTTCTTATTCTATTTCCTGATTTAAGACATGGATGGTTTGATGCGAAAATTAAAAAACCTATGGAACCTTATTTGCATGCTGGTAGTAATATTAGTATGAACGCTCTGAACACCATGGTTGATAATGATATAGAAAGTTCTAAGCTTGGGGAAGCTGGTTTTCATGATCTTTTTAGTCCCCTAAGCATTGAGGAGAAAATTTTCTTTGATGATACTTTGCCTCCTATTTATGATGATTATAATGATAGTGGTCTTTTGGTGCCACCTACTATGGAGAGTAAATTTTGTTGTGATTATACTATGCCTCCTACACTTGATGAGAATAATAATGATAGCTACTTTGTTGAATTTGCTCCCACTACAACTAATAAAATTGATTATGCCTATGTGGAGAGTAATAATTTTATGCATGAGACTCATGATAAGAATGTTTTATGTGATAGTTATATTGTTGAGTTTGCTCATGTTGCTACTGAAAGTTATTATGAGAGAGGAAAATATGGTTGTAGAAATTTTCATGTTACTAAAACACCTCTCTATATGCTGAAATTTTTGAAGTTACACTTGTTTTATCTTTCTATGCTTGTTGCATCATGCTTCATGAACTTGTTTATTTACAAGACTCCTATGCATAGGAAGCATGTTAGGCTTAAATTTGTTTTGAATTTGCCTTTTGATGCTCTCTTTTGCTTCAACTACTATCTCTTGCGAGTGCATCATTAAAACTGCTGAGCCCATCTTAATGGCTATAAAGAAAGAACTTCTTGGGAGATAACCCATGTGTTTATTTTGCTACAGTACTTTTATTTTGTATTTGAGTCTTGGAAGTTGTTACTACTGTATCAACCTCTCCTTATCTTATTTTATTGCATTGTTGTGCCAAGTAAAGTCTTTGATAGTAAGGTTCATACTAGATTTGGATTACTGCGCAGAAACAGATTTCTTGCTGTACGAATCTGGGCCTAATTCTCTGTAGGTAACTCAGAAAATTATGCCAATTTACGTGAGTGATCCTCGGATATGTACGCAACTTTCATTCAATTTGGGCATTTTCATCTGAGCAAGTCCGGTGCCATTTTAAAATTCGTCTTTACGGACTGTTCTGTTTTGACAGATTCTGCCTTTTATTTCGCATTGCCTCTTTTGCTCGTGTTGGATGGATTTCTTTGTTCCATTGACTTCCGGTAGCTTTGGGCAATGTCCGAAGTGTTAAGAATGATTTTGTCACCTCTGAACATGTGAATTTTTGATTATGCACTAACCCTCTAATGAGTTTGTTTTGAGTTTGGTGTGGAGGAAGTTTTCAAGGGTCAAGAGAGGAGGATGATATACTATGATCAAGAAGAGTGAAAGCTCTAAGCTTGGGGATGCCCCGGTGGTTCACCCCTGCATATTTCAAGAAGACTCAAGCATCTAAGCTTGGGGATGCCCAAGGCATCCCCTTCTTCATCGACAAATTATCAGGTTCCTTCTCTTGAAACTATATTTTTATTCGGCCACATCTTATGTACTTTACTTGGAGCGTCTGTTTGTTTTTGTTTTGTTTGAATAAAATGGATCCTAGCATTCACTGTATGGGAGAGAGACACGCTCCGCTGTAGCATATGGACAAGTATGTCCTTAGGCTTTACTCATAGTATTCATGGCGAAGTTTCTTCTTCGTTAAATTGTTATATGGTTGGAATTGGAAAATGCTACATGTAGTAATTCTAAAATGTCTTGGATAATTTGATACTTGGCAATTGTTGTGCTCATGTTTAAGCTCTTGCATCATATACTTTTCACCTATTAATGAAGAAATACATAGAGCTTGCTAAAATTTGGTTTGCATATTTGGTCTCTCTAAAGTCTAGATAATTTCTAGTATTGAGTTTTGAACAACAAGGAAGACGGTGTAGAGTCTTATAATGTTTACAATATGTCTTTTATGTGAGTTTTGCTGCACCGTTCATCCTTGTGTTTGTTTCAAATAACCTTGCTAGCCTAAACCTTGTATCGAGAGGGAATACTTCTCATGCATCCAAAATACTTGAGCCAACCACTATGCCATTTGTGTCCACCATACCTACCTACTACATGGTATTTCTCCGCCATTCCAAAGTAAATTGCTTGAGTGCTACCTTTAAAATTCCATCATTCGCCTTTGCAATATATAGCTCATGGGACAAATAGCTTAAAAACTATTGTGGTATTGAATATGTACTTATGCACTTTATCTCTTATTAAGTTGCTTGTTGTGCGATAACCATGTTTTCCGGGGACGCCATCAACTATTCTTTGTTGAATATCATGTGAGTTGCTATGCATGTCCGTCTTGTCCGAAGTAAGAGAGATCTACCACCTTAATGGTTGGAGCATGCATATTGTTAGAGAAGAACATTGGGCCGCTAACTAAAGCCATGATTCATGGTGGAAGTTTTAGTTTTGGACATATATCCTCAATCTCATATGAGAATAATAATTGTTGCCACATGCTTATGCATTAAAGAGGAGTCCATTATCTCGTTGTCCATGTTGTCCCGGTATGGATGTCTAAGTTGAGAATAATCAAAAGCGAGAAATCCAAAATGCGAGCTTTCTCCTTAGACCTTTGTACAGGCGGCATGGAGGTACCCCATTGTGACACTTGGTTAAAACATGTGTATTGCGATGATCCGGTAGTCCAAGCTAATTAGAACAAGGTGCGGGCACTATTAGTATACTATGCATGAGGCTTGCAACTTGTAAGATATAATTTACATAACTCATATGCTTTATTACTACCGTTGACAAAATTGTTTCATGTTTTCAAAAGTTCGCATAATGGAAGAGAAAGCGAGGTCCTATGGTCATCAGCCAGAGCCATATGTACCAGAACCATACGAGCCAATGGAAAAAAGCGAGTACGAACCAGTCGAGGCATTCCCAGCACTGCGTGGACAGATCAACATGATCCACAAAACCAGCTTTTCGAAAAGAGAAATCAAAAAGCTCTCCCGAGAAGTAAAATACGCGGAAGTTGCCATGGTTGATACGCCGGATTTTATCGATTGGTCAGATCAGAGCATCACCTTCAGCAGGGCGGATCACCCGAAGGCCGTCCCAAGGCCCGGTCACTGATACGTCTCCGACGTATCGATAATTTCTTGTGTTCCATGCCACATTATTGATGATATCTACATGTTTTATACACACTTTATGTCATATTCGTGCATTTTCTGGAACTAACCTATTAACAAGATGCCGAAGTGCCAGTTCTCGTTTTCTGCTGTTTTTGGTTTCAGAAATCCTAGTAAGGAAATATTCTCGGAATTGGACGAAATCAACGCCCAGGTTCCTATTTTTCCCGGAAGCATCCAGAACACCCGAGAGTCGCCAGAGGGGGGCCACAGGGGCCCCAGACGACAGGGTGGCGCGGCCCAGGCCTTGGCCGCGCCCCCCTATGGTGTCACCGCCTCGTCGCCCCTCCGACTCCGCCTCTTCGCCTATATAAAGGTCCCAGACCTAAAACCTCGATACGAAAAAAACACGGTACGAGAAACCTTCCAGAGCCGCCGCCATCGTGAAGCCAAGATCTGGGGGACAGGAGTCTCTGTTCCGGCACGCCGCCGGGACGGGGAAGTGCCCCCGGAAGGCTCCTCCATCGACACCACCGCCATCTTCATCAACGCTGCTATCTCCCATGAGGAGGGAGTAGTTCTCCATCGAGGCTCGGGGCTGTACCGGTAGCTATGTGGTTAATCTCTCTCCTATGTGCTTCAATACAATAATCTCATGAGCTGCCTTACATGATTGAGATTCATATGATGATGCTTGTAATCTAGATGTCATTATGCTAGTCAAGTGGGTTTTACTTATGTGATCTCCGGAGACTCCTTGTCCCACGTGTGTAAAGGTGACAGTGTGTGCACCGTGTGGGTCTCTTAGGCTATATTTCACAGAATACTTATTCACTGTATGAATGGCATAGTGAAGTGCTTATTTATATCTCTTTATGATTGCAATGTGTTTTGTATCACAATTTATCTATGTGCTACTCTAGTGAAGTTATTAAAGTAGTTTTATTCCTCCTGCACGGTGTAATGGTGACAAGTGTGTGCATCCGTGTTAGTACTTGGCGTAGGCTATGATTATGATCTCTTGTAGATTATGAAGTTAACTATTGCTATGATGGTATTGATGTGATCTATTCCTCCTACATGGTGTGAAGGTGACAGTGTGCATGCTATGCTAGTACTTGGTTTAGTCGTGTTGATCTTTCATGCACTCTAAGGTTATTTAAATATGAACATTGAATTGTGGAGCTTGTTAACTCCGGCATTGAGGGTTCGTGTAATCCTACGCAATGACGTTCATCATCCAACAAAAGAGGGTAGAGTATGCATTTATTTATTCTGTTATGTGATCAAGTTGAGAGTGTCCACTAGTGAAAGTCTAATCCCTAGGCCTTGTTCCTAAATACTGCTATCGCTGCTTGTTTACTGTTTTACTGCGTTACTACTGCTGCGTTACTACTGCTTGTTTACTGTCCTGGGCAAAGCACTTTTCTGGTGCCGTTGCCACTGCTCATACTTATTTATACCACCTATATTTCACTATCTCTTCGCCGAACTAGTGCACCTATTAGGTGTGTTGGGGACACAAGAGACTTCTTGCTTTGTGGTTGCAGGGTTGCATGAGAGGGATATCTTTGACCTCTTCCTCCCTGAGTTCGATAAACCTTGGGTGATCCACTTAAGGGAAACTTGCTGCTGTTCTACAAACCTCTGCTCTTGGAGGCCCAACACTGTCTACAAGAATAGAAGCTCCCGTAGACATCAGTCACGCGGCCCTCGTTCTGGAAGCACAGATTGGAGGATACAATATGGGCAAAGTATTCATGGACGGTGGAAGCGGCTTGAACCTGTTATTCGCCAGCACAATGAGGGCAATGGGTTTAACAGTCGACATGCTAAAAGAATCCGACACAGGGTTCCACAGCATTATACCGACTCGACCCGCCTACTCGCTGGGTAAAACATCATTGGACGTAGTCTTCGGCACGCCCAGTAATTTCAGGAAAGAAAGGATCGAGTTCGAGGTAGTCGACTGGGAATCTCAGTATCACGCCATCCTCGGAAGACATGCGTTTGCCAAATTCATGGCCGTGCCCCATTATGCATACCTGAAGCTAAAGATGCCAGGCAACAACGGGACCCCAATAACCGTTCACGGCAGCTTCGCTCGGTCAGACAACTGCGACAGGGAATTTCAGAAGATCGCCTCGAAATTTGGAGCCAAGGAGGAACTCAACGCGATCGACGCCATTACAGATCACACACAGCCACCAGCCGACAATCGAAACGCAAGACCCGATGAGTTCGATACTGCAAAGGAAACCAAGAAACTGCAGGTGCACCCTACTGATCCAAAGAAAACGGTCAACACTTCGGCTGACCTAGATGTCGCATAGGAAAGCGCGCTCATCGAGTTCCTCCGTGAGCGCTGGGAGATATTTGCATGGGAGCCATCCGACATGCCAGGTATCCCCAGGGAACTCGCTGAGCACGCCCTAAATGTTGACCCGACCGCCAAGCCAGGACAGCAGTCGATGCGACGATTCTCTGAACCCAAAAGAAGAGCAATCGGTGAAGAAGTTAATCGGCTCCGCAAGGCGGGATTCATCCGAGAGCTTAAGGAATCTGAATGGGTGGCTAATCCAGTCATGGTGCCAAAAAAGGACACAACCGCCCTTCGCATGTGCATCGATTACACTAGCCTTAACAAACACTGCCCGAAAGATCATTTCCCATTGCCTCGAATAGATCAGATAGTCGATTCTACAGCCGGGTGCGATCGTCTCTCTTTCCTCGATGCGTACTCCGGGTACAACCAGATCAAACTGAAGAAGGAGGACCAGGAGCTAACCGCGTTCATCACTCCACACGGCGTTTTCTGCTACAACGTCATGACCTTCGGGTTAAAAAATGCAGGAACTACTTATCAACGCTGCATGCAAGCCTGCCTCGCGGAGCAGATTGGAAGAAACATTGAAGTCTACATCGGCGATATCGTGGTGAAAACAAAGCACGCAGTCACACTCATCGATGACTTGCGAGAAACCTTTGACAATCTGTACAGATACAAAATTAAGCTAAATCCCAAGAAGTGTTTCTTTGGAGTGCCAGGAGGGCAAGTACTCGGGTACTTCATATCAGCCAGAGGAATCGAGGCCAATCCCTTGAAGATCAAAGCTATTCTCGACATGGAGCCACCAAAGAACCCGCACCAAGTGCAGCGATGGCAGAGCCGATTAGCAGCGCTTAGCAGGTTCATCGCGAAACTAGGAGAGAAAGCTTTGCCCTTCTACAACTTGATGAAAAAGTCAGAAAAGTTCGAGTGGACAAAGGAAGCACAAGACTCCTTTGACAACCTAAAGAAAATCCTATCGACCTCTCCGGTGCTCGTGACTCCGCGTGAAAAGGAGACACTGCTGATGTACATAGCCGCTACAGCTCAAGTCTTCAGTAGCGTCTTGGTCGTCGAGCGAGAAGAAGCAGGGAGAGTTCATGGTGTGCAGAGGCCTGTTTACTACCTCAGTGAAGTACTTACCCCCGCAAGACAGAGGTATCCTCACCACCAGAAGTTGGCATATGCAGTATGGAGGTCGGCTCGCAAGGCCGAGGCACTACTTCACGGAGCACCCGATCAAAGTTGTGAGCGAAGCACCCCTGAAGAGCATAATGAACAATCCAGAAGCCACAGGTCGAGTGTCTCAATGGGCCATCGAATTAGCGCCACACGACATAACTTACGTCAACCGAACGGTGGTAAAATCCCAAATCCTCCCAGATTTCGTGGCAGATTGGATCCAATCACAGACACCAGCAACACCCGACATGTCGGGGTCATGGGTAATGTACTTTGATGGGTCAAAACGAAGTACAGGAGCAGGGGCAGGAGTGGTGCTGATATCACCACAGGGAGATAAAATGAAGTATATACTTGCGTATGAATTTCTCCCTACCGACAAACAACGAAGCGGAATACGAAGCACTGCTGCACGGAATGAAAATGGCAAAGGCGTGTGGCGCTACGCGCCTAGAAATCTACGGAGATTCGAACTTGGTGGTCCAGCAGTCAATGAACTTGTGCGATGCAGTCAGCGACAACATGGTTGCTTATCGGTAGCTGTATTAGAGCATGTAGGCTAAATTCGAAGGATGCGAGCTTAAGCACATCGGCAGAGCCAGTAACGAGGAAGCCGACACTCTGGCGAACATCGGGTCCACATGCTCCCCCATTCCAGATGGATTTTTTTACGAAGTGATCGCTCAAAGATCAATTAAAGAAAAACCGTCTGCAAAGCCATCGGGTGAAGAATTGGAAAAAAGCTCATTACAAAAACCTTCGGCTGAAGAATCTCCAGTCCTTCCTTCCAAGCAAGTCCTCCTCCTCGAGCCTCTATGGACCAAACCATTTTTAGTGTACCTGTCGAAGCAAGAGCTGCCAGAAGACTCTGTGGAAGCTAAGCGAGTCGTTAGACGATCAAAGGCCTTCACAGTGATAAATGGTGAGCTTTACAAGCGCAGCATCTCAGGGATCTTCCAAAGGTGCATCGCCATTGACGATGGAAAAGCACCGTTGCGCGAAATACATGAAGGAACCTGCGGGCATCATGCGAGAAGCAGAGCCCTTGTGGCGAAAGCCTTTAGGGCAGGATTTTACTGGCCAACGGCAGCATCGGATGCCAGGGATCTAGTCATGAAGTGCGATGCGTGCCAACGTTTCTCATCGAAACCACACGCTCCTGCAACGGATTTAATGACGATACCTTTGGCGTGGCCGTTCGCTCAGTGGGGACTCGATCAAGTTGGACCACTGCCAAGATCATCACCCGGAGGACACACGTACTTACTGGTTGCAGTCGACAAATTCACTAAGTGGATCGAGGCAGTACCAGTGCGAAATCAAAAGGCTGAAACGGCGGTTCAATTCTTCAAAGGAATAACCTGTCGATTTGGTATGCCCCATAGCATCGTCACAGACAACGGTTCCAATTTGGATTCCGAGGAATTCAGGAAATTTTGTGACGATGGGGGAATCAAATTGAAATTCGCATCAGTCTCTCACCCACAGACCAATGGCCAGGTGGAAAGGATCAATGGTTTAATAGGGGACGGTTTAAAGAAACGCCTTAAAGGTGCAGCCCGAGCCTGGGTTGAAGAATTACCATCTGTGCTATGGAGTTTGCGTACCACCCCCAACAGGTCGACTCAATACACTCCGTTCTTCTTGGTGTACGGAGCCGAAGCGATCCTGCCGACCGACGTCCGATTTGAAGCACCTCGAGTAACAGCGTACACAGAGTCCTCCTCCAATATCGCGTTACAAGATGATGTCGACCTCCTTGACGAAGCACGAGATATCGCCTTGGCAAGAACAACGGTCTACCAGCAAGCACTGAGAAATTATCACAGCCGACGAATACGCAGTCGAAGTTTCAGTGTTGGAGATATGGTACTTCGGTTGAAGCAAAAAAGACCCTTGAAGCTAGAATCCCCATGGGAAGGACCATACATCGTCACTGAAGTGATACCAGGAGGAGCCTATCGGCTCAAGAATCCAGAATCAGGAAAAGACGTCGAGAATCCGTGGAACATCGCGCAATTGCGACGGTTTTATACTTAGGATACGATTGTTCTTTTTTTTCAACGGCCTACATGGTTGCCTTGCATTATGAATAAAGATCTAATCAGATTTCTGTTATCCCTTTTCTTGCTTCAGGCTTTGACACCCGAACGAAACGTTCGGAACCGCTTCCATCGGCTCTAACTCCCATCGGGAGCGTTGGCCTAACTCCCATCGGGAGCGTTGGCCCAGAAAAAAACGTGTTTACACGATGACATTAATTAAATACTCTCAACGAGAGCTAAGATTAATGACATACAAAAACAACCAATCCAAGCCTCGAAAAATACGCGAGTCGTTGCGATCGATGGTTACATTAAAATAAGGCTCAAACAGGTACCGTGTGACGAAGCCGAACTTTCGCATAAATTACACATCGACTTCGCAATAACATTGCATAAAATATAACGAAGTCGTCGAGTAAGCAGGTTGAACTGATCACTCAGCCGCACTCGACAATAAAGTATCAATCAAATAAACATAAGCATGCAGCGTACGCAGCAAACAGTCTTATGCGAAATACAAGGCTGTTACGATCATAATCGGGATCCCCGGTCCCAGTGGGCCTTCAGTTCCTTTTCGAGACATGACTCCATCCGAGAAACAATGGTGTGAGCAGGACCTCTAGCAGCATCATAGTACTGGCCTAAATCCCTTTCAGTGTTTGCCACGGCTCTTAAATCTAAATATGGATGGCATGCCAATATTGAAGCAAAAGCAAGCTCAGCACCAGCTAGAAGCTCTTTCCGCACCAGCAGCCGAATCCATTCTGGAGATTTGAATCGGGTGAACAAGCCAGACAAAGTTTCGGGTGCCTGATCCAGAGGAAACAAGGTGTGCCAAACCATCGTGAGAAGGGCGTAGTATTTGTCAAAATAATAGTGTGCCTTCATCACCCGGTACTTGAACTTCGCCATGATGACGGCCTTCGGACGATGTAGCCATAAACCATGTGTTGGGTGCACAACGTCGGTCATCGCCTCAACCTCTTCATGAATCTTTTTGTCCTCTTCAGCTGCATCCGAAGCCACGACTGGAAAAGGAACGAATGTTAGAACATTCAAGCTATACCTAGAATCAGAAGGCAGGCTAACACTCACAGTTCAAACTTTCGGTAGCAACATGAAGACCATCAAGAGCGTATTGTTCAATGGCAGTCGCTATTTCTCCCTTCTTCTTCACCAAGGCAGCCATCGCACGAAGGGAAGTGATGTCTTTATTTAGACTAGACACCTGGTCACGTAACTGACGAACAAGGCCTGATTCATCATTACCCGAGGGACGCGGAAAGAGCTCGGCACGGGAAGAAGATGAGGGAATCTGCATCACGTCCTCACTTCAGACCAAGCATTAATATAAAAAAGAAACTCCCATCGGGAGCATCGAGTGCACATCATACAGGCAAAAGGATGTTTGGCAACAGAGCCGAATTTAAAAAGTGTTACGAAAATATTATGTACAACAACAGTTCAAGGGTTAGCCGACGTTGAACCAGGGGCTGACTCGGGAGCGAGGCTCGGCTTGTGCTTCAGCCACCAACTTAGAAGCCGGTTAGCGCAAGTTATTGCCGATCTTTTGAAAGGCTCAAGGTCGACTAGATGATTTTCATCATCAACAGGCAGCGCCTTAGAGAACTCTTCCAATTCCGACCCCATCCCGTGGCCCATAAGCAACTGGAAAGTAAGAACCGCACCAATTGAGCGGCTGCGACGTTTCAGTACCTCTACAGGTTCGGAGGGATCGACAAGGAAGGCTTCAGCCATCTCGTCGAGAATCTTGTCCAGCTTCGCCTTAGGGAAGATCATCGAGTATAACTTCGATAGTGCTCCCTTGGACTTCTGCAGCAATCTGAGGATCTGGACATTTGACTTAGTAGCAAGTGACAAGGCATCAGCCGTAGAATCCTCCCGAAGCTAATGACGTCGACTGACAGTTAAATTGGCGGCCTCTGAAAAAGAGATGTATCAATAATCAATGGAGAAAGCATCAAGAAAGGAGCGGAACACCATAAGGATTTTTTACCCAGTAAATCCTTGACGGATTCGCGGAGGACACCTTCCTTCTTATCAATTGCAGCCGCCGCTGCACGCCTGGCATCTTGATCATCTTTCATCTGACGCTTCAGCCTCGTTACCTCCTCCTTCAACAAGGCATTCTCACTCTTGGCATCGGCAGCGATCCTGCTGGCTTCGATTGCTTGATCAGCCGATGATTTGATAGCCTTCCGAAGTTGGGCATTTTTGGCCTCTAGGCGAGTAAATTGTTCAGCGAAATCCGCCACAGCATCGACTGTAGCGTAAATCGGCTGCAGCCAGGAAAAAACAAGAGGAGTCAGGTGATGGAGATTCAGCAAAGCCAGACAGACCAAGTACTTACGTGATCACGGCCAGCCGGCGGGGTGGGAGCATCATCAGAAGGAATAACTCTTGATATTGGGACCTTCTCTACACCCGTTCGGGATGGAGGCGTCGACTTGGCAGGAGAAGGGTTCGATTCCTTAGCCGATGCTACTCTTTCAGAGGCTAGTTTAGCCCTCTTTGCGAGAGGAACATCGTCATCATCATCGGCAGAGCTGTTCAAGTACGGCGAGCAGCTAGTATACAAGGCGACAAGAAATAAAAGTAACAAAGAGTATAAATGCTCACAGGTCCAGATCATCTTCGTCCACGAAGAAACTTGTTGAACCCTTCTTAGCAGGAGGAGGCGAAGCAGCTTCGACGGCATCATTATCTCCTCCTGAAGAGCTTGATTCAGCCGAAGCGATAAGATCATCATGTACCTGCTTGCGACGTCTGCTCTTGAAGAAGGCGTCATCTTCAGCAGTTTCCTCCTCTTGGACATCGCTGTCCTCAAGGGCATGCTGAGCATCCTCGGTTCCCTCAGAATCGTCATCGTCGTCTTCTAATACCACACCACTCTCGGGTGAGGGAGGATAACATTGGGCGACAGCAGGAACCTGCGGAAGGATAGAAAACATGTAAGGCACAAAACAGAAAAAAAGGTAATGATAGTAAATGAAGAACGATAAGGTTACCTCGGACGGAAGATGCTTGAAATCATAAGGAGGGCGCGCCGATGTCAAGACAATGGTGTCCTTGGTGCTGAGGCATGTCAGGCGACGAACTTCGTTCTGGAGCTCATTTGCCGACAGGTCGGCAGAGTTGACCCTCGACTTGTCGTTTTTGCCAGTGAAAAGCCACAGCTGGTGAGGGCGAGACATCAGCGGCTGCACTCGACGTTGTAGGAAAACTGAAACTACTTCAGTACCGCACATCGTCATGCCTCCTGAATTCTTCAAAGTGACAATTTGCTTGAAAAGCTCGTCGGCTATCGCCTTTTCTTCGGGAGAAAGGGCGTTGTTCCAAGACTTCTTCTTGTGAGCCACCAAGACATCGTCAAAAGGAGGGAGATTTGAACGCCGCCCAGGAACGATAGGGTCCCGAAGGTAGAACCACTTGTTGCGCCAGCCCTGGACGGATTCCTTCATCGGATAGTCGAAGTAGTCGGCCTCCTTCCTAACAACGAAGCCAACGCCGCCGACGACAGGGGGGCCGTTGCTATCATTATGACGCTTCACATAGAAGATCTTCCTCCAAAGACCCCAGTGGGGCTCAATGCCGAGGAAGGCTTCACAGACAGTGATAAAAATGGAAAGGTGGAGGATGGAATTTGGGGTCAGCTGCCAGAGCTGAATCCCATAGAAGAAAAGGAGGGAACGAAGAAACTCGTGTGCCGGAAGAGATAGGCCACGAAACAGAAAAGCGACAAACATGACGGTGAAGCCCTTTGGGGGCTTGGGCGAGAAACCTGACCTGGGAGACGAATGTCATCCTCAGATGCGGAGATGAAGCCGAGGGCGGGAAGTTTGTTGATGTCACGGTTGGTAATGGCAGAAGCGCTCCAGTTGCGGCTAACTTTGGCCGCCTCCGATGTGCTGCCACTCTTCTTTTTGCCCATGGTGAACGAAGCTTCTATGAAAAGGCGAGAGGAGCAGGAGGCTTGAAGGAGAAGATGAGCAGTGAACGGGGTAAAAGGTAAAAAGAAAGGAGGCTCCCTATTTATCTCGAAAGAATTTGAGCACAGACGTGGCCATAACTCCACAAAGCATCGTGGGGAGAGGAGCAGATCTAACTGAACACGTGGCGCTGGAAGAAGGAGTAGAACCGGCGGCCCATTATTCCCACGTCGCGCGAAAAATGAGGTGATGCCTCGATTGCCGCGCGTGCACTGATCAAGACCTAAAAACTGCCTGCGCAGAGCTAGGGTGGGCCTGTCAGGTCAAGTCCTATCAATTGGCCCACAGCAGTTACACGTCAAGTCAAATCCCGTCAATCGGCCCAAAACTATGACGTCATATATAAAAAAAAACTAGAGGCACCCGAAGGAAATATAAAATCATCGGATGAAGGACTTGAGTCCACGCACGGATTGCAAGCATCCGAACCTAGACTCGGGGGCTACTCCCATCGGGAGCGCTGACGCGCACCCGATAAAAAGAAGATTCGGCAGAATAAGCAGTCGAAGGAGTAAAAGTTTGAAAGTTTTTTGCACACTTCGTTAATTACTCCCATCGGGAGGACGTGGTGCGCACCCGTTGAAAGTTTTTTGCACTCCAGGATCATGCCCGGGGACTTGATTCTGTGTAGAGTAACGTTGTTTTGCCACCGGCAGTTAACCAACAAAAGTTGGGCACGTTACTCATTATCCTTTGCGAAAACAAAATGTATCGGATGACCTATGAAGACTTGTGAAAAACTTAGCAGAGGAAAGTATTCGAGTAGTACAACTTGAGTCTACGCACGGATTGCAAGCGTCCGTACCTAGACTCGGGGCTACTCCCATCGGGAGCGCTGACGTGCACCCGATAAAAAGAAGATGAAGCATAATCAAGATGAACAAGAGCAATGAAGGAGAAGAATGTCAGGGAAAAACATGCATTAGTCTCTACCCGAATTATCTTCGGCTAGACACTCGGGGGCTACTGACGTGGGCATTACCCTTCGGGTAACCAGTATTGCCCTATCTGGTATTGACAAATTGGAGGCCCATGAAGATACTGAAGGCGAGATGGGCCACTAGGTCGGCGCACTAGAAGATTCCTTGACGGGCAAGACGGGGAAGCGAACAAACAAGGAAAGATTGGATCTGAACTACTGTAAACCTAGTCGTACTCGGTTAGGACCCTTGAGATCTGGCCTCCTATATAAAGGCCAGGAGAGGGGCTGCCGAGGGACACGAACAATCTTAGCAATCTTAGCCAGAAAAAGCTTAGAGCTAAGTCATCTTAGCAATAGCCATCTCGACGAGATCTCAGCCGAACTATTCGGCACCCCATTGTAACCCATTATCATCATAATCAAGAACAGACAGGCAGGACATAAGGGTTTTACCTCATCGAGGGCCCCGAACCTGGGTAAATCTCTCTCCCCGCTTGTCTGTGAACCGATGTCTCGTGTCAGCTTGCAGGATTCCGTCAACCCTAAGCCCCTATCGGAGGGCATTGGCGAGGAGTACCCTCGACACCCCTTCCAGTATTAAGTTGCAAACAACAGACAATTGCATTAAGTATGGTGCGTAATGTAATCAACACAAATATCCTTAGACAAAGCATCGATGTTTTATCCCTAGTGGCAACAGCACATCCACAACCTTAGAACTTTTTGTCACTCGTCCCGGATTCAATGGAGGCATGAACCCACTATCGAGCATAAATACTCCCTCTTGGAGTCACAAGTATCAACTTGGCCGAGCCTCTACTAGCAACGGAGAGCATGCAAGATCATAAACAACACATATATGATAGATCAATAATCAACTTGACATAGTATTCCATATTCATCGGATCCCAACAAACACAACATGTAGCATTACAAATAGACGATCTTGATCATGATAGGCAGCTCACAAGATCTAAACATGATAGCATAAGAGGAGAAGACAACCATCTAGCTACTGCTATGGACCCATAGTCCAGGGATGAACTACTCACGCATCAATCCGGAGACGGGCATGATGATGTAGAGCTTTCCGGTGATGATTCCCCTCTCCGGCAGGGTGCCGGAGGCGATCTCCAGAATCCCCCGAGATGGGATTGGCGGCGACGGCGTCACAGTAACTTTTCTCGTATCGTGGCTCTCGGTACTAGGGTTTTCGCGACAAAGAGTTTTTATAGGCGAAAGGGCAGAGTCGGGAGGCGGCCGAGGGGCCCACCCCACAGGCCGGCGCGGCCAGGGGCCCCACCGCGCCGCCCTAGGGTGTGGGCGCCTCGCGGCCCCTCTTCGTCTCCTCCTCGGACTTCCGGAAGGCTCCGTGCAAAATAAGACCGTGGGCTTTTGTTTCGTCCAATTCCGAGAATATTTCCTGTGTAAGATTTCTGAAACCAAAAACAGCAGAAAACAGTGGCGCTTCGGCATCTTGTTAATAGGTTAGTGCCGGAAAATGCATCAAAATGATATAAAGTGTATATAAAACATGTGAGTATTGTTATAAAACTAGCATGGAACATAAGAAATTATAGATACGTTTGAGACGTATCATCGCTTCTCAAAGATATAATCTTAGCAGGAGGATAATAGTTTCCAATAAAAGCATCTTTGCATTTAACCCAAGAATCAATACTATTTCTAGGCAAAGATAACAACCAATCTTTAGCTCTACCTCTCAAAGAGAAAGGAAATAATTTCAGTTTAATAATGTCACCATCTACATCCTTATATTTTTGCATCTCATAAAGTTTAACAAAATAATTAAGGTGAGAAGCGGCATCTTCAGTACTAACACCAGAAAATTGCTCCTCCATAACAAGATTTAATAAAGCATGTTTAATTTCATAGAAGGCTGCTTCGGGAGCAGGTGGAGCAATAGGTGTACAAATAAAATCATTGTTGTTGGTGCTAGTAAAGTCACAAAACTTAGTATTTTCAGCAGAATCTATTTTAGCAAGATTAAAACTAAGCAACAGAACTAACAGCTATAATAGTAACTAATTTTTTGTGTTTTTGATATATAGACAACTATAAAAGAAAACTATTTTTTTATGTTTTTGATATGATAAAGCAAACAAGATAAAATAAAGTAAACTAAGCAAACAATAACAAAGTAAAGAGATTGGAGATGAGAGACTCTCCTTGCAGAAATCCTCTTTCTCCCCGGCAACGGCGCCAGAAAATCTTGCTGAGCGCAGATTGTCGTGGGAGTTAGAAATCTCGGTGGTATAACTTTTCTTCAGTTCCCCGGAAACGGCGCTAGAAAATCTTGATGGTGCTCCGCTGATGGCACCAGACAATCTTGTTGGCAGTTGTTGTGAAAGCGGTTGGGAAATCCCAAGAGAAAGATGTGATGAGCACAACAACAAGTTTTCCCGTATGAAACCAAGGTTTAGTCGAGCAGTAGGAGAAAGGCGTGACTTTTGAAGGTGTTGCTAGCTAACTAGTGGCAGGGCGCACTACCGGCGTTAGCAACAACGTGGAATCTGCAAACAACACAACCAAAATACTTTGCCCCAACTTACAATGAGGTCGTCAATCTCACCGGTTTGCTGAACACAAAGGATTAGACGTATCGAGTGCAAGGAGATGTTTGCAGTAATTAAAGAGAACATGATTGCAGAAAGTAAACAAAACAAGATTGAAGTGGTTGAATTTATCAGTGTAAAGGAAAGGACCGGGGTCCATAGTTCACTAGAGGTGTCTCTCGATAAAGGTAAATAGCATGTTGGGTGAACAAATTACAGCTAGGCAATTGACAGAATATCGACCATACATGACAAGATGATTACTATGAGATTCATTTGGGCATTACAACATAATACATAGACCGTAATCCAACTGCGTCTTTGACTAATAATCCACCTTCCGGTTATCGTCTGAACCCCTTTCAATATTAAGTTGCAATCAACGGATTATCGCATTAAGCAATGTGTGTAAAATAAACAATAGAATTCCCCTTGGATAAAACATTGTTGTTTTCTCCCTAGTAGAAACAACACATCTACAATCTTAGAAGTTATTGTCACTCTTCCAGAAAACTAGAGGCATGAACCTACTATCGAGCATAAATACCCCCTCTTGGAGTCACAAGCATCTACTTGGCCAGAGTATCTACTAGCAACGGAGAGCATGCAAGATCACAAATAACATATGACATGAATATATAATCGACCTCAACATAGTATACAATATTCATCGGATCCCAGCAAACACAACATGTAGGATTATGATGGTGCTCCGGTGATGGCGCCGGACAATCTTGTTGGCAGTTGTTGTGGAAGCGGTTGGGAAACCCCATGAGGAAGGTGTAATGAGCACAACAGCAAAGTTTTCCTCAGTACGAAACCAAGGTTTAATCGACCAGTAGGAGAAAGGCGTGATTTCTAAAGGTGTTGCTAGCTGACTAGTGGCAGGGTGCACTACCGGCGTCAGCAACAACATGGAACCGGCACACAACACAACCAAAATATTTTGCTCCAACTTGCAGTGAGGTTATCAATCTCACCAGTTTGTTGAACACAAAGGATTAGACGTATCGAGTCGAAGGTTTTGTTTGCAGTAATTAAAGAGAACATGAATTGCAGTAAGTAAACAGAGCAGGATGATTGTATCAGTGTAAAAGAAACAGGACCGGGGTCCACAATTCACTAGAGGTGTCTCTCCATAAAGATAAATAGCATGGTGGGTGAACAAATTATAGTTGGGCAATTGATAGAATACCAACCATACATGACAAGATGATTACTATGAGATTTGATTGGGCATTACAACATAATACATAGACCATAATCCAATTGCGTCTATGACTAATATTAATCCACCTTCCGGTTATCGTCTGAACCCCTTTCAGTATTAAGTTGCAAGCAACAGATTATCGCATTAAGCAATGTGTGTAAAGTAAACAATAAAATTACCCTTGGATAAAACATTGTTGTTTTCTCCCTATTAGCAATGGCACATCTATAATCTTAGAAGTTATTGTCACTCTCCCAGAAAACTAGAGGCATGAACCTACTATCGAGCATAAATACCCCCTCTTGGAGTCACAAGTATCTACTTGGCCAGAGTATCCACTAGCAACGGAGAGCATGCAAGATCACAAATAACATATGACATGAATATATAATCGAGCTCAACATAGTATACAATATTCATCGGATCCCAGCAAACACAACATATAGGATTACATAAGGATGATCTTGATAATGTAGGGCAGCTCACAAGATCTATACATGAAGCACAAATTGGAGAAGACAACCATCTAGCTACTGCTATGGACCCATAGTCTAGGGATGAACTATTCACGCATCACTTCGGAGGCGGGCATGGCGATGTAGATGCCTCCGGCGATGATTTCCCCTTCGGCAGGGTGCCGGGAAGAGCTTCAGAACCCCCCGAGATGGGTTCTGCAATGGCGGCTGATACGTCTCCGACGTATCGATAATTTCTTATGTTCTATGCCATATTATTGATGATACCTACATGTTTTATGCACACTTTATGTCATATTCGTGCATTTTCTGGAACTAACCTATTAACAAGATGCCGAAGTGCCGATTCTTGTTTTCTGCTGTTTTTGGTTTCAGAAATCCTAGTAACGAAATATTCTCGGAATTGGACGAAATCAAGACCCAGGGGCCTATTTTTCCACGAACCTTCCAGAAGACCGAAGAGCATAAGAAGTGGGGCCACGAGGTGGCCAAACCACAAGGCGGCGCGGCCAAGGGGGGGCCCGCGCCGCCCTGTGGTGTGGGCCCCTCGTCAGCCCTCCGACTCTGCCCTTCCGCCTACTTAAAGCCTCCGTCGCGAAACCCCGATGCGAAAAACCACGATACGGAAAACCTTGCGAGACGCCGCCGCCGCCAACCCCATCTCGGGGGATTCGCGAGATCTCCTCCGGCACCCCGCCGGAGAGGGGATTCATCTCCCGGAGGACTCTACACCACCATGGTCGCCTCCGGAGTGATGAGTGAGTAGTTCACCACTCGGACTATGGGTCCATAGCGGTAGCTAGATGGTTGTCTTCTCCTCATTGTGCTTCATTGTTGGATCTTGTGAGCTGCCTAACATGATCAAGATCATCTATCCGTAATACTCTATGTTGTGTTTGTCGGGATCCGATGGATAGAGAATACCATGTTATGTTAATTATCAAGTTATTGCATATGTGTTGTTTATGATCTTGCATGCTCTCCATTATTAGTAGAGGCTCGGCCAAGTTGATGCTAGTAACTCCAAGAGGGAGTATTTATGCTCGATAGTGGGTTCATGCCTGCATTGACACCTGGGACAGTGACAGAAAGTTCTAAGGTTGTGTTGTGATGTTGCCACTAGGGATAAAACATTGATGCTATGTCCGAGGATGTAGCTATTGATTACATTACGCACCATACTTAATGCAATTGTCTATTGTTAGCAACTTAATACTGGAGGGGGTTCGGACGATAACCTGAAGGTGGACTTTTTAGGCATAGATGCAGTTGGATGGCGGTCTATGTACTTTGTCGTAATGCCCAATTAAATCTCACTATACTTATCATGACATGTATGTGCATTGTTATGCTCTCTCTATTTGTCAATTGCCCGATCGTAATTTGTTCACCCAACATGCTTTTATCTTATGGGAGAGACACCTCTAGTGAACTCGTGGACCCCGGTCCATTCTTTTAATACTCGAAATACAAATCTGCTGCAATACTTGTTTTTACTTGTTTTCTCTGCAAACAATCATCTTCCACACAATTCGGTTAATCCTTTGTTACAGCAAGCCGGTGAGATTGACAACCTCCCTGTTTCGTTGGGGCAAAGTACTTTGGTTGTGTTGTGCAGGTTCCACGTTGGCGCCGGAATCCCTGGTGTTGCGCCGCACTACATCCCGCCGCCATCAACCTTCAACGTGCTTCTTGGCTCCTCCTGGTTCGATAAACCTTGGTTTCTTTCTGAGGGAAAACTTGCTGCTGTGCGCATCATACCTTCCTCTTGGGGTTGCCCAACGAACGTGTGAAATACATGCCATCAGCAGCCGCGATGGAACTTTTCGTGGATGGAGGCTCGGGTATCCAGGGTTTTCCCGAGAATATGTATAAATAGGCGGAGGATTTAGGTCGGTGGGGTGCCTGGGGGCCATACACCCCTTGGCGCGGGCCAGGGCCAGGCCACACCAAGGGTAGGGCTGGCCGCACTGTGGCGCCTCTTCGACCCCCCTCTGGACTTCGTCTTTGTTTCGGTAAAATATTGACTTCGGATTTTGTTTCGTCCAATTCCGAGAATATTTCATGTAGAATTTTCTGAAATACAAAAACAACAGAAAACAGGGAACTGACACTGTGGCATCTTGTTAATAGGTTAGTGCCGGAAATCATGTAAATGTGCAACAAAGTGTTAGCAAAACATATATGAATTGGTGTAAAACAAGCATGGAGCATCAAAAATTATAGATACGTTTGAGACGTACCAGATTACATAAGGATGACCGTGATCATGTAGGACAGCTCATAAGATCTATACATGAGGCACAAATTTTATAAGACAACCATCTAGCTACTGCTATGGACCCATAGTCCAGGGATGAACTACTCACGCATCACTTCAGAGGTGGGCATGGCGATGTAGATGCCTCCGGCGATGATTTCCCCCTCCGGTAGGGTGTCGGGAAGAGTTTTAGAACCCCCTGTGATGAGTTCTGCAATGGCGGTTGATAGGTCTCCAACGTATCTATAATTTCTTATGTTCCATGCTAGTTTTATGACAATACCTACATGTTTTGCTCACACTTTATAATGATTTTATGCATTTTCCGGCACTAACCTATTAACGAGATGCCAAGGTGCCAGTTCCTCGTTTCTGCTGTTTTTGGTTCCAGGAAAGCTGTTCGGGCAATATTCTCGGAATTCGACGAAACAAAACCCAAACCTCCTATTTTACCAAGACGGACCCAGAACACCGAAGGAGAGACGGAGAGGGGCCGAGGGGGCCCCACACCACCTGGCGGCGCGGCCAGGAGGGTGGGCGCGCCCAGGTATAGGGTGGGCCCCTCGGGACCCCTCCGACGCCGCCCTTTCGCCTATATATTCCTCGCGACGCGAAAACCCTAGAGGAACGAATCATACTCCAGAAAGACTCCAGGGGCGCCGCCGCCATCGCGAAACTCCGTTTCGGGGGACAGAAGTCTCTGTTCCGGCACGCTGCCAGGACGGGGAAGTGCTCCCGGAAGCCTTCTCCATCGACGCCACCGCCTCCATCATGCTCCGTGAGTAGTTCCCCCATGGACTACAGGTTTTAGCAGTAGCTAGTTGGTACTCTCTCTCCCATGTACTTCAATACAATGATCTCATGAGCTGCCTTACATGATTGAGATCCATCTAATGTAATCGGTGTTGTGTTTGTTGGGATCCAATGAATTGTTACATTATGATCAGTCTATCTATAAAGTTTGTGAAGTTATTGTTGCTGCAATCTTGTTGTGTTTAATGCTTGTCACTAGTGGACGAGTGGCATGATCTTAGATTTAAGCTCTATACTTATTGCTTAGATTGTATCTACAAGTTGTTTGCACATGTCTATGTCCGGAACCCGAGGCCCCGAGTGACAGCAAGCGGGATAGCTGGAGGGAAGGCTTAGATATGAGGATCACATGTTTTCACCAAGTGTTAATGCTTTGCTCCGGTGCTCTATTAAAAGGAGTACCTTAATTACCGATAGATTCCCTTGAGGCCCGGCTGCCACCTGAGTTGGTAGGACAAAAGATGTTATGCAAGTTTCTCATTGCGAGCACGTATGACTATATATGGAAAACATGCCTACATGATTAATAAACTTGATGTTACTGTCTTAATGCTATTCCAATCCTATCAATTGCCCAAGCTGTAATTTGTTCACCCAACACTTGTTATTGGAGAGTTACCACTAGTGTAGATAGTTGGGAACCCCGGTCCATCTTTCATCATCAAATACTCACTCGGTCCTATATGTCATTAGAAGTAGTATCAACTATTTTACTGGTGCCATTGCTCTCATATTGCACTCTTCTGCTGTTGTGTTACTGTTACTATTGCTCTCATACTACCGCTGCTTTCACATCACCCCTGTTACTAGTGCTTTTCCAGGTGCAGCTGAATTGACAACTCAGTTGTTAAGGCTTATAAGTATTCTTCGTCTCCCCTTGTGTCGAATCAATAAATTTGGAATTTACTTCCCTCGAAGACTGGTGCGATCCCCTATACTTGTGGGTTATCAAGACTATTTTCTGGCGTCGTTGCCGGGGAGGCATAGCTCTACTCATAAGTTCACCTGGGGAGTACACTCTACCTCTCTCTCTGTTTTTATTTTATTTTGTTTTGCTTAGTTTACTTATTGTCTAGTTTATTTGTGCTTAGTTTATTTCTGTCTAGTATTATTTTGCTTAGTTTACTTTTGTCTAGTTTGTTTTTGTCTTGTTTTATTTTTCCTATATACCCGAAAATCCATAAAATTTTGAAAAAACCGAAAAATTAAAAACTGTTGTTATGGGAGAACCCACAACCTATTTGGAGCTTATTGAAATATATATGAATTATAGAGAATCAAGAACGGGTAAAGTCATGAGTGCTGTGATAGAAAAACTGAATACAATTGCTAAAATCTTGCTTAAACGCAATGATATAAACTGTTACTCTAAACAGGATACTAAACATCTTAAATTTCAATGTGGCTTTAGTGAGGAAGTTTTAATTAAGAACTATAATTGGAATAGCTATATTCATTTTGGGTTCGAAGAAGTAGAACAATTTGTTTTGTTTATGGGAGCTTCTGAAATAGAATCCTCCATGTCTAAAAATTATGAAACTTGTATTGCTTGTAAGAACCTTAAAGATTATGTCTCTTCTATCCTTGATTTTTGCATAGAACATTACAGCAATAATCCTTATATCATTGATTATAAAGAGAGACTCATTCATGCACAAGAATGCACTCACAATTTGCAGGAACCTGTGAAAGAAGAAATTGATGAAACTGAAAGCTCATTGGATGAAAAAGAGGAGGAGAGTGATGAACAAAAGGAGGAAGAATGGATTAGCTACCCATGCCAACCTTCTAATGAGAGTAACTCTTTATCTCTTACACTATTTGATTGTCCTCCATGCTTACCAAAGGAGGATGAATGTTATGTTCTTGTGGATTCTCTTGAAATATTCCCTATGAGTAAAACTTGTGAGAATAAGTATGCTACTGTTATCTATGATAATCCATGCTATTTTGATAAATCTTATGATAATGCTTTGTTTGTGCCTGATGTCGAAATGCATGGTACTAAAGAGTTTTGCTTGGCAAATGTTTATGATAAATCTCTAGATGATGGTCCTATGTTATTTGATAATATTAATTGTACCACTAATGAAAATGGGATTGGAGAGGTCTTGGCTTTATCTAGGAGTCCCATATCTCTTGAAAATGATCAATCATCTTGTTATATTATTGATAAAAGTGGTTTTGAAAGTTTTGATCCTATTATTTTTTAGCTTGATAAAAATTATGTGTTTGTGGATCATAAAAAACATGCTTGATGTGATAGTTATATTGTTGAGTTTATTCATGAAGTTACTGAAAATTATTATGAGAGAGGAAAATATGGTTGTAGAAATTTGCATGGTACTAAAACACCTCTCTATATGCTGAAACTTTTGAAGTTACTCTTGTTTTATCTTCCTATGCTTGTCACTTTGTTCTTCATGAATTTATTTGTGTACAAGATTCCTATGCATAGGAAGTGGGTTAGACTTAAATGTGTTTTGAATTTGCTTCTTGATGCTCCTTTTGCTTCATTTTCTATTTTCCATGTGTGCATCATTAAAATCTACTGAGCCCATCTTAATGGCTATAAAGAAAGCACTTCTTGGGAGATAACCCATGTTTTTATTTTGCTAGTGTTTTGTTGTGTCTTGGAAGTTGTAATACTGTAGCAACCTCTCCTTATCATGTTTATTGCATTGTTGTGCCAAGTAAAGTCTCTAATATAAAGTTGATACTAGATTTGGATTTCTGCGCAGAAACAGATTTTCAGCTGTCACGGATTTGACTAGATATCTCTGTAGGAGACTCTAAAAATTCTGCAAAATTTCATGTGTGTTCCTCAGATATGTACGCAACTTTCATTAGTTTAGAGTTTTCTGATTTGAGCAACGGAAGTACCTCTAAAAAATTCGTGTTTACTGGTTGTTCTGTTTTGACAGATTCTATCTCTGTTTTTTGCATTGTCTCTTGTGGACTTTAAGTAAGGCTTTCTAGACGTGGAGAGCTGTAGCTAATGTTTTATTGAGTTCTTGCAATGTGTCACTACAGGACTAAAGTGGATTAAAGTTTTTTGAGTACTAACCCCTCTAATGAAGTTTATGAGAAGTTTGGTGTGGCGGAAGTTTTCAAGGGTCAAGAGAGAAGGGTGATATAATGTGATCAAGAAGAGTGAAGAGCCTAAGCTTGGGGATGCCCCCGTGGTTCACCCAAGCATATTTCAAGAAGACTCAAGCGTCTAAGCTTGGGGATGCCCAAGGCATTCCCTTCTTCATCAACAACTTATCAGGTCACCTCTAGTGAAACTATATTTTTATTCCGTCACATTTTATGTGCTTTACTTGGAGCGTCTGTGTGTTTTTATTTTTGTTTGTGTTTTGAATAAATTCGGATCCTAGAAATCATTGTGTGGGAGAGAGACAAGCTCCGCTTTTTCATATGAACACTTGTGTTCTTCGTTTTTCATATTCATGGCAGAAGCTGAAAGCCGCAGCACTTATTGTTATTTGGATGGAAACAGAAAATGCTTCATATTGTCTTGAATAATTTGATAATTGGCAATTGTTTTGAGCTCTCAAGTAGATCATGTTTCTCTTGCATCATGTAGTTTAAACCTATTAGTGGAGAACCACCGTAGAGCTTGTTGAAATTTGGTTTGCATGATTGGTCTCTCTAAGGCCTAGATATTTTCTGGTAAAAGTGTTTGAGCAACAAGGAAGACAGTGTAGAGTTTTATAATGCTTGCAATATGTTCTTATGTAAGTTTTGCTGTACCGGTTCATACTTGTGTTTGCTTCAAACAACCTTGCTAGCCAAAGCCTTGTACTGAGAGGGAATGCTTCTCGTGCATCCAAAACCTTGAGCCAAAACCTATGCCATTTGTGTCCACCATAACTACCTACTATGTGGTATTTTTATGCCATTCCAAGTAAATACTTCATGTGCTACCTTTAAACAATTCAAAACTTTATTACTCCTTATTTGTGTCAATGTTTTATAGCTCATGAGGAAGTATGTGGTGTTTTATCTTTCAATCTTGTTGGGCAGCTTTCACCAATGGACTAGTGGCTCATCCGCTTATCCAATAATTTTGCAAAAAGAGGTGGCAACGGGGTTCCCAGCCCCAATTAATTAACCTTCACTAATAATTCTCTTCACATGTTTGGCCCTGATTCATCAGTAAGCAACTTAATTTTCCAAATAGACACTCCTTCATGGTATGTGAAATGTTGGAAGGCACCCGAGGATCCGGTTAGCCATGGCTTGTGAAAGCAAAAGGTTGGGAGGAGTGTCATCTATAATAAAACTAAAATACATGTGTAAACAAAAGAGAAGAGGGATGATCTACCTTGCTGGTAGAGATAACATCCTTCATGGGAGCCGCTCTTGAAAGTCTGGTTGATGAGGGGGTTAGAGTACCCACTACCATTCGTTGACAACAACAAACACCTCTCAAAACTTTATTTGTATGCTCTCTATATGATTTCAAAACTTAAAAAGCTCTAGCACATGATTTAATCCCTGCTTCCCTCTGCGAAGGGCCTTTCTTTTACTTTATGTTGAGTCAGTTCACCTACTTCTTTCTATCTTAGAAGCAAACACTTGTGTCAACTGTGCATTGATTCTTACATGCTTGCTTATTGCATGTTGAAAGTTGAAAGCAATTTCTGAAACTTAAATCTTCCTTTGTGTTGCTTCAAAACCTCTTATTAAGAATTTATTGCTTTATGAGTTAACTCTTATGCAAGACTTTTTGATGCTTGTCTTGAAAGTACTATTCATGAAAAGTTTTTGCTATATGTTATCTATTTGTTAGCAAACTATAGATCATTGCCTTGAGTCACTTCATTCATCTCATATGCTTTACAATAGTATGATTAAGATTATGTTGGTAGCATGTCACTTCAGAAATTATTCTTTTTATCGTTTACCTACTCGAGGGCGAGCAAGAACTAATCTTGGGGATGCTTGATACATCTCCAACGTATCTATAATTTCTTATGTTCCATGCTAGTTTTATGACAATACCTACATGTTTTGCTCACACTTTATAATGATTTTATGCATTTTCCTGCACTAACCTATTAACGAGATGCCAAGGTGCCAGTTCCTGTTTTCTGCTGTTTTTGGTTCCAGGAAATCTGTTCGGGCAATATTCTCGGAATTCGACGAAACAAAAGCCAAACCTCCTATTTTACCAAGACGGACCCAGAACATCGAAGGAGAGGCGGAGAGGGGCCGAGGGGGCCCCACACCACCTGGCGGCACGGCCGGGAGGGTGGGCGCGCCCAGGTATAGGGTGGGCCCCTCGGGACCCCTCCGACGCCGCCCTTTCACCTATATATTCCTCGTGACGCGAAAACCCTAGAGGAACGAATCATACTCCAGAAAGACTCCAGGGGCGCCGCCGCCATCGCGAAACTCCGTTTTGGGGGACAGAAGTCTCTGTTCCGGCACGCTGCCGGGACGGGGAAGTGCCCTGGAAGCCTTCTCCATCGACGCCACCGCCTCCATCATGCTCCGTCAGTAGTTCCCCCATGGACTACGAGTTCTAGCAGTAGTGTCGTCGTGGTGAACAGACAGATGCCATAGGATGGCTTAAGTTGGGGCCGAATGGGCGCTAGAGGATTCGGGGGAGGATTTTTGATTAGATAGGATGAACTTCCGGATGCTTTCCTCAAGATCTTAGCCAAAGGCAAAGGTAGAGGAAGAAAGACACAAGGAAGAACTCTGCTCTAGATCTTTTTCTTCAGTGATCTCAACAGATTACAGGTTTGTGCATACAAGGTTTCTCTCTAGATCGATCGTCCCGCGTACGGGTGTGCCCCCTCTCCTTGTATAGGGGAGAGGGTGGCTTACAGGGGAAGAAACCCTAATGGCATCTTTGACTAGACAAACTACTTTACAAAGTTACTTTAATCATAAGTGACGCCGGGGTCTTCTTTAATCAGGGAGGCTGATGTCCTCCGGCTTCTTTCAGCGTCATCCTCTTCTTTATCTTCACGGCTTCGTTTAAAGCTACTTTGCTTAGCTCATCTTTGTCCTCTAGCTCTGGAGAGAATCTTTGACCAGTCTTGCCGACGTGCTACAGTGCACTTCTTACCGGTAGCCCGGTGTCTTCCTTATCTGGTTCCGGTATACCCCTCTCGGGGATACCGGCTTAGCTTTAGTTAGCCAAACACTTAATTTCGTGCTCCGGTATAAACATTAAACCGGTATCTTGATGGCTCAGACCATCCGGTTTGGCATACCGGCGGTCATCCCCCCGACATTAGTCCCCGAAGCTGGTATAGTCCGGTGGATTTTATCCAACAGACCATGCCAGGTTCCCATATCTTAAGGTACCGGTTTAATCTTTCCGGTGGTCAGTTTTAGATCTCCCGGCATCTTTGCCGGACTCACATCTTTATCTCTTTGCAAGGTATTTTCCGGTATCTTAGACATTAAATCTCTCCTCGACGAAGTCGAGAATTTCTCGGGTACAGTGCCTGTCAGTGACATGCGCACTGTACCTGTCGCGCCGCGATGTCAGGGGTCACTTCCCTTCGGCTTCTGCGCCAGCACTTATGGCACCGCACCGGATCCCCGCTGCCGTTCCGGATCCGTGCGGCCTCCCTGTGGCATTTTATTTCCCGCACGTGTATCCTCGCGCCACGTGGCGGCCCACGAAGTGAACCGCCGCGGCCCAGCGGTTACCGGCCCACTATTTCTTCTTCCTATATAAGGGGAAGCGGTTCCTTCTTCCTCCTTTCTTCGCATTCTCAACTTCCTCGCGCGCTCAGAGCTCTTAGCCCTCTTGCGCCCTCGCTGCTTCCGTTCGTCGCCAGAGCTCCGCCGCCCGGCGAACTTCCGCTCCGACTCCGCCAAGCTTCGCCAAGCGTCGCTGCGCAGAGATTCACCGCAGCACATCTGCCGCCGCCGCACCGTACGTTCTCCGGCGAGTTCTTCTTCTTCGCCGGACCTCGTCGGCGACCGCAAGTTCACCGCTTCTCCGGCGACCATCTTCAGTGCTTCACGCCGTCCCAGGTTAGCCTCAATGCTTCTTTGCCCTCTTCTTCTTTGCCTTTCAGATCTTGGGCCGGTAGGATATTTACTTTCTCTTTTCTTCTGCTTTTTTCTCTTACTCGTAGATCTTCGCGCAAGGGTAGATCTTGGGAAATCAGTTTTTCGAGTAAATCCGGCGTCTTTCCGATTCGTATGTCTAGCGAAGAGTTTCTTTCTGAGTCATCCTCCCGTAGCCACCAGAGTGAAACTTCCGACGGGCTATCAGCTGATCTTGCCCGGATGGAAGCCGATACCGGTAAAGGTCAAGATGCCGGCAGCTCTAGCCAAGCTTCGGAGTAGATTTGTCCGGTATCACCCGCGGAGCTCGGAAAGGCTCCGACGTCACGCAGCACGAGATCGACTGGCTCTACCGGTCTAGAAGGATACCGGAAGGAGTATCCTGCCGGCTTCCCCGCGACGAGATCGAGCCGGTACTTGAACCCGGTGAGTTCGTTGTCTTTCTCGCTCACTTCGAGCGTGGCTTCGGCCTTCCTGCTTCTAATTTCTTCCGCCAAATTCTGGATTATTACCAACTCCAGCCTCACCACCTTCCCGGCAATGCCTTTTTTTACCTTTCTTGTTATGCTACCTTCATGGAGGGCTACATTGGCCTCCGTCCCACTCGCGAGACTTTTGCTCGCTTCTTCTCTCTCCGGATCAACTCCGTTCAGGGCAAGGACATTCCTAAGCCCAAACCCCCCATACAATGCGGGTCTTGTATCATCGGCTCCTGCCAAGGGAGCCCCTTCTTTAAATTCTCCGGTCTCGAGTCATGCCGGTTATGGCAAGGGACCTTCTTCTACGTGAAGAACAACGGCGCCCCAGATCTCATCAATCTGCCGGCTTTTAATCCGGCGCCGCCCACGAAGGTCAACTGGGGCTACTTTCCTGGGACGAATCACATTGAGACGAACCGGGTTGTACGCTTCATGGAGAAGCTAAGGAAAGAGACAAACATCTGCTCTGACGACATCATCCGCACCTTCATCTCACGTCGGGTGCTTCCTCTTAAGCGTCGGGCTCATAAAATAAGCGAAATGTATGGCCCTGGCGATCCTACCAAGATCACCGGCCTCCCTCTAAGCAAGGAGGACATAGTCCTCAAGGCTAAGCAGATCTGCCAGACTGCCATGCCGGATGACTGGGAGTGGGGCTTCCTGCCTCTCAGCTCCACCAACTCTTCAACTGAAGAAGTAAGAGATTGTGCAACCCGGGTTGTTGTACCGGTAACTTTTACGTTGTGGCTAACTGACTTTTCATTCGTTTTCAGGCCAAAGAGCGCTTCCCTCGCATCAAAGCGGAGCAGCGAGGCCCTTGCCGGAAGCGTCATCTGGACAAGGTGGACCCAGATCCTTACGTCCACTGGATCGACCTCAAGATGGGCCGCACCCACACCTCGCGCCCCGGTAACTTCTCGTCTGAAGCTCCCGGTTCCAGTGATGATCTCACTATGCTTGAGGTAGCTTTCTCTTCCGGTCTCTCATGCTTTATCGTTATTTCGCCTCTGTAGATGCTCCCTCGGCGGCACCCAAACGCGAGGTTCACGAGCACGTGGCTCCTTTGCAGGCCGAGGTTGGCCACGAGTTCTCGGAGAAGCTCATCCCCCAGGGCAAGAAGAACAAGGCTCCGGCACCTGATGCCGGTTCAAGCCAAGCCCCTCCCGCCAAACGCTCCCGCACGGAAGTTATTGGTGGGAAAGAAGTAGGCAAGAGGCGCTACAAAGGGAAGCAGATGCCGGTTGCTTCCGGGTAAGTTTTTGTCTCTCTATTTGCTTTGTTTTACAAACTTTTCCTTCCTCTTTCTCTTTTTGATCTTTTCTCTCTTTCTTGTTCAGCCCTGCGCTTAAGCTTTCCAAGAGCGCCAGCGGCACGAAGCCGGAGAGCTCTGAGGGAACCGCAAGGACCTCAACTCCTCCTCCTCACTCAAGCCCGGTACCATCCCGGCAACCCTTCTGCCTCCCCTCTGGGAGGCACTCCAAGTGTGGGGCGCGCGGCCCCTACACCTCCAGATCACCGCGCGGAGGAGGACCTCGTCCCCCCTCCAGAAACACAAGACACCGGCGCCAGCAACATCGGCGCCGATTCTGAAACTTCCGGGCGGGCGGAACCTCCGGTTCGTCCCGTCCTTAAAAGAAAAAAGAAGAAGCATGCGGATTCTTCCCCCGCCAAGTCCGTGCTGGATACTTCCGCGCCGGCAAGTTCTGCCCTGGGCCAGGACGCACCTTCGCCGCCCAAGACTTCGCCCGCGCCTCCGCCGGAAGCTCCCAACGTCGAGCTAAGCGGGGCCACGCCAACGCCGCCGCCAGAAATCCTCAAGTTCCTCAAGCCGGAACCTTTCAAGGGGAAGGCCACGGCTTCCGGCACTTCATCCCCTAGCCCGCAACCCTTGGTGCTGCACGTCGGCCCTGCCGCCGCCGCGGCCGGAGAAAAGCCTTCCGGCATCTTGGGCCGGATCACAGAGTTGAAGCGCGGAGGCCACGAGCTGGGGCACTTGCTCGAGTACGCTGAGAAGTGGAACCGAGCGGATGTGTCCGTGGCTACGCGCGGCTGGGGAAGGACCGGCTTCCGGCGCCAGACCCTGCTGGCCCCCGGTGCACTGAGGAGCACTTCATGCGGCTGCGGCGCGCGGTGAAGGAGCTGGACAATGCGTGGCACGACGCCACCAACAACGTGGTGGTAAGCTTCACCAAACCCTTTGCAACTTTTCAATTCATGCCGGTTTCTTTCTTTTCCGGATTATGTGTATCTTCCCAGTCCCCGAGTTTCGTGTTGAGAGCATAGCTCTTAGCGCGAAACTTAGGTAGAAACTCAAAAAACCGGCATAGCCAGTCCCCGAGTTTCGGGTTGAGAGCTTGGCTCTTAGCGCGAAACTCAGCTAGAAACTCAAAAAACCGGCATAGCCAGTCCCCGAGTTTCGGGTTGAGAGCTTGGCTCTTAGCGCGAAACTTAGCTAGAAACTCAAAAAACCGGCATAGCTAGTCCCCGAGTTTCGGGTTGAGAGCTTGGCTCTTAGCGCGAAACTTAGTTAAGAACATAGAGAAACCGGCTTCTTCTTATAGTCATTTTTACTTGAACAGAGCACCGCGGACGCTCGGAAGCAGCTCTTTGAGGAGCTTCTGTGGGAGCACTGGGAACTTTCCGAAGCGCACAGCAAGTGCCAAGGTGAGCTTTCGTGCCTCCGGCATCTTATTACCGGAAGCTTTTTCTTCTAGTACTTATAATTTTTTGCATAACAGCTATTCCGGAATCTTCCATCGAAGCTCTCAAGACTCAGCTCGCTGCACTCCAAGGTACTCTTTCTTTTCCGGTTAACTTGCTTCTCTTCATTTTAGCAGTTGTAGTTTTGTTAACGTTTTTTTTCCGGGCTCTAGGTGAAAAAGAGCAACTCATCAAGGAGCATCGCGAGGCTCTGGACGCCCAGGAACTCGTTTCCAGGGGGCTGAAGGACCAGCTCATCCAGCTCGGGCTCAAGCATAACGACGAGATGAAGGCTGCCAAAGCTTCCGCTGAGGCTAAGCTGAACGAGGCCCTGGAGGATGCCAACAACTCCACCGTGGTGCTGCGGGCAGAGCTGGAGGAGGGAGCCAAGGCACGGAAAGCAGCCGAGGATCGGGCCGCCCTCCTAGAGGCAGAGCAGAAGGAGTATGACCAGCTGGTCATGCAAACCGACGCGCTTGCCCTCAGTAAGTTTTTCTTCTTTCTTTTCCGGTTTTTGCTTATAAGCTTACATTTTCCGGTAGCATGTCCTTATCTTTTTTCTTTGTCTTGCAGGGCTCTTTCCGGATTCACAGCTGCACGCGCAGAAGAAAGTGGCCGAGCGCCGGGTTCAGCAGGAGTTCAAGAACCCGGACGCACCGTGGGATCCTTATGACCACCTGGTCGCACTCTCTGCGCGGGTCGCCCACATGCGCGCGGTGGACCGGAACCTTGTTGATCTGCCCGACGTGGCGATCCATCTCTTCAAGGTGCTATGGCCTGAGGAGGAGGTGCCGGCAAACCTGACGCTTACCTCTGAATGCCTAAAAGGTGCCAGCCGGAGAATCCGCGAGTGGCAGTGCTCAGCGGCTCGTGCCGGAGCGGATGCGGCGCTACGCGTCGCCTGCTCATGGTACGACGACCTGGACTTGGACGCCCTCCATGGCGTGCGCGAGAATGCTCCCACTGATATGGATCCGGTCCTCACCGCGAAGCGGCAGGACCGAGCCTACCGGATCGCTGAGTACGCCCCGGTCCGCACCTTCATCCCCCTCCTCCCGACGTCAAGGACGACCTCAACGACGAAGAAGAAGGAGAGGATGAGGAAGATGAGGATGCCGGAGCGGGCGATGCTGTTCCGGAAGCTCCAGAGACCGGTGTTGCTCCTCCTGAAGCTCCTGTTGCTTGAATATCTCTTGTGATTTGTTTCCCTGCCCTGCTTACTTCAAAACAATGCTCGTCAAATTCTGCCCCGGTATGCCGGGGTTTATGATGTAATATAAAACTTAGCTGTTCTTTTGGATGTGTTGCAACAGTTTATGCCGGTATGCTATACCGGTAGCTTATTAACTTATGTTTGTCTATTAACTTAACGTTTTGCTCATTGTTTTGCTTTTATCTTGCACTGCAAAGATTCCGGAATTGTTTCCGCATCCAATTCGATGCACACTTGGTTCTTTTGCTTTGCCTCTGCCTACCTCTCTGGGTTTTTTGGCGTACGAGTCACAAAGTTCTTTCTCCAAGCAAGCACTTTCTTGAACTTAGAAATAATTCGAAATTTTCACAAAAAACCGGTATAACCGGGGTTAGTTAAATTTTTCCGGATTGTTCGTTCCCACTCTCCCTTTTCGTAGTCCACGTGCTTAATTCCTACCGGTTTATCTTGCTTGCCATGAAGCCGGGTTGCGGACAGCAGCAGAGTCGAAGACTCCGGTAGGTTTAGCACGTTACTAAACCGGAAAGAAAAAATGTTCAACAAGCAACCGGTAAACTGAAAAAATAAACATATTGCATGCAACTTTAATAGGGGTAGTCCCCGAGATTCATTCGAGGTCCCGACATCTTTTATTCATAGCAAATAAGGTACAAAAAGGAACTTCTTACACCAGAACCTCAAGAGTAGAAAGGACGCAACAGAGCTACGTTCCACGGACGCTTGGTCTCCTCTCCGGATCTGTCCGCCTTTCCTTTTTTCCATTCCTGTGAATCGATCAGGTAATAGGCATCATTGTGGAGAGCTTTGCTCACAATGAAAGGTCCCTCCCATGGGGGTGAAAGCTTGTGCCGGCCTTCAGTGCGCTGCATTAGGCGCAACACCAGATCTCCTTCCTGGAACACCCTCGGGTTAACCTTTCGGCTATGATAGCGTCTGAGGTTTTGCTGGTAAATGGCTGTTCTTGCCAATGCCAATTCTCTTGCTTCTTCTAGCAAGTCCACATCGTTTTCTCGGGCCTCTTTTACCTCTTGTTCGGTATAGAGCTGCACCCTTGGTGAGTCATGGAGAATGTCGGTTGGTATGACCGCTTCTGCTCCGTAAACCATGAAGAATGGAGTGTATCCGGTAGACCGGTTTGGAGTCGTTCTTATGCTCCACGAGCACCGATGGTAGCTCATCGAGCCAACACCCGGTGACTTTTCCACCGCCTCGATGAGTCTTGGTTTGATACCGGAAAGTACCAAAGCATTTGTTCTTTCAACTTGGCCATTGCCTTGTGGGTGTGCCACTGAGCACAAATCCAACCGGATATTGTTATCCTCACAAAATCTTTTGAACTCACCTTGAGCAAAGTTTGTTCCATTGTCCGTGATAATGCTATGCGGGTAGCCATACCGCAATATAACATCTTTCAAGAACTTCACAGCCGTATGCCCATCACATTTTGCGATAGGTTTCACCTCGAGCCATTTGGTGAATTTGTCCACCATTACTAGAATGTGGGTCATGCTGCTCCTTGCAGTTTTAAATGGGCCAACCATGTCAAGGCACCAAACAGCAAACGGCCAAGTTAGCGGTATGGTTTTTAAACCGGATGCTGGGGTATGATTTTGCTTGGCGTACCTCTGGCACCCGTTGCATTTTTTTACCAAATCCTCAGCATTTTCCAAAGCAGTGGGCCAATAGAACCCATGCCGGAATACTTTTGCTACCAGCGCCCTTGACGAAGCGTGGTGCCCACACTCCCCTTGGTGAATCTGCGCAAGCATTTCTTTTCCTTCTTCCGATTCCACACACCTTTGAAGGACACCGGTAACACTTCTCTTGTACACCTCGCCATTGATGATGGTGTACGCCTTGGACCTTCTCTGGATCCTTCTGGACTCATTTTCGTCAACCGGCAAGGTGCCGTTGATCAGGAATTCCTTAATAGGTTTAACCCAAGATGGTGCCTCTCGAACCAGGAACACCGGTACGTATATCTCCATGCTATCCACCAGCATTGTTTCCTCCGCCACCAGCGACGTATACCGCGGTCACATAATCCGCGAGCCAGTCTTCCGGCTTAGTGGTGCCATCATATGTTTTTGTGTCACGGGGCAGCTGGAAGTTGCGAACTGGTGGTTCCTCTTTCATGATCCTTGGACCAAAGCATTTTGGACCCGGAGGACCTTCTGCCTCGATTATTTCTGACAAATACACTCTATCCAGACGGTGCCTCGCATCCTGTTCAGGCAGGTGTCTTTGTCCCACGCGTTCTCCCAACGGGTTCCGGTGTGCCGTGAGTCTTGTTGAATCAGCTTCATCGTAACATTCCGGTACCGCGGCCCTTGCCTGTCGGTACCTTGGGGGAAGTGTTTCCTCCTCTTCATACGCTGCCCTTGCAGCTCGGTAATTTTGCCCGGTTTCATATCTACCGGCATGATTGTTTCCAGCATAGCCTCCTTTGGCGTAGCCTCGATCTGCCCCTTGGCTTTTTCTACCGGCATCGTGTTGCCCGGCTTGTTGCTTTCCGGCAAGGACCGGATCATACACAGTCATCTGCTGCGCATTCATCTCTTTTTCTCTTCTTCTGTCCGGATGGGGGGACGATGCCTGCCCATGGGACTTGCTTCCGGCATTCTTTGTTGAACGCGCGGATTTTGAGGCCACAGCCTTGTTCAGCTTAGCAAGCTGCTCAGCATTCTGCTGCTCAATGGTTTCTAGCAAATTTCTAACACGCTCTTGCTGTTTTGCCAAAGCCTCTCCGGAAAGCGATTCACATAGCTCTACTGCAGCCTTAGCAGCTTTGATAGTTTTATCCGGGCTACTGTACTTAGGTTTCTCTACGATGCTCACATATGCAGAGGTACTTTTGCCGGCAAGAATTTCCTTACGCAAATCCTGATCTAGATTGCGAGCCTTAAGCCGGTTTTCCGGCATCCTAGCAGCATGAGCGCTAACTGAAGCAAAGCCATGGGCAGCGTTATACTCACGTAGGGTTAGGTTCAGCTCACGCTGCGCCCGGACGATGTCGGTGCCGTTCACGAGCAGCTTCTTGCGCGTTGCCTCCAGCTCCGCCTGAGCCGTTGCCGGGTCGACGTTCTGCGCGATGGGCGTCGCCAGCACGTTCATCGCCGCCTGAAGCGGTGTCTCCGGTGGTGCGGAAGATGCTCCCGCGGCGCCGGCGTCGCGCTCCAGCGGTGGCTTGGCCGGGCGGGTCGATGCCGCACGACCGGCACCTTCATCCACAGCTTCCTTGCCGGCGTCGACCGCGCCAGCCATCATGACCTCCACGCTGTCGGCGGCGCGGCCAGCACATAGCCACCTTGGCGGGTCCGATGCCACCAGCACCGGCGAGAGGCGCTGGCGCCTAGGGACAGTGCCGAAGTAGACGCGGTGGCTGCCGAACTCGATGACGCGGCCGTTCTTGGGGAAGATGCCGCCGTTGGCGAAGCAGCCCGCGTTGTCATTGATGAAGTCCATGGAGTAGAGGCGCTGCACAAGCGCAGACACCGTTCGCTGACCGGCGACGTCAAGGATGCCCGCCCGAATGTGAACTCCAGCAAGCGCCACTTCATGCCCCACGGTGGGCGCCAACTGTCGTCATGGTGAACAGACAGATGCCATAGGATGGCTTAAGTTGGGGCCGAATGGGCGCTAGAGGATTCGGGGGAGGGTTTTTGATTAGATAGGATGAACTTCCGGATGCTTTGCTCAAGAACTTAGCCAAAGGCAAAGGTAGAGGAAGAAAGACACAAGGAAGAACTCTGCTCTAGATCTTTCTCTTCATTGATCTCAACAGATTACAGGTTTGTGCATACAAGGTTTCTCTCTAGATCGATCGTCCCGCGTACGGGTGTGCCCCCTCTCCTTATATAGGGGAGAGGGTGGCTTACAGGGGAAGAAACCCTAATGGCATCTTTGACTAGACAAACTACTTTACAAAGTTACTTTAATCATAAGTGACGCCGGGGTCTTCTTTAATCAGGGAGGCTGATGTCCTCCGGCTTCTTTCAGCGTCATCCTCTTCTTTATCGTCACGGTTTCGTTTAAAGCTACTTTGCTTAGCTCATCTTTGTCCTCTAGCTCTGGAGAGAATCTTTGACCAGTCTTGCCGACGTGCTACAGTGCACTTCTTACCGGTAGCCCGGTGTCTTCCTTATCTGGTTCCGGTATACCCCTCTCGGGGATACCGGCTTAGCTTTAGTTAGCCAAACACTTAACTTCGTGCTCCGGTATAAACATTAAACCGGTATCTTGATAGCTCAGACCATCCGGTTTGGCATGCCTTTGGCATTACCGGGGGTCATCCCCCCGACAAGTAGCTAGTTGGTACTCTCTCTCCCATGTACTTCAATACAATGATCTCATGAGCTGCCTTGCATGATTGAGATCCATCTGATGTAATCGGTGTTGTGTTTGTTGGGATCCGATGAATTGTTACATTATGATCAGTCTATCTATAAAGTTTGTGAAGTTATTGTTGCTGCAATCTTGTTGTGTTTAATGCTTGTCACTAGTGCACGAGTGGCATGATCTTAGATTTAAGCTCTATACTTATTGCTTAGATTGTATCTACAAGTTGTTTGCACATGTCTATGTCCGGAACCCGAGGCCCCAGAGTGACAGCAACTGGAATAACTGGAGGGTAAGGCTTAGATATGAGGATCACATGTTTTCACCAAGTGTTAATGCTTTGCTCCGGTGCTCTATTAAAAGGAGTACCTTAATTACCAGTAGATTCCCTTGAGGCCCGGCTGCCACCGGCTGGTAGAACAAAAGATGTTATGCAAGTTTCTCATTGCGAGCACGTATGACTATATATGGAAAACATGCCTACATGATTACTAAACTTGATGTTCTGTCTTAATGCTATTTCAATCCTATCAATTGCCCAACTGTAATTTGTTCACCCAACACTTGTTATTGGAGAGTTACCACTAGTGTAGATAGCTGGGAACCCCGGTCCATCTTTCATCATCAAATACTCACTCGGTCCTATATGTCATTAGAAGTAGTATCAACTATTTTCTGGTGCCATTGCTCTCATATTACTGCTACTGCTGTTGTGTTACTGTTACTATTGCTCTCATACTACTGCTGCTTTCACATCACCCCTGTTACTAGTGCTTTTCCAGGTGCAGCTGAATTGACAACTTAGTTGTTAAGGCTTATAAGTAATCTTCGTCTCCTCTTGTGTCGAATCAATAAATTTGGGTTTTACTTCCCTCGAAGACTGTTGCGATCCCCTATACTTGTGGGTTATCAGCGGTCGCGACGGAACTTTTCGTGGATGGAGACTCAGGTATCCAGGGTTTTACCGAGATTGTGAATAAATAGGCAGAGGTGCGATGTCGGTGGAGGCCAAGGTGGCCCACGCCACCCCTAGGCGCGGGCCAAGGCCAGGCCGCGCCGAGGGCAGGTGTGGCCGCCCTACTGCCCCCCTTCGACTCCCCTCTGGACTCTGTCTTCGTTACGGTAAAATATTGACTTCGGCTTTTGTTTCGTCCAATTCTGAGAATATTTCCTGTACAACTTTTCTGAAATACAAAAACAGTAGAAAACATGGAGTTGGCACTGTGGCATCTTGTTAATAGGTTAGTGCCGGAAAATGTGAGCAACGAAGCATGGGCAAAACATATATAAATTGGTGTAAAACAAGCATGGAGCATCAAAAATTATAGATACGTTTGAGACGTATCAGAGATGAGAGATAAGTGGTACGCGCACAACAAATAAAACCTCTATCATAGTGTTGTAGTGTGTTCTTATATAAAGAAGTATGATGTACGTGAAAGGTATAGAGAGATGCGCTTCACTAGCTCCGAACGGAGGGCGGTGATTTCTAGCTCTCTTCGTGCTAGCGACCGCCAGCACTATCCGCGGCTTTACAAAAAATGAAAATGGTATCACACACAGTTTGTATCTTAAAAGTTATTTGTATAGTATAGGACGTTCGACACGGTTTGATATCAACAATCCATTTTTTATTTAAGGAAACATGTTTTTTTTAGCCGCCTGCGTAGTAAACGTGCATCGCCCAAGATTCGATAGTGGCGGATAGGTTTACCGAGTGTGAACCAATTTGTGTACTAGAGACACATGTCATAATATGACATCATCTCTCCCCACTATGACCACCATCGACACGCGGTAGAATGTGACACCTCTTGCCAGCAACCCACCCCCACAACTCGCCTCGTTTCCTCCGCCGAAAGCTGTTTAGCAAAAAGGTGGCACAATGGGTGTATGTTTTTATTTGTAAAAAGTCAGTAAGTCGATAGGACCGAGGCGGGTATGAGAACCAAAACCAATGAAGGATACATTATGACACCATCTCTCCCCACCTACTACCACACCGCTGGCACATAGCATCTCACTACATTTTTTTTGTCGGTTGTAAGGTCGATGATACCGAGGTTGTAAGGTCGATGATACCGAGGCCAATGTCAAAAAAAATCAAAGAATGACATTTAACGAAGCGCCTATAAGAGGAGGGTGTGAGGTCTGAATACTCAGAAGTGCTGTGCAAGTGAAATACACTTAAGGCCGCCAAGGTTCAAAGGTGTCCATTTTCGATAATATTTCCCACAAGAGTCGTTTTCTAAGGCCAAGGTGATATTATTTTCTATCAACAAACCCTTTTTATGCATGAGTAAATTAGGCATGTATTGTCAATATAGACATAAGAACTTAAATCTATTTTTTTAGATCGGTCCTCGTCTTGTTAAACATAATATGTGTCAAAATTAGATATCAGAAGGTACAATTTTTAGTTTGGTTTATCCTTGTCTTATCTAACCAAATTTCCTTTTATAATTTCTCAATGTTAAAAAAGAACACACTCAATGGACTATTTTTAAAGCTCGGCTTTGTGTGTGTTCATCGTAGTTCCTTAACACCGACATATTTTTTTATTAATTTTTACTATTGGGATAGGATTTTGAAAGGGTCATATGAAATAATGGACTGAGTAGGTGTACCGAAATACAAAATTATTATCATGTCCTTGAAAATTCTTCTTACAAAAATAGAGAGTTGTCGATGTCCGATTTATATAAACGTATTATGTGACTGAAATGATTGAAAGTAAGTTATCGGTCGTTAAGAGGGAAAATGTTACCTTCCCGAAATAGTTGATGCTTGTAAGTTGTAACACCAAAATTGTTAATTGGAGCTATTAATTCTGTATTTACAACGTACATCTAAAACATCACTGAAAATGGTTTAATTGTTGTCTTCTTTAATTTAGAAGATGTTGCCTCGAGAAAATCTAGACACATTAATATTAGAGGCTAATTATTGTATTCTTTAATTCAGACGTTGCATCAACAAAATCTAGACACATTAATATTATACATTAGTCCAGATATATACAACCATGCGAAAAGATGGCATGTCTCTAATGCTCCGTCATGCTTCCGCGAAAGGTCGTTGCCTTGTAATTTGCTCACTATGGTCTTTTGTGCGGTGCAAAAATCTCGACATGAATTTTATAGGAAACAAGACAAACATTTGCAACTATATCCTGTCGCACAATGCAGAGGTTAAGCTATCACCCTGGCATCACATGAATCTAGTGCTAAACTTGATTCTGAAGTGGTTCAGCAGAGGGCCATGGTTGCAAGACGACGACTGCGCTGCAACTCTAATGTCAGCGTTAGGATCTTTTTTGCAATCGCCGACCAGCGTCTTTCCCACCTTCAGGTAATCATGTGGCTGGCACCATTACATCCGAAGGTGACGTTGCCCTTATGTTCAATTTATATGCTTGTTTTATGCTTGTGTTCATATTATTACTAGAATAAAAAATCATTCATATTTAAGTAAAGCATTAGTAATGCATGCCGCAATTTTTCTAGCATTATTTGAAGCAATGCAACACCATCATATATTTTTGTTTCCCACATGTCTTCTATTTTTGTCATGAGTAAAATATTTCATATATGTTTTTGTACATCTAGTTATTTCAGAAATACCGGCTATACCTGAATAGGATCAGCAATGACACATGGATGTCAATCCATTTGGAGATTCATTTGAAAGAGGGAACTCCTTCTACATTAACAAACTGAGAAGTTTCAACATTAATATTGATGCGATGCAGACCGATGCTCCTATCTTCAACAGATGCTTCCAGTCCCCAGTACTCGATCACTTTGAAGAGCTTAGTTTTAGCTATGTGTGGGTCCTTGGCAACACCCCACTTCAAGCTGGAGAGTTGATGCCAACCATGCTGACGTTCTCCCTGAGGTCTTCGTCCCTCCGTGTTGCCACATTTGGCCTATGCCATTTCCCTCAATGAAGACCTTAACTTCCAAAATTCATTGATCTCAGATCACAAACTATGAGAACATCCTCGAAGCCATGACATGGGCATGTCCTATTCTTCAGAGGCTATTCATGGATATAAACTGCTACTTTTGTCTCATCTAGATCAGGTCCTAGATCCTTGTAAGTTTCATTGGGTGAGACTGTTGGTTGACCCATACAAGTATATGATGGATGAAATCGTCATCGTAGATCCTCCAAGCCGAGAAAAAATGATCATCCAGGAGCAAGATAATGGACCACGAATCCTACAAGTTCTCCGTTACCTTGCTTCTGGATGATCAGCTTTTCTAGGCTTGGAGAGTTGACGATGATGAGTTCATCCATAACATAGTTCTACGGGTCAACCAACAGTTTGACACAATGACACTTACAGGACTCAAGGAACTGATGCGGTTACTGACGGAAGTAGTAATTTATGTCCATGAACATGCTCTGAATAATAGGACATGTCATTATCATGGAGTGGATTGATATCTTATAGTTTGTGACTGGAGATAGAGTGAGATCCATATTGTTTGGGAAGTTAATGCCCATGAGATCCGGAGGTAAATAGCATAGGACAGTGGTGGCGACATGGAGGGAGGAAAACCTCAGGGAGGACGACACATGGGTGGCATCAACTCTCCATCCTGAAGTGGGACATTACCAAGCACCCGCACGTAGCTTAAACTGAGCTCCTCAAGGCAACTAAGGATTGGAACTAGCCGTCGAATAAAGGGTAGCATGTTTGGAGTGGCAACATAGGGCCACTAGTAATGTTTGAAACTCCCTGGTTTGTTAATGTAGGAGGAGTTCCGTTTTTAGATGAATCACAAAATGGGTTTGACTTCCATGGGTTCAACTACGACCTTACCTCCCCGTGCCACCAGGAGAGGCTCACTCTATTTTTCAAAAGATGAGCCAAGCGCACATTCATGGCTACTCTCGAGCAGCCTTCTAGCTGCAGAAGGATTATCATGTTTATTAAAGAATGGCATGATATGGCTGGTACAAAGGTAGCACCTTGGCGCCTCTAGCTTTCTTCATCTTTTATCGGGTTTGTAGGTGTTGAGTGGTAGCTTTGAATTTTGTGATATCTTTTAGCGGTTCTTTGTTGAATAAAATCAGAATAAAGGGTGTATGCATGTCTTTGATGTATACGGCGGGGTGGGGCTAATCCTCCTTTTCGGAAGAAACATGTCCTACTGAACACCTAAACCTTCCTTCAATTTTTTCTCTTGCTTCTAGCTGATCATATTGCCCATCTGGTTCTTCTTGCGCCGTTGGCAACTCTGTGCAACAATCCTATCTATGTAAGAATATCTGCGACTAGTTTGATTTGTATTAGTGAATTCAGATGATTTCTTTCCTAAAAAAATACCATCCAAAAGATCTAAATAAATTCTACACGATGTTGCAAGTACACTTGCTATCAGTTTAACGCTACGTTTGATTGAAAATATTTATAGGAATTTGTTTATGTAGGTTGTTTGGTTCCAAAGAGTGACTTCCATGAGATTCAATGGCGGATCTAGAGTTTTCGAAGCCTGGGCAAACTGCAAACTAAAAGACTTCACTTTTGTCTACCAAGGACCACAACTGTCACATATTCAGATAAATATCATATGAATATAACCAATAATGTTTCATAGATCATAGATGTAAAAAACATAAAAAAAGGTAACAAATGTTATGTTCATTATACTAGCATAACAATGATGTGAACTTTCGACGAATCTACAATAAAAATTCAATATGAAAATTCCATTGTTCAAGCACACCTCCCGTAGAGAATCTACAAGATAATTTTTTTAGTAAATTATACTACTTTGCACTCTAATATAAAAGTATTGGAGACAATGGAGCATACCTATAATGTGCTGATTAGTCCTAGGCAATTTTCCTTTCCGGTCATCATCCTCTATATTCTTAAAAACTCTCGTTCGGGGTGTAGCAAATCATCAAGTTATTAAACCATAGAATGTTCATCTTATTGCGCAATGTAGACTTGATAATCTTCATTGCTGAGAATGCTCGCTCGACTGATGTTGTCGAGACCAGGAATAACAAAGCCAACTTAATGAGTTTGTAGACCAATGGAAAAACCAAATGTTTCTCGGTTTCAACCATCTTTGAAGCCAAAACTTCAAGATCTTTACAAGAACTAAATGCATCATGCCTTCGGACGTGAAGAATGTAAGTTGGTCTCTTATGATTGCGCGATCATCACTAGAGAAATCCCCACATAAGTTTCAGTTAGGCTAGCAAGCTTGGAGAGGAAGAATTTTTTAGATGAAGACATGAGAAAGCCACTGTTATCTCTGAAGATGCTTAATAAAGCGATGATTCATCTCAGTGCATATCTTGTCGATGGCAATATATAAGATCTCAACTCGATAGTAATGAGGACAAGTGTAAGTCACACCATCAGTCCTTGAACGACCTCGAACAGGTATTCGTTCATCCATATTAGGCACCGGAATACCATTGACAGAGATATCTCTCTCATGAATCCCTGCTGAAAGATCTCAATAAATTTAGCACAACGTTGGTAATACACTTGGTAGTCATTTGCTTGTACATTTTATTCAAAGATTTTTCATGTGGATTTTAAGGAATGTTTTTTTCTTCATAGATTATTTGACTTTATAGGAGTTAATTAAGTACACAAGATTTTTCCTCGAAGAATCATAGTCGAGAGATTTAAATAAATTGTTGATGATGTTGCTAACACACATGCTAGCAATTTACGTAAATTTGATTCAAAAGACTTTTATAAGAAATTTGGAGAAACTGAAATCAATGAGTGTTTCTTATATAGGTTGTTTTGATTTGTAGGAGTGAATTCCTCCAGGTTTTTCCCTAGCTAATAATCCTAGCTGAAAGATCTAAGTAAATTTATCATATGATGTAGCTAACACACTTGCAAGCAGTTTGATGGTACATTTTTGTTCAAAGATTTTCATATGGGTCTTAAGGAATGCTTTTTGGTAGGTTGATTTGTAGTGATAAATTCCACGAGAATTTTAATTTCGTAGAGAATCCTAGATGAAATATCTAAACAAATTTTGCCCGATGCTGCTAATACACTTGCTTGCTATCAGTTTGATTCTACATTTGAGCTAGTTAATTAGCTCATGCGTGGGATCGATGGGACCATGGGAGAACAATCGTCTCCACGGTTTGAAATTGCGCCATGATTGACCCATGGGTAGACATGCTACTGCTTGGATTTTCCGGGGAGTAGGATTGCATTGACCAAATACAAAGCGACTAAAGTTTCCTCGCAGTAGCAGAAGGGCTTGTAGTATAGCCTGGTGTTTCCTCGCTTCTTTTTACGTGTCGATCAATTTGTGGTGGGCATAGTTCAGGGTACACCATGGGTCCATTCGTGTGATAAAAAAACATAGCATGCTATTTTTTTTTATCAAATACACTACGTACGCAACGGATCATAAACATACACTTATCGCATATATCCTATTCATGTGAGCATCTCAGTGAGATTGAGTATAACCGTCTTAAAGACCTTTTAGAGATTAACAAAGTCACCACAAGCACCTCACTATCAACGGAGCCATCGCCTCTCATTGAAAAAAATATTCTGTGTTTTTATGAGACAAAAAACATGTGGTTTGATTACTTACGAAGTTACGATCATCCAACCACATGTTGATTCCAAATGGATGTTTTAGCCATTTTTCATATGCAACGCCATTACATATCCAACATACCGATAATATTTTAGCTTTTCGGCATGTAGTACAATATCTTGGATTTGAACGGACGATTATACTGTATCTAGTACCGGCAACTATACGGTAATAGAGTCAAGTCAACGTTCATGGATGCATGCGGTCGATCGAGTATATACTCGTGTGTGCATGTCGGATATGTGCAATTATATGCATCTCCACGAAAGGAATGCAGAATTATAGCCTACTATACGCAGAGGACAAATATGACATGAGCCACACTAGGCGGAGAATGATGATTTTTGACCTACCATGTACCGATTTGATCAGTATTTGACCGCACCCTCAAATGAGATGGCAAAACAGCCGTTTTTCTAGGTGGACGATATGGCTTTTACGCCGTGATTGGTAATGGTTAGCCTCTAGTCCTCTGATCTGATCTCATGAACCCCGGATGCCGTTCGTGGAACCCCTTTCCTTGTGTTTTGTCTCCTTCGGCACGTGATGCATGAATGCATCGAGAATGCATGGCATGGTTGCAATAATTTGGTCTCCCACCAGGAAGAAAAACAGTGTGAACAGTACAGCTAGTTAGGTCATACACTTCCACGCAGAGCTTAAGAATCTTCCATGCTAGGCTACACTTGGGCAGAACTAATTGAGGAAGAGATGAATTGTTTTTATCAGACAGTCGTGTTACAGTTACTTAGGGCCTTGTTGGATTGTAGAAATTTTATAAGATATTTGTAGGAATTCAATCCTAAGTTTTTCTATGGATTGACTTTAGAAGAATGGTGCCACTCTGACTCATATGGCCTCACATCTTGTTCCTGAATTTGATTATCAAATGAATCAAATTCCATCGTCAACATGTTGCAATTTTAATCACGATATACTTTTTTGTGTTTCTTAATTCATATCTTGTTGATCATTTTGATGGAAGTTGTAGCAAATGGGGGGTGCCTACCTAGACATAGGAATTAGTAGGTAGATTAGTGTGTAAACTCTAACAAGAAGGAGGGAGATTGGGTTTAGGCCTCGATGGTGGGCACTAATGACCAAAGACAAGTAGTGGCGAAGCACCAATCCACGTGTAGTTGTACCCTGAAGATATACCGGCGTTCTATGGTCCTTCCTTGTGGTAATCTTGTTGCTTGGAATTCGAGAAGGCAACCTATATGGGGGATGAGTACAAGTCTATCCAATGCCACTACGGAGCTCATGTGGATACATGCACCACTTCGCGAGCTTGGGCTTGTGATGAGTCGACCACCTTCCTTATGCATGGTACGAAAATATAGGTGCAATTTATCTCTCCATCAATCCGGTGTTTCAAGATTCGTCATATTTCAACTCATGATCAGCTAGCCGATGTTCTTACTAAGCCCCTGATGGTTCAACAGTTTGAGCGATTTAGGAGCAATCTCAATGTGCTTCCCACGTTTCGGTCAAGGTGGATGTTAAGGTAAGCACTACAAATCACGTTATGTGAGTCTTCTTAGCCTTCAAACCTTATAGTCTTTATATACTCGTCCGTGAGGCTCAATAATATATACATCCATCATATTTCGACAATCTCTCTCCCTTTCTATGGTTCTACAAGAATCAATCTCTATCTTTCCTGCTACAGATCCTCGTCTGTGAAGCTCAATAGTACATCCATCATATTCCGTCAATCTCTCTCTCCCTCTCTATCATTCTACAGAAATCAGCCTCGCTACGTGGTAGAAAAATCAATGGAGGCAATTCAAGTAGCCCTAAAGTGAAAAAAACGTTTGAAAATGAATGGAAAGACTTGTACTATCTTGAATAGTACTAACTATAGAAAACAAAACCAAAAGTCAAGGTGGGAAGACAAGGCATGGGGAGATCTGCATAAAGAAGTGAGGCAGGGAACCGCGAAGCACGAGAAAGAGCTGTGGCAACCACTCGGAGTCTCCAATTCCTTGCATGCTCCCCTTGGCTCGTTGGCCATTTTCAGCTTTGCAAAATTTCCACGCTTTCCCTGACAAAACTGTGGCTGCCTGCTTGACATGCCGGACTGCAGCCTGCAGTGCACACACACGCCCTTTTGCCTTTAGGCCTCCCAAAAGCTCACAAAAAAAGGCTTTCCCTATTTAAGCACGCCTCGCATGGCACATTGGCACACCTCTCAAACTACTTCACTCGACCACACACACTCTCAAGCTAGTATCTTTCAGTATATCTCTCTCCCCCACAACTCCTCTGCTGCTGCTACGTACATCCCATGGAGACAGTCCAGCAAAGCGAGCTGCAGGGGAGGCAGCATGCCTGGTGGCGGCCTTTGGACACCATGGCTTTCTGCAGCAGCAGCTCGGACAGGAGCAACAGCGATGGTTTCTTCCCGCAGCTCCAATGGGATCCGCTGCTCTGGTACTTCGGTCTAGGCGTGGTCGCTGTCCCTGCCGCCGCCGCCGGCGATGATCATCACGCCATCGAGGACGAGCTTGGGCTCTTCTTCCCCAAGTGTACGTCGCAATGTGGGCTTTTCTTGGCATTTCGTTTTCCTCCTCTCTCTCCGCGGCATGCAGCTTCACCGTTTCTTCCATGGCGGAGGCGGTGGTTCTTACATGTGGTTGACGTGTCGCAGGCATGGAGTCGCCGTGTTCGCAGCAGGAGGAGGAGACGGTGGTGCCAGAAGATCAGTTGGATGAATTGCTCCGGGTGAGTAGAAGCTTGAGATGCATTTTCAACATTGGCAGTGTTTTACTGAACTTAATTTGGTGTTAGTACCTTTTTCTGACTGGACTCTTGTTTCCTCTTCAGAATTTCTGGGACGCGGAGGAGAAGGAGCAGCATCTGGTAGGCCTCAACACCAGCTGCGTTGCTGCTAGCTCTTCCCATGGTAAGAATTCGAATGCTGCTTACTTTGCTCTCTAATTGACTTTGCTTAGTTTACACACACTTCATAATCTTCTCAAGAAACAGCCGATTTAGTACCTCCGTGTCTCATTTACTCGATGGTACTCGTATACGATTCCAAACATCTAGGACAAACTTTAATGATTATAGTAGTATTGAGCAGCTACGGTGATTGTGAAATTTTATGTAAGGGCCCACCCAAGATTAGCAGCACGCTGCTGTCCTAACCCATCATCCGTGCATCATGCGCCGTCTGACTTGTTAGGCAGGCGTCGACAGTAAAGAAAAACTTTGGACTTGCATGTCCAGATGGTAGCACTCAGATTCGCAGGTCCCAGTAATCTAAACAAGTGGGGCTTAAACTGATTACTTGGTTAAACAACAGATTGATGGGTTCTCCTTTTGCAGATGACGATGATCTGCTTGCTCTGTGCTCCGCTTTGCCGGTGGGCCACACATCGCCAGAGAAAGCCGTGGCGGTGACACAGCCTGATCAGTCTGCCCCCAGCTCGTCCTCATCCCACTGCAGCGTGGCCCCACATGCCGGCGGCGGCGGCGCCGCCGCCGCCCAGCACCAAACGACTCGCACCAACTGTTCGTCCAAACGCTCGACGGCACAAGAAGGTAAAAACTTTCTCACTGTCCAAGTAGTGTACATGTTGCAAGAAACTTGACCCTAAGCAGTATGCGTGATGCATGCATCCTGCAGACACGGACGAATGGAGCGGCAAGAGGAGCAGGACGGCGACCTCCTCCGGCGCCGGCCCTACGGTGGTACGCCCGTTCACGGTGGTGAAGCCCGGCGGCGGCGGAGTGGACGGCCAGGCAACGCTGGCGGAGATCAACGAGCGGGTCCTGTCGCGCCCGACGAGGCCCGTCCCGCACCCCGTCGGGAAGTTCGCGTGCGCCCCGCGCGCGTTGGCCGGCGGAGACGACCAGCCAGCACCCTCGGGCAAGGCGGTCGCCGGATTCACCAGGCTGCACACCGCCGGGAGGGGCACCATAACCATCATCAGGACATCTGGCTAAGCCAACGACGATCCAAGTGTCTGTGCCTGCCCACAGCTTATGATACTGTCATCATAATCAAGTTCAGCTTGCTGGATTGTAGATGCAGCCTAGCACAGATTTTATGTACATTATAATCAGTATAATGACTAATGATTAGTTCTGTGAAAGAAAGGAAAAAACGGTGAGACTGTCCGCGAGATGGATGCATGCGCATGCGAATCTCGATGGAAAGGAGGAATTTGAAATATACGAGTCTTTTGAAGCAAATAAAGACGGATGCAGAGCTAACTTTCGTCCAGTACGAATCGATCGGAGACACCTTTGGATCGTAGATCGTACCACCAGTGCCAGGGGACAAAGCTCTTACGTACTGGGGCAAAGTGTGCGAGATTATAATTGTACCTGAAGGCAAATGTTTCCTGGTTACTGCTGCTAAAAGACCTCAAAGTTAACCCAGCGTCTCATCCTAGTACAGTACCACACCAGCTTTGACTTTCTCTGCATTAGATGGCCCGCTAGATTTGAGCTGTATGGACAATTGCACATTTCTCTCTCCGAGCTATAGTTTCAGGCGAGTCTAATGTCTGCAACTATACTTTGCCTAGACTAAATTTTAAGACAATGTATATAACAAGACCGAGGATACCAAAACGGAAGCAATTCATTACCCAGCCTCTCCTTTGAGGGTGCAATGCACACAAGACCCAACCATAATATCTTTACGCCAGTTGAAGGCACCAAAAAACATAGCCTACTCAAAATAAAAAAAAGTGCGGCGTGCAACCTAATAAAGAAAAAAACTTAAGGCCATGTTTATTTCTTTTGAACTAGGCAAAGCTTTGCCTATACTATTGATTGAGAAGAAGATCACTAGCGGCGTTCTCCATGTCCTCAGTCGTTGGCCGTCCATGGCATGCGCGCAGAAGGGTATGGACCAACCGGGAGTAGTGTTGCAGCTGAGCGTGTCTGAGTTCCTGCGATAGTCGGCGAGCATGGTACTTCCGGTGTTGGTGGACAAGCGCGGCAGCCTTTCCGTGCTGCTTGGAGAGCAAGGTGACTGATGACCCACAAGTATAGGGGGTGTATCGCAGTACTTTCGATAAATAAAAGTGTCGAACCCAACGAGGAGCAGAAGGTGTTGACAAGCAGTTTCGATGAAGGATTCACCGTAAATGCTCACATACAAGTATTCAGGAGGTTTTAGTATAGCAGATGAATAAAGTACAAGTAAGTAAAATGCAAGAGTAATAATTGCAGCGAGTGGCCCAATCCTTTTTAGCACAAAGGACAAGCCGGTTTGTTTACTTATAATGACCAAATGTTCTTGAGGACACACGGGAATTTAGTCTAGTGATTTCGCTTCATATAGCTGATTAATCTTCATTGTTTTGACAAGTGTTGTGTGGGTGAACCTATGCTAATGCACCGCCCTTCCTAGGACTAATACATACTTGTGATTATACCCCTTGCAAGCATCCGCAAATACAAGAAAGTAATTAAGATAAATCTAACCACAGCCTTAAACTGCGAGATCCTGCTATCCCTCCTGCATCGATATACCAACGGGGGTTTAGGTTTCTGTCACTCCGGCAACCCCGCAATTAGCAAACGAATACAAGATGTATTCCCCTAGGCTCATAAATCGTGAAGTATCATGTAGTCGACGTTCACATGACACCACTAGAAGAATAACACCACAACTTAAATATCATAACATTGAATACTAACCAACATAATTCACTACTAACATTTAGACTTCACCCATGTCCTCAAGAACTAAACGAACTACTCACGAGACATCATATGGAATATGATCAGAGGTGATATGATGATGAATAACAATCTGAACATAAACCTTGGTTCAATAGTTTCACTCAATAGCATCAATAACAAGTAGAAATCAATACCGGGAGAGTTTCCCCTATCAAACAATCAAGATCCAACCCTAATTGTTACAGCGGTGATGAGGTGCAGCGGTGGAGATGGCGGTGATAATGATGGAGATGATGGTGATGATGATGGAGATGATGGTGATGATGATGAAGATGATGTCCAGCTCGATGACGATGACGATGGCGTCGATTTCCCCCTCCGGGAGGGAATTTCCCCTGCGGATTTCAGCCTGCCGGAGAGCTCTTTTCTCTCTGGTGTTTTCCGCCCCGCGGAGGCGGCTGTGACTCTTCGCGACTATCCTCTGGAGCTTAGGTTTTCGGGACGAAGAAGTACGCGAAGGAGAGGAGGCTAGAGGGGGCTGTGGGCCCCCTCCTCACATGGCGGCGCGGCTAGGGCAGGGCCCGCGCCGGCCTATGAGGGGGCCCATGGCGGCCCTCCTCGGCTCCTCCTTTTGGCTACCTCCGTCTTCCGGAAAAATAGGATTTTCAGTATAATTCCCGTCAATTGTTGATCTTCCGAAATATTGCATTCTGACGGTGCTTTTTCCAGCAGAATCCTGAATCCGGTGCGCGATTCTCCAATAATCATGAAACATGCAAAATAGATGAAATAAAATAAGTATCATCCCTAAATATGAAATATATCAATGAATAACAGTAAATTATGATATAAAATAGTGATGCGAAATGGACGTATCAACTCCCCCCAAGCTTAGACTTCGCTTGTCCCCAAGCGAAACTGAACTCGGTAAACAAGACCACATGTTTATGGAGTGAAGATTCGATAAATAAAATACGGACAAGAAGCATCATATTAACTCACACAAGATATTCTAGTAGACAACTTCCTCATATAATTCAACTTGAAACAAGTAGAAGGAAATCACAAATAAAGGTGCATAGGAAATCATAACTGGTGATGGCAAACTTTGTTCTTGGTCAGAGAACAGTTAACAGATTATACTTATCTATTGAGCAGCGCTATCATATTAAAGCTTATAATAAACTTGCATACTCAATCATAGTAATCTCCTCATAATCATTGATAACTTTCAAAGCTATATTCATTCAGATAAAACTTGTACTTAAACAAGGAAGAGTAAAAGGCATGATTAAGTAGATCACAATATAGATGGTTGGATCACAACAACTCAAGTGCTTGCTTAAGATGGAGGGAAATAGGTTTACTGACTCAACATAAAGTAAAAGATAGGCCCTTCGCAGAGGGAGCGAGGATTAAATCATGTGCTAGAGCTTTTTAAGTTTTGAAATCATATAGAGAGCATAAAAGTAAAGTTTTGAGAGGTGTTTGTTGTTGTCAACGAATGGTAGCGGGTACTCTAACCCCCTTGCCAAACAGACCTCCAAAGAGCGGCTCTCATGAAGGACGTTATCTCTACCAGCAAGGTAGATCATCCCCCTTCTCTTTTGTTTACACATGTACTTTAGTTCATTTAAGGATGACACTCCTCCCAACCTTTGCTTTCTCAAGCCATGGCTAACCGAATCCTCGGGTGCCTTCCAACATTTCACATACCATGGAGGAGTGTCTATTGCAAAATTAAGTTGCTTAATGATGAATCAGGGCAAAACATGTGAAGAGAATTATTAATGAAAGTTGATTAATTGGGGCTGGGAACCCCGTTGCCAGCTCTTTTTGCAAAATTATAGGATAAGTGGATGAAGCCACTAGTCCATTAATGGAAGCTGCCTAACAAGACTGAAAGATAAAACACCACATACTTCCTCATGAGCTATAAAACATTGACACAAATAAGAGGTAGTAACTTTTGAATTGTTTAAAGGTAGCACATGAAGTATTTACTTGGAATGGCAGGGAAATACCATATAGTAGGTAGTTATAGTGGACACTGATGGCACAGGTTTGGTTTAAGGGTTTGGATGCACGAGAAGTATTCCCTCTCGGTACAGGTATTTGGCTAGCAAGGTTAATTAGCAAGCATAAGAGTTGAGGGAAACAAACAAATATACATGTGATAGAAACAATCATGCATCTTCCTTGTAAGCACGAACAATGTTAACTTCAGAATACTAAGCTAGGAACTAACAAGAAAGATAATAACATATCTACATGTATTTCATCTTTTCTACTTAAACTCAAGGTGTTGTTGCTATTGACCAATGCTAAGTTTGCCAAAACCAAATAGATTTACTCAATGCCCCCAAAGTGATACCAATAATAACAACAAGATTAATCATACAATAGAGATTGCAAACTAAAATAAGATGTGCAATATGTAAATGATAGGACTTCTCATTAATATTCCATAACGATAACTCACACCAAGGGATACATAGATAACCAACTAAAGAGAGATACTTCCATACCGCAACACATCTTATATGATAACTTCCCTACTCATGATATGACACTACTTGATAGTAAAAAGGTAAAAGATAGTGATGATGTGATACCGCGGCACTCCCCCAAGCTTGGAACAAACCAAGGGGGTGCCAATACCGATGATGAATTACTCCTTCGGTGATGTAGATGATGAATTCTTGATAAGCTTCTCAACGAGCTCCTTTAGCTCATCAATCCTGTACGTGAGGTTGCGGATCATCTCTGAATTGTGCTCGACGCGGTTAAGAAGCATGTCCGACGGCGAGTCCCAACTCTTAGAGTTGTTTCCCCACTCTTCAGCTTCGAGGCTTCATCCTTCCTGCGGCGTTAGAACGATCTATATCCCGATTGCTTGGGCAGCACTGCTTTGGGAACCCTTTCAGTTTGACTATTATGAATTAGAATGTGGAAGGGGTGGTAAGTGCCTGGAGGAGATGTCCTTGGAGCTAGGTAGTGACGTGGGACTCTTCCTCCGGTGCTAATCCGTGCGCTTTTCTTGGCGTTGAACGGATTTGACACCACTCCGATGCTTGCGACGGTGGCACGCGGGTATACTCGCGGAACTTCCTTAACTTCTTCTTCATCCTCCTTGAATTCTTCTTTCAACTCGGGATCTTGAATATCTTCCTCCGAAGGTTCCTTGTCCTTATTGTTGGAGACCATGGTGCTTCTAGATCAAAGACAGATCCTGGCAGAAACAGCTCGAAACAAAACACGACGAGAAAACGATATACGGACCTCCAGGGGTCCGGGGGATTATATAGCAAAAAATTTCACGATAAAAGGAAAGTACTAGGTCGAACCAGAGTCGGAGAGGATCAACGAGGGGCCCTCCTCACAGGGCGGCGCGGCCAGGCTGGGGCCTGCGCCGGCCTGTGGGGGCACGCCCTCGTGCGTCTCCTCCACTCCGTTTCGATCTCGTAATTTTTCATATTTTCTAAAAGTTGCAAAAACATTGTTCGGAAAGTTAAACGCGGACTTTTTCTTACCAGAACTGTTACCTATTCAAAGTCGAACTCTGCAGGACTGTCAACTTGGCCTTTGATGAAGGCCTCCGGAGTTACCACTTGAATAACATCAACATCTTCATTATAAGAATCACCAGATATATAATGCTTGAGTCTTTGTCCATTCACCACTTGTGTGGCATTACCTTGCAAAGAGCTAATTTTAATTGCCCCTAATCGATACACCTCATCAATGACATATGGTCCTTCCCATTTTGAGAGTAATTTCCCTGCAAAAAATCTGAGACGAGACCGATACAATAGGACTTTATCTCCAACATTAAATTCTCTTTTGATAATTCTTCTATCATGCCATTTCTTAACTTTCTCTTTAAAGAGTTTAGCATTTTCATAAGCTTCACTTCTCCATTCATCTAGAGAACTCAATTGTAGCAGTCTCTTCTTACCGGCAAGTTTAGGATCTTTATTTAGTTCTCTTACAGCCCAATAAGCTTTGTGATCTAGTTCTAAAGGTAAATGACAAGCTTTCCCATAAACCATTTTATACGGTGACATACCCATGGGATTTTTATAAGAAGTTCTATAAGCCCATAGTGCTTCTTTCAATTTAATAGCCCAGTTCTTTCTAGATTTATTAACATTCTTTTGCAAGATAGATTTAATCTCTCTATTTGATAATTCTACTTGCCCACTAGTTTGAGGATGATAAGTGGAAGCAATTCTATGATTAATACCATATTTAGCAAGAGTTTTTCTAAAACCACCATGAATAAAATGAGAACCTCCATCAGTCATAATATATCTAGGAACTCCAAATCTAGGAAAAATAATATCTAAAAGCATTCTTAAAGAGGTCTCACCATCATCACTTTTTGTAGGTATGGCTTCCACCCATTTAGTAACATAATCAACGGCGACAAGAATATGAGTGTTACCTTCTGAAGAAGGGAAAGGACCCATGAAGTCAAATCCCCAACAATCGAATGGTTTAATAACAAGAGTATAATTCATAGGCATTTCATTGCTTCTGGAGATATTACCAACCCTTTGACATTCATCACAAGATAAAATAAACTTTCTTGCATCTTTGAAGAGAGTTGGCCAATAAAAACCTGATTGTAGAACCTTTTGCGCGGTTCTATCTCCGGCGTGATGTCCTCCATAAACACTACCATGACACTTACTCAATATCTCTTGTTGTTCATATTCGGGAACACATCTTCGCAGAATACCATCCACTCCTTCTTTATATAAGTGTGGGTCATCCCAAAAATAATGCCTCAAATCATAAAAGAATTTCCTCCTTTGCTGAGCTGAAAAGGTTGGAGGCAAGTACTTGGATACAATAAAGTTAGCATAATTGGCGTACCAAGGACTATCTCGCGAGCTCACCTTTATTATAGCCAATTGTTCATTTGGAAAACTATCATTGACAGGAACAGGATCATAAGCTATATTTTCCAATCTAGACAAATTATCAGCAACGGGATTATCGGCACCTTTCCTATCTATAATATGTAAATCAAATTCTTGCAAAAGAAGTACCCATCTAATAAGCCTTGGCTTAGCATCTTTTTTGTCCATGAGGTATCTAATTGCAGCATGATCAGTATGAATTGTAACTTTTGAATCAACAATATAAGATCTAAACTTGTCACAAGCAAAAACTACAGCTAATAATTCTTTTTCAGTTGTAGCATAATTTCTTTGAGAAGCATCAAGAGTTTTGCTAGCATAATGAATAAAATTCAATTTCTTATCTACTCGTTTGTCCAAGAACAGCACCTACAGCAAAATCACTAGCATCACACATAATTTCAAAAGGTAAATTCCAATCAGGAGGTTCAACTACAGGAGCAGTTGTTAAGGCTTTCTTTAGAGTTTCAAAATCTTCCTTACAATAATCATCCAAAACAAAAGGTACATCTTTTTGAAGAAGATTAATAAGAGGCTTTGAAATCTTAGAAAAGTCTTTAATAAATCTCCTATAAAACCCAGCATGACCAAGAACACTACGAATACCTTTAACATCCCTAGGATAGGGCATCTTCTCAATTGCTTCAACTTTAGCTCTATCAACTTGAATACCTCTCTCAGAAATTTTATGTCCCAATACAATTCCTTCATTAACCATAAAATGGCACTTCTCCCAATTAAGAACAAGGTTAGTTTCTTCACATCTCTGCAATACTTTATCAAGGTTTCGCAAGCAATTATCAAAAGAATTCCCATAGACGAGAAAAATCATCCATGAATACCTCTACAATATTCTCACAAAAGCCATGAAAAATAGCAGACATGCATCTTTGAAAAGTAGCGGGAGCATTACATAAACCAAAAGGCATACGCCTATAAGCATAGGTTCCATAGGGACAAGTGAAAGTGGTTTTCTCTTGATCTTTAGTTTTAACAGCAATTTGTGAAAACCCAGAATAACCATCAAGAAAGCAAAAATGAGTATTTTTAGACAACCTTTCTAACATTTGATCAATAAAAGGTAAAGGGTAATGATCTTTCTTAGTAACTTTATTAACTTTTCGATAATCAATGCACATTCTATACCCTACAACTACTCTTTGAGGGATGAGCTCATCATTATCATTAGGCACAACTGAGTCATTCCTCCTTTCTTAGGAACACAATGCACAGGACTAACCCATCTACTATCAGCAATAGGATATATAATACCAGCTTCAAGAAGTTTTAATACCTCATTCCTTACCACATCCTTCATCTTAGGAATTAGACGATGTTGATATTCAACAACAGGCTTTGCATCATATTCCATGTTGATAGCATGTTGGCAAATAGAGGGAGAAATCCCCTTCAAGTCATCAAGAGTGTAGCCAATAGCTCCTCGGTGTTTCTTCAATATTTCCAATAACCTTTCTTCCTCAATATCCGAAAGCTTAGAACTAATAATAACTGGATATATTTTCTTATCATCAATATGAGCATACTTAAGATTATCAGGCAACGGTTTTAAATCAAAAACAGGATCTTCCTTTGGTGGTGGTGTTGTACCTAAATCTTCAACCGACAAGTCATGTTTAAGAATAGGTTGACGAAGGAAAATTTCATCAAGCTCATTTCTTTCTTCCCTAAAGACTTCACACTCACTATCCTCCAAATGTTGCTGCAAAGGATTATTAGGAGCAAGAGCAATAGACGCACACTGTTCAACTCTAAAATCATTATTAGGCAAATCAGCTTTATAAGGAGTTTTGGCAAATTTAGAGAAATTAAACTCATAAGATTCACCAGCAAATTTAGTCATATTTTTTTCCTTCTTGCAATCTATAACAGCTCCACAATTATTTAAGAAAGGTCTACCAAAAATAATAGGACAATACTTACTAGCAGCAGAACCAAGTACCAAAAAGTCAGCAGGATATTTAATCTTACCACATAGAACTTCCACATCTCGAACAATACCAATAGGAGAGATAGTTTCTCTATTAGCTAGCCGAATAACCACATCAATATCTTCAAGTTCACAAGAACCAATTTCATGCATGATCTCCGTATAAAGCTCATAAGGAATGACACTAATACTTGCACCAATGTCACATAAACCATAATAACAATGATCACCAATTCTAACAGAGAGCATAGGAACACTGGCTTTCCTAGACTTATTAGGATGCGAAACTGTTGCGGTCAGAAACCCACCGGCGAGCAGCGACGGGCAACACTGTAGAGCCGGGAGGCTCCCAGGACTGCGGCTGGCCCTGGTCCCTCCGAGCGACGGCCCGCAAAGACTCGGCACGCACGTCCGATGCTTGGTGCAAGGGCGTGCCACCGACCTATACCGGTCGGGAAGGTGTTGGATGTGCCTCGCTTAGTTTCCTGCATGGCATACACGTAAACATTAAATACGAGCCTCGATCGGCTCTCAGGTTGTCCTGTGAATCGGCTCAAGGAGCCAATCCACCCATGATCCGTACGAGGTGTACGATCAGATGGTGGTCCTGCTTGATCAAAATAAAGCTAAAACGACCTACTACGATTTAGAGTTTTCACCGCATAATCGGAACATCCTACTCGTGATTGAGCTCGGCGGCCACGCACGGTGATCGTAAACCGACCCTAGACAAGGCCTAAAAACCAACACGAAGTTGATCCTCGGAACATCCTGTCTAGGGCTAGCAAACTACACCCTACGCGCCACTGGATCCTTCAACCCGTTTGTAAAGCCTAACTATGCAGATATTAAACTAATCCTTGAAGAACAAGGAGCAATCATCACGGATCGGATCTACTAAATAATGATCAAGCGGGGTGCCGCCCTTACACCCAAGATAGGTGTAAGGGCGGCTAGATGTCTAAGGGTTGCATGGACGAAAGCATATGATACGATGAAACAATGCTAACCCTAAAACATCTATGATAACTACGTTGCTCGCCATCAACAAGGCTTCAGTACGAGCAACGCATGAACAACGAATAAACGTGTACTGCCTAGATCGCAAGATGCGATCTAGGCAGCATGATGCTTACCCGGAAGAAACCCTCGAGACAAGGGAGTTGGCGATGCGCCTAGATTGGTTTGTGGTGAACGTGATTGTTGTTTATTTCATAAACCCTAGATACATATTTATAGTCCGTAGACTTTCTAACGTGGGGATAATCCCAACCGGGCACGAGCCCAAACTCTATCTAACCGACACGTATCCTACTATATTACAGATACACGGGCAAACTAGCCCAAACTTTGCATATAAGGCCGATTCATGCATTTCTTCCATGTATATTCTTCAAGCCCATCTTCAATCGCGGCCCACCTCTGATCCGGTCAAATTCTGGTGATAACACATGCCCCCCTGGTTTTGGAAATGACAATTCCAAAATCACTCCGCTTTTTTCTTCGTTGGGTCATGTCGTGGCGTCTTGCCTCCTCGACTTTATCACCAATCTAAAAAATCCTTCTTAAAATGAAGGAGTGTTTTCATTTAACTTTGCCGATAGTCAAAGTCAAGCACTCCCCAAAAGAGCCGATGGTATCACATCAGCCTCTACGATAAAACAAGAGTAAGGCCAACCTAACTGCTCCTCCAAACGGTAACCTGCGACCTCCATCTGAGAAAGCAAACTCAGATCCCCAAATCGCCGCCCAAGCAGCCCCACGAATCTCAGATCTCAACCACGCCGTCCCAATTCCTCAGCGCATCAAATGGCGGAATCATCCAACGCCAACGCCATGGTCTTCGGTCTGAAGGTAATCCTCAACCGCCTCTTCGCCATCCGAATCAATGTTAGGATTAAACAGCAAACACCTGAATTAATGCCTTATTCCGTTATCAATTTTAGGTTTCAGATATCCTGCTGCCGCACCCTTCTCTCCCAAACTCTATGTGTCTTGGCCCCCGTTCTTCCGAAAGTCCTGCGCACTTAATCTCATGCGAGGCCAATAGAATCCCCTTCGCGAACCAGAATTTAGATCTGACTTCCTGGGCCGACTGCCTGCGAGCCTGGCCTAATCCTCCCGAAGGTTGGGTGGCATGGTACATTAGAGTGTCCAAAACACACTATGCTACCTGGGATACGATAGGGATAGCCGATTCCTTGTCATTATCATTGTCTCCTCTTGAAAAGAATGAGAACATCCTGAAAACCATCGGCTACTTTTGGTCTGATGCACTAAATTGCTTCATATTCGGCCATGGCCCCATGACACCAACTCTGCTGGACGTGGCCATGATCACAGGCTTGGACATTGCATCCCCAAGCCCCTCTGCCTTTAAATTTCCAAAGGTCCCTTTCACCCTTTCCTCCAAAACAGAGTGTACAAGGCTGGGCGCCTACCTCGGGCGTTATATGAAAACCAAAGGCCCTGTGACGAAAGAGAGCACACGGCTTTCTTGAACTTCTGGCTGGAGCACTTCATATTTTGTGGTCCTTCACTCGCCCCAACCAAGAACTACCTCTCCCTGGCCTATGAGCTCGCCAAAGGTACTCAACTTGGCCTTGGAAAACTGCTCCTTGGAGAAGTCTATCGATCTCTTCAACTGATGTCCGTCAAACTGTTCTCTCAAAGGACAGTCAAAATAGGAGGCCCCTGGTGGTTTATTCAGTTATGGGCTCAATTGTACTTTCAAAACCAAATCCCAAATTTCCCACCTTTGGCCACCTGCACCTTCCCAGATGCGAATGGGAAGGATATCCGATGCACTAGCTATGGTCAAGCTGCAGTGCGAGTCTCCCGGGCAGCGAGGCTGATCCCCAAGGAAGCAGCGAGTGGTTCAAGATTTTCTTCCAAGGCCTGGACAACCCCCTGTTCTTCCCCTATACTAAATCGGAAATCTTTGAGAACCCGAGTCTCCTTTCGATTAGACAGACCTTGCCGATGCGCCGCGACACCCGGCCTCTGTATTCTATCATGATCCGTCCTTGCTTTCTCCTAGTTGGCTTGAGTACCTCAAACAGGATCATAAAGCCTGGTTATGAGTCTTACCAACCGGTGGTAGTAGCCCGGCAGCTTGGCCTCGGGCAAGTGCCCCCACACTTCTTTCTCCACCACCTGACGACAAGCGGGGGCTGAGCTGCACGACATTCTTGCTTGGTCAAAGGTGCTATACCTTCTTTGACGCTCTGGTCATTCCAATTCCTCATAACCTCTGTTTCACCACCACTACCGATGGCTTCGAGACTTGGTGGTCGATGTGGAAGACCCACGCCTTCAGCAGAGCTCTAGGACCGTTGCTGAAGCAACTTGATGCTGAATATGACGTTCCTGCACACCAGGTACCATTACATATAAATTACCTGCAATGGCTCATGATGATTGTCTGTAACCTGACTTTATCCCTTGGCAGCAACAGGATGGCCCAGAGCCCACATAAGCCGACGGCTCCCCATTCGAGTTCCTTCCACCAGCCCCGGTAGTTCTCTTCTGTCAGAGCTCACCGCCCTTGAAGAAGGTCATAATGCAGAGCCAACCGATTTCACCGAAATCGGCTCCCAAGAGTAAAGCATCCTCGGGGTCGGTTGCCCCCAGGAGCCTCAACCCAGGCGAGGAAGGCAGTGAGGAAAGTAGCTGCCAGAAAAACCCTGAAGCGCAAAGCTCCTGTCCAAGCAAGCTTGCATGTAAGCTGACTCGTGTCTTGACCAAACACATTTGCCTTCCCAATCTTTTGTAACATGGTTGTACCTCTTCTTTCAGACTTCCACTGAAGAGAACTCCAGTGAGGGAGCACAGTCCGGCCCAAGGGACTCCACCCGGGCGATTCGAGAGATCCACCACACGAGCCGGACGGACTCGCCGGCGTCGGCTTCTAGGAAAAGGTCGACTCCCGAGCACTGCTGACCTTCAAGCTCCGATCAAAACGGGGTCACGCATGAAGCGTCGATGCGTCAAAAGGGCTCGCAAAGACCCACGAGTTTCCTCGCCGAGCCAGGAAGTTTCAAATGTAATTACCTCAACAGCTCATATTCCATACCGTCCCGTTGCTAATTGGATCGGCTCACCATTTCTTTTGCAGACTAATGGGACCTCTAGCGGGGACGTTGAAGAGGTACCGATGCCATCCGCCACGCTCGGCCTAACCACCTCGCCGAGCGTGGCTGACCAAGTGGCTAACTTTGGCCCAGTCCACCGAAAAGCCGATTGTCACAACATCGGCTGCCCTTCCTTCTTTGGGAGAGGTACGCTCCACTCTCTCGGGCCTACCCTTTTCCTTTGTTGTATGCTCATACTGCTCTTGTTCATCTGTCAGGGTTGTGATCTTTCAAGCTTGCTGACGTTCGATCCCGACTCCATCGAGCCAGCTACTTCCAAAGCAGGTGAAGAGCCAAGCCCTAGCGCGGTCCATGGCCCGCTCCAGCGTCTCAAGGTTTTTCTCTCCTCCTCGGTCGAAACCCTGGTCGAAAACCCCGAGGCAGTCAAAGGCATCCTCGAAGACATCCAGCCCCATCTCCCGTGTGACGCTGCGAGTTAAGCTTTGGCCGGGCGTGACTTTGTCGGTTTTCGGGTCAAGGGTGCGGTCGGCTCGTCAAAGAATTACTCTTCGCCGCGCCCAGCTTCCGTTGAGAGCCGATATTGCAGACAAATGTCAACGGCTCAACGAGAAGAAGGCCGCTTTAGACGCCAAAACCGACACTTCTACCAATAGTGCCGAACTCGAGATCTTGCGCAAGGAGCTGGAGGACCTTGAAAAGAGGGTCAGGGAGACCAAACAACTTATCCAAGACAAGGAAACCCTCATTGCTCGCTCTCAAGAGGAAGCAAAAGGCCTCACGGCCCGATCTGAAGACCGATCTGGCTGAAATTCGTGCCCTGAGCAGTCAGCTGGTGACGGGCAGAGACGAGGACGACGAGGCTGAGATCGCCGAGGTGGATCGAATCCGTGCCGATGCCCTTCACGCCCTCGACGCTTTCCTTCAGTAGAGCCTCTTTGTGCAAACTGATGAATGTTTTGCTAAACTTGTTTCGCTGAACTTGTCTAAAGTCGACGGCCGTGCATCGGCTTTTTACATTCTGAAGTCGACGGCCGTGCATCGGCTTTTTATATGTACTGTTTTTTTTACTGGCCGATCTTTCCATCGGCCCCCAATATTTCACTGCACATGTATCGCACATGTTCCTCTGACTAGGTGCCCCCCGAGCCGAATCTGCCAGGGAACTGCGGATATCGGCTCTGTAGTTAGCTAAGGCACTGTATCTGAACGTCGGCTCCGTTAGGCCCAATGTTGACTTCTTCCAGCTCATCAGCCGACGTAAAACCGCTGCCCATTAGATCGACGTTGAACACAGGCAGAACGTATAGCGAGGATCATCTTGGCCGATTGCTGGGATCGGCCTCCATGTTGATTGAATCGCTCAAGGAAGGTTTCGCAACATTCGTCCATAGATTTTTGGGAAGTGTCGGAGCCGATCGCGTGGAACGGCTCCTTCCTTGTCCTCGTTATGAGAGCAGCTGCCCTCGTCTCCGTCCTTACCAGAGTGGTGCCCAGGTCCTATCATGTTGATGTTGAACGAGAATCCTCGGCCGGCGCCCTCCGGGGTAAGTGTACTCCACCATGTTAACGGCGGGGAAGGGGTGTGTGTCGACCTTCATGGCGTGCGGCTGAAAATTAGACGCCCTTGTTCTATCGCCATTTGGACCTGCCGACGCCACACCACTGCAGTCGTTGGTGGCATGGGTGAACGTGTTATGCCACTTGCAGTATGGCTTTCCGTTCAGCTCCTGCACCGTGGGGATCTTGTGGCCTTCTCCTTAAGTAAGAGGTCGAAAATCTGCTCAGCCTTGGTGACATCGAAGTCAAACCCTCTTGGAGGACCTTGTGGCTTAACCCACTTACAGGACACGGGGCTTGCCCCCCGAGTTCATTCAGCCACTGCTACCTCTTGATCTCCCGCAGAGCCTTCATCTTCATCTGCCTCAACCAGGACCACCGCACGCTTGAATTTATCCTGGTATACATCCGGGTGGCGCTGTTCATATGCCGACGGCTTACGCACCATGTGCGCCGGTGAAGGGTAGTCCGCTTGGGAGGCCACGTCCTTGATCGGTGATGCGAGACCCACCACCGCCAACTCGACTGCTTCTTTTTCAGTCACATGAGCCGAATAGCATCGGTTCCTAACGGTCCTGAAGCGTTGGACATATTCTGACACTGTTTCTCCGCGCTTCTGTCGTACTTGTGCTAGACCGGCAATGCCTCAGAAGCCTCTGAGTGATACTGCATGTGGAACTGCTCTTCCAACTGCTTCCAAGTCCGGACTGAATCTGGTGGCAGCGATGTGTACCACCCGAAAGCCGATCATGTGAGGGATCGTGCGACGAACCTCACACGCAGCTCATCCGATGCCGAGATCGTGCCCAGCTGTGCCAAATATCGGCTCACATGCTCGATGGAGCTGGAACCATCTGATCCATTAAACTTGGAGAAATCAGGGAGCCGATATTTGGGTGGTAGCGGGATCAACTCGTACTCGTTGGGGTACGGCTTGGTATAGCCGATTGTCCTCCTTTTCGGTCCCACCGGGCGTGCCAGAATGTGTTGCGGTCAGAAACCCACCGACGAGCAGCGACGGGCAACACTTTAGAGCCGGGAGGCTCCCAGGACTGCGGCTGGCCCTGGTCCCTCCGAGCGATGGCCCGCAAAGACTCGGCACGCACGTCCAATGCTGGTGCAAGGGCGTGCCACCTGACCTATACCTGGTCAGGAAGGTGTTGGATGTGCCTCGCTTAGTTTCCTGCATGACATACACGTAAACATTAAATACGAGCCTCGATCGGCTCTCAGGTTGTCCTGTGAATCGGCTCAAGGAGCCGATCCACCCATGATCCGTACGAGGTGTACGATCAGATGGTGGTCCTGCTTGATCAAAATAAAGCTAAAATGACCTACTACGATTTAGGGTTTTCACCGCATAATCGGAACATCCTACTCGTGATTGAGCCTGGCGGCCACGCACGGTGATCTTAAACCGACCCTAGACAAGGCCTAAAAACCAACACGAAGTTGATCCTCGGAACATCCTGTCTAGGGCTAGCAAACTACACCCTACGCGCCACGGGATCCTTCAACCCGTTTGTAAGGCCTAACTATGCAGATATTAAACTAATCCTTGAAGAACAAGGAGCAATCATGACGGATCGGATCTACTAAATAATGATCAAGGGGGTGCCGCCCTTACACCCAAGATAGGTGTAAGGGCGGCTAGATGTCTAAGGGTTGCATGTACGAAAGCATATGATACGATGAAACAATGCTAACCCTAAAACATCTATGATAACTACGTTGCTCGCCATCAACAAGGCTTCGATGACGAGCAACGCATGAACAACGAATAAACGTGTACTGCCTAGATCGCAAGATGCGATCTAGGCAGCATGATGCTTACCCGGAAGAAACCCTCGAGACAAGGGAGTTGGCGATGTGCCTAGATTGGTTTGTGGTGAACGTGATTTTTGTTTATTTCATAAACCCTAGATACATATTTATAGTTCGTAGACTTTCTAACGTGGGGATAATCCCAACCGGGCACGAGCCCAAACTCTATCTAACCGACACGTATCCTACTATATTACAGATACACAGGCAAACTAGCCCAAACTTTGCATATAAGGCCGATTCATGCATTTCTTCCATGTATATTCTTCAAGCCCATCTTCAATCGCGGCCCACCTCTGATCCGGTCAAATTCTGGTGATAACAGAAACAATATTAGAAGCATCTTCACAGAAAATAATATGACCATCTTGTACATTTTCAGTCACAAGATCTTTAACTATTGCAACAGCAGGTTCAACCTTTATTTGTTCTTCAGGTTCTATAGGTTTCTTTGCACTTTTATTAACCGCACTAGATATAACAGAATACTCCTTCATTTTAGCAGGGAAAGGAGTTTTTTCAATATAAGCTTCAGGAAGAATATGATCAACAGTTTCAATTATAGCACATTTATTTATAGATGAATCAATTTTATCTTTATATGGTTCATGATATTTATCAAAATTCTTCCTATGCAATTCAAAGTGAGAGGCAAAAGCTTTATAGAAATTTGCAACGACTTGAGAATCAAGACCATAAGTAGCACTCATATTACGAAATTTATCTGTATCCATAAAAACTTCAATGCATTTATAATCATAGTTTATACCGACTCTCTATCTTTGTCGTTCTCCCATCCTTCGGTATTATCCTGGATCCGATCAAGAAGGTCCCTTTTAAACTCTTCTTTGTTGCGTGTAAATGATCCGAACAAGAAGTATCCAAGCAAAGTCTTATCTTGAAAAGAAAATCTTGCATAGAAATTATCAATAATAATATTACCAGGAAGCTCATGAATGGGGCATTTGAGCATTAAAGACTTCAATCTCCCCCAAGCTTGGGCAATACTCTCTCCATAATGGGTCCAGAAATTATATATGCGGTTCCGATCTTTGTGAATTTCACTTGGAGGATAGAATTCGGAATAAAATAAAGGCACAATGTCCTCCCAATCAAGAGAATCTCTATTCTTCAGCAATTTATACCAATGTGCTGCTTTACCAGACAGCGATATAGAGAATAGTTTCTTCCTAACTTCATCCATAGCAATACCTGCACATTTTAATAACCCGCATAGTTCATGTAAAAATAGTAAATGATCACCGGGATGGACAGTTCCATCCCCTTCATAGCGGTTATCCACAACACGTTCAATAATTTTCATAGGTATTTTGTATGGAACCTCTTTCTCACCTGGCGCCTCATCCACTACCTTTGCAGTAGTAGTAGATTTTCCAAAGAGGAATTCAAGAGAAGACCCCTCCATAATGAATTATAGCAGCAGGCAGGAATAAAAACAGCACGTACAGTAAAGGTTTCCCTTACCAATTCCACTTACCAATAGCGCTTCACTCCCCGGCAACGGCGCCAAAAAATAGTCATGATGACCCACAAGTATAGGGGGTGTATCGCAGTACTTTCGATAAATAAGAGTGTCGAACCCAACGAGGAGCAGAAGGTGTTGACAAGCAGTTTCGATGAAAGATTCACTGTAAATGCTCACAGACAAGTATTCAGGGGGTTTTAGTATAGCAGATGAATAAAGTACAAGTAAGTAAAATGCGAGAGTAATAGTTGCAGCGAGTGACCCAATCCTTTTTAGCATTAAGGACAAGCCGGTTTGTTTACTTATAATGACCAAACGTTCTTGAGGACACACGGGAATTTAGTCTAGTGCTTTCGCTTCATATAGCTGATTAATCTTCATTGTTTTGATAAGTGTTGTGTGGGTGAACCTATGCTAATGCACCGCCCTTCCTAGGACTAATACATACTTGTGATTATACCCCTTGCAAGCATCCGCAAATACAAGAAAGTAATTAAGATAAATCTAACCACAGCCTTAAACTCGAGATCCCGCTATCCCTCCCGCATCGATATACCAACGGGGTTTAGGTTTCTGTCACTCCGGCAACCCCGCAATTAGCAAACGAATACAAGATGTATTCCCCTAGGCCCATAAATGGTGAAGTATCATGTAGTCGACGTTCACATGACACCACTAGAAGAATAACACCACAACTTAAATATCATAACATTGAATACTAACCAACATAATTCACTACTAACATTTAGACTTCACCCATGTCCTCAAGAACTAAACGAACTACTCACGAGACATCATATGGAACATGATCAGAGGTGATATGATGATGAATAACAATCTGAACATAAACCTTGGTTCAATAGTTTCACTCAATAGCATCAATAACAAGTAGAAATCAATACCGGGAGAGTTTCCCCTATCAAACAATCAAGATCCAACCCTAATTGTTACAGCGGTGGAGATGGCGGTGATGATGATGGAGATGATGGTGATGATGATGAAGATGATATCCAGCTCGATGGCGATGACGATGGCGTCGATTTCCCCCTCCGGGAGGGAATTTCCCCGGCGGATTTCAGCCTGCCGGAGAGCTCTTTTCTCTCTGGTGTTTTCCGCCCCGCAGAGGCGGTGTGACTCTTCGCGACTATCCTCTGGAGCTTAGGTTTTCGGGACGAAGAAGTACGCGAAGGAGAGGAGGCCAGAGGGGGTTGTGGGCCCCCTCCCCACATGGCGGCGCAGCCAGGGCAGGGCCCGCGCCGGCCTATGAGGGGGGCCCATGGCGGCCCTCCTCGGCTCCTCCTTTTGGCTACCTCCGTCTTCTGGAAAAAATAGGATTTTCAGTATAATTCCCGTCAATTGTTGATCTTCCAAAATATTGCATTCTGATGGTGCTTTTTCCAGCAGAATCCTGACTCCGGTGCGCGATTCTCCAATAATCATGAAACATGCAAAATAGATGAAATAACATAAGTATCATCCCTAAATATGAAATATATCAATGAATAACAGTAAATTATGATATAAAATAGTGATGCGAAATGGACGTATCAGTGGCGTTCACATGATACTGGACGAGCACGATGGCCTACATGGTGTGGGTGTCGGCCTTCCCATGCTCGCAAAGTGAGGAGGCCTCCCCGTGCTACTGGACGAGCACGACGGTGTTCATGTTCTGAAAGAGCGAGGCGGCACGCCCGTGGTGTTGGACTAGCAAGATGGCCACCTGAGGTACTAGGTCAGTACGTGACAATGACTATAGCAGGAGCGTACCGCGCAGGCATTACTTAGACATGCTCCACCCGAAACTCGGACCACCGCTCTTATGCCTGCGTAGTGAACAACATACCGCGCAGGCAGTACTCAACAATTAAGTATAGTGTGGCATGCATGTAAGGGTTACATTGAAGAGCATGAAAGGATAGAGACGGTACCTAGAGGGGTGAATAGGTTCTACAAAAAATTATTCACTTCTTTTGCAATTTTAAGCTTTTGCGGACAAATAAAGTTGGCCTAATGCAGTCTAGATGAGACAACCTATATGATGCGATAAACAACTTCAAGTACTAAGGCTATAAAGTAAAGTGGATAGAAATAACCGAAGCACGCGGAAACGATGATTTTATCCCGATGTTCACTTTCTTGAGGGGAAACTAGTCACCATTGGAGCGGTGCGGGTACCACGAAGGACCCCGAACGCCACGAAGGCTCACTGTCTTCTCCATGCACTCTTCCACGAAGTAGAAGCTCGATCCACTAGTGGAGACCTTAGGGAGGCCTCCAATCCCGTACAAACTTTCCGTGCAATCACAAGTCGATTACTCCCGGCAACCGCTACCGCCTAGGGGTCCTCAACCTCCAAGAGTAACAAGATCGAAGCTTGAACTTGACACAAGGCTCAAATCACAAATTTGTTTGGTGGAAAGAGAGCGGAGGAAGAGATCTTTCGATTGTGTGGACCCTCTCTCGAATTCGTTGGTTGAATCTTTCTAGATCAAAGAATTGGTGGAAAAGATTGCAAGAGAATGTGTGAGGATGAAGAACTTAATATGGATCTCAGAATAATGGACAAGGTAATTGATCCCGACATCATGGCTTTTCTTATATAGGGAAAGTAGCCGTTTTTGGAAAATAAGTCGTGCAGAAAAAGAGAGGCGTTGTTTCTATAGGAGGAAAAATGAGGCTCTCGGTCATACCAGATTGAGGCCCGGTATGACCGGCCAATCTCTCTGGTGCAAAAAGGGAGCGCACCCGGTAATACCGGCCCGAGGCCCGGTATGATCGGCTGATATCACTGGTGCGGGAAGAGGCCAAAAAGCCAAGCACCCGGTCATACCAGCCTAAAGCCCGGTATGACCGGCCGTTCTCTCTGGTTTGGGAATGACCAAAAAAGTGAGGCTCCGGTCATACCGGCCTGAGGCCTGGTATGACCTAATGGGATTTCCGCTTGACAACCAGAAAAATAGGAACCAACTGTTTTTTTTTCTTTTGAACTTTTTGTGTGATAATTGGAACAAAAGATAGATGTAAAACCAAGGTTTTTGAAAGAAGGGAATTGATTTGAGCCAAGTACCAAATAAAAGTTTCGATCCCCTCTTAATAGTGTGGGGTTCCTATATTCAATAAAACCATAAAAAGGAGGAGTACCATGTCGAGTTTTTTCAGACTCCATCTTCGAGCAACTTCGACCTCCTTTTTCCTTTCTTCACAATGTATCCCAACACCAAAGAGAAGAGAGGACTTAACCTGTAGATAAGCTTGATATAAACGGTTAGTCTTCTCTAACCTTGTATTCACCAAATACCAAAATAAAGCTTAGGGACATAAATTCCCTTACAGAGCCAAGGATGCATTTTTTTCTTGGACACAACATTGCATGTGCTCGAACTGACGAAAGGGGTCAGCCGTCCGAGTAGTGTGTTGCATTCACATGACGGTTCCCTAACACATGAACGTAAAATTAGGCAATAAATCAGTATTCAATGGAATCCATACAATCTTAATTGTAATGCGGTGGACATCTGGCACTTGAAACAAATCTTCACGAAGAAATTGAACGACAGCCAAGTGGGGAGCATTGCCACCAGGTGGCAATAAATCCCCTCTCTTATGTTGATATGTGCCTCAAGAAAAACTGTGGCTACTATGGTATTCGAAAAAATTATAAAACTTGCTTTGTATATCCACGAAACAAATGATTCTTTAATCAATATATTATGTTATTCCATATTTCTCATGTATTTAACTTACTATAATTAAAGCAAAACACAATAGAGTAAAACATGACTTGTTCGTAGAGACTATGCAGCTTCGGCATAGCTAAAGGTAGATGGAAAGGAGTGAGAAGATCATAATGGCCGAGGAAAAAAGTACATATTCTATTATGTTTTTTCATAAAAACTCTCAAAACATGGGTTGTGAAAATAACAAAGGAGACTTGTAAGAGTTGGAGAAAAACACTAGAGTCATCAGAAAGAAACATAATGGTGAATGAAAAAACATTAGATCCCGTGGCAACGCACGGGTATACAACTAGTAGCTGAAAATTCTAGAATAGCCGTCGACATATCAAGCGAGGAATCTATATGCAACAACCACTTTTTATGGCATCATCGTTGTTGTCATCCATCCTAACAACTTGCCTAAGAACACAAATGTTGTTTTACAAAACAACATAAATGGCCCAAACATCATGATTCTAATACGAGACAAAACAAAATGAGACGGTATCTTTATGCATTACTTGTAAGACAAAATTTCTAGCAAAGTTGGTGTAACCTAGCTAGGAACATCTGGATCTATCTTCAACAAACTACACAACCCTACAAGTTATGTTGCACTAAATTTATGGATGGCTTGAAAAGGAAGATTTCTTTAGTACAATACAATACCAAAAGTAGGAGATAGTTGGTACATATCTTCATAAAGGAGCGGATTCAGTACACGAAACGTCGTCTATCACACCAACTCGGTACAAGTTATGTGTGTTCATTAAGTAACTTTTATTAAAGGTGTTCAACTAATTTTGGTTTGTTAAGACAAGCACGCATGGGCGTTAGCGGGCCAACTCATTAATAAATAGAGGGGATTTTTGCTCATTTATACATATCACAAAATTAAAAACATTGGCATCATGAAGACCTTCTTCCTCATTATCCTCCTTTCTCTTACAGCAAGCACCACCTTTGCGCAAGCCAACGATGTCCAACCGAGGGATGATTATGAGAAATACCAAGTGGAGCCGATAAATAAGTTGCAAGATTGCAAGGAATATATCACTCAGCGGTGCCACATGGGCAAAGAACCCTTTAGATGGTATAAGAGCTGCCAAGAGGTGCAACGTCTGTGCTGCCAGCAGGTGGCCGAGACATCGCAGCAGTCCCTCTGCAAGACCATCTGCGAGAGTGTGCAGATCGAGCTTAGTGAGATTCTAAAAAAGAGTGACTTATATGGTCCTAATCTTCAAGGCGAGGTTACCATGCTGATGGAGAGGGCCAAGATTCTGCCCTACATATGCAACACACCCGGTATATCCTACTGCAAAATTCCCATCACCACCCATGGTGGTTGTGATATACCTTGATTTGTTTCTATTGGTGACCAATAAACAGTTTGTCACCGTTCCACCATGTGGGACCAATAAAAGTTGTCATTGTGGAATCATATATGATCTATTGCAAACATGTCAGTATATCTATCATAACTTATACTATCAAGTTAAGTTTCAAGATCTAATCTTTATACGCCATTACCATATATATGCCCCATATGTCATGATCCATGTGTCGTGATGTTGTGCTCAACGAAGAGAATTATGGAGACCAACATGGAGAAAGGGGGAGGGGTGAGAAGAACAAGGAGAGGGACCGGAAGTTCTATGTCTAAGGGCCCGTTTGGCAACCCACCACTCTGTTGAATTCCCTCGCTCCCCTGCGCTCCAAGCGACTCGTGCTCTTCCAATCGAGAGAACTGAGCGATCAACGTTCGGCTCGCTCTTCTCTGTGAGAGCATGGGCTGCCAACGCATGCTAGAGAGATACAACCCATTCGGGTAGGAACATGCCAGACCAACTGACGTGGGCATAACCCTTCGGGTACTCAATATTGCCATACCCGGTGCAAACTATGAAGGTGGACCAGTACGAGGACTCGACAAGCTGGACCTGCACGCGCCTCAACTTGGACTACAAGGAAAGAAGACTCCAATATGAATCCTACTAGGACTCTTGTAAACCCTAGTTTGGCTGATATATAAAGCCAGGCAGGGGCACCCCTTAGGACACGCACAATCAGAAACATAATTGTAGAGGCGACACGCCTAGAAACCGCAACCCGCGGATTAGAACTAGACTAGATCCAACAACTTCGCCTATGGCGGCACCCTGTACACATATATTCATATAGTGGATTACTAGCAGGATGTAGCGATCCTCCACCGTGGGGACGTGAACCTGGGTACGTCATGTACCGCCTCGATCCCGGAACTTCCGTCGTCGTCTTTCTCTAAAACCCAAGCCCCTCAAGGTGGGCATTGCCGAGGAACCGCCTCGTCAATTGGCGCCGTCTGTGGGAAAGCGTCGACTGGATTTCGTTATCCGGGCGGGATCCATCGAGTTCATCATCATCAACAACGCGTATGCCGATCAACCTCAACACAAGCAGCAGCGCATCCGATCTACGTCAAAAAGCAGCGTCGCAGTACACGTGTAGAAAGAAGAAAAGAAGAAGGAGGCAATCAAACTTGCTAATACCACGCAGGCACGGAACGGTGCCATGCTACCGTATTCCGATCGGCCGTGCGAGTATTCATGATACAGGAATCTCTAAGAGGTCAACCCAAGCACGCCTCGTTTTTTAACCCCATCAGAGTACAGATTCATCTCCAATACAAACATGGCTAGCAGCATCCAAAGCCACGTGAAGCCATCCATGAGAGAAAAGCAAAAGGAAGTACCATGCAAGAAAAACAGATCGGACCAGCCCATGTCCCAGGATGAGAAAAGAAAAAAAAAAGCAATCAATCGTTTGGAATTGAAAGTGGATCAAGTTTCAAAGCAATACAAACAAGTACTCTATACGAAAGGAGGAAATTTAGGTTGCAGACAAGTCTCACGAAAAAAAAAAAGAGCTTCACATCTTCTATCGGGTGCCACAAGGAAGAGGCGTCAATTAGCAGCCAAGCTAAACTTACGAGCTTACACGATGAAGACAACGACAGGGCGGGCTTTACTCGAGCCAGCATTATACTGAACCAACGGTTGAAACAAAACTTCGACTGCTCTGCCCGGTCGACTGCGCTCTGCCATCGCGCACTGGTTGCACTTGGGGATTACCTGTCTTGGATCCGACGTTGCGGACTCATTATATTCGGATGCTCACCCGCAGCGGATCGGCTATGTCAACCGCGTCCTCTTCATCGGCCACGTCAGCCAAGGCGCCGCATGGGCTATTTTGGATGGCGCAATTACTTCAGCTGCGCCCGCCGCACCAACTATTTTGGATGGCGTAGTTACTTCAGCTGCGCCCGCCGCACCGACTATCTTGGATGGCGCAATTACTTCAGCTACGCCCGTCGCATGGATTATCTTTGTCCATCGGGAGCGCCGGTTCGCTCGAACCCGAGAAGATATGAAGACTCAAGTTTTGAAGAATTGCAGTAATTCGGGACACCCGAACTTCATCGCCAGGAACCTTGTTCGTATATTACAACGAACCTCGGGGCTCACAGTCCCTTGAAGATTCGACTGAAGGAAACAAAGAAGCTGACATTCACGAGAGGCGTTGCCTGAATGGAAACCCGACGTACTGGTCGGATGCAGATTAATCAAGCTAGAGCACACTTTGGAAAGAAATCAGCAAAAAGAGGGGATATCTAGACTGCCGGCGAAGCTAAGGGAAAAAGAAGTTTGGCTGGAAGCTACGTGCATGCATCCGCGAGACGCGCCGGCGAGACCCAATACGACTCGCTCAAATACAGCTTCACTATTTCTTCATGATGAATATAGCAGGTTGATAAGGACGCATCGATCCTGCATATACAGCATAGTCTCACGGTCAACCAAATCTTTCGGCTGCTTGGTCGATGTATCTTCGTTGGCCTCCAGGATCATCAGACACGCGACGGTTCGCGAACCTTGGCAGCGCAGCGACACAATGGAATACTCGATAGCGACTTGGCGACCACAATGCAGCTAAATAAAATCCGACCCGATCGCCGACCAAGTGCCGCTCATCGTCCGACGCAAAGATTATCAGATGGAAAATCTTCGACTACTCTGCTCGGACGACCGCGCCCGCCATCGCGTATTCTTCTTGCTCGGGGGCTCGCCTGCCGCGGACCCGACATTACGAACCCGATATATTCGGATGCTCACCCGCCACGGATCGGCCATGTCAACCGCGTCCTTTTCATCGGCTGAGTCAGCCAGGTGCCGCGTGGATTATCTTCGAACTATTGCGGTTACTCCCATCGGGAGCGCTAGTTCGTTGGAACCCGAGAAGACGTGAAGACTACTACTCCCATCGGGAGCGCCGGTTCGCTGGAACCCGAGAAGACGTGAAGACTATTACTCCCATCGGGAGCGCTGGTACGCTGGAACCCGAGAAGACGTGAAGACTATTACTCCCTTCGGGAGCGCCGGTTCGCTGGAACCCGAGAAAATCTGCAGACTATTACTCCCATCGGGAGCGCCGGTTCGCCGGTCCCTTGAAGATTCGACTGGGCTAACGGTCCCTTGAAGATTCGACTGTGCTTACGGTCCCTTGAAGATTCGACTGTGCTTACGGTCCCTTGAAGATTCGACTGGGCTAACGGTCCCTTGAAGATTCGACTGTGCTCACGGTCCCTTGAAGATTCGGCTGGGCTAACGGTCCCTTGAAGATTTGACTGTGCTCACAGTCCCTTGAAGATTCGACTGGGCTCACGGTCCCCTAAAGATTATTTCGGAGACCTTGCTCTTTTCCTTTGCTATAGATGCCTCAAAGAGTGCCGCAAATAGCAAGGATCATGAAGCAACGGGGACCTTGCTCTTTTCCTTCGCTATAGATGCCTCAAAGAGTGCCGCAGATAGCGAGGATCATGAAGCAACGAAGACCTTGCTCTTTTCCTTTGCTATAGATGCCTCAAAGAGTGCCGCAAATAGCAAGGATCATGAAGCAACGGGGACCTTGCTCTTTTCCTTCGCTATAGATGCCTCAAAGAGTGCCGCAGATAGCGAGGATCATGAAGCAACGAAGACCTTGCTCTTTTCCTTTGCTATAGATGCCTCAAAGAGTGCCGCAAATAGCAAGGATCATGAAGCAACGAAGACCTTGCTCTTTTCCTTTGCTATAGATGCCTCAAAGAGTGCTGCAAATAGCAAGGATCATGAAGCAACGGTGACCTTGCTCTTTTTCTTTGCTATAGATGCCTCAAAGAGTGCCGCAGATAGCAAGGATCATGAAACACGTACGAAAACGACCCACGGTCAAAACATACATCGGTTGAAAGCAAAGTTGCACATACAACGGGTTTAGCAAGAGCTGCAACACGAGCTGATCACTCAAACAATTTGCTGACCAACGAATACACATACGCTGAAACGGGCAATTAAGATTTGCTCCTTCAAAATTTGCCAACGGCATTGACACGGTAAAAGTACATATACATGTACCTACCAAGAAATTTACAAACAATGGCATCAACGATGCTCAAGGTGCGTTTTGCCCCTTGAAATAAACAACAATGTGTCAACGGCACCTAAAGAAAACTATAAACATCGGGTTGCTCGACTTGAGTCTACTCACGGTTGCAAGCATCAGTGCCCAGACTCGGGGGCTACTTCCATCGGGAGCGCTGGACGCGCACCCGATAAAATTATCGACTCCTCTGGGCCATCATCTGAATCATCGGCTCCTCTGGGCCATCACCCCTATCATCGGGTCCTCAGGGCCATTGATGTCTACGGGTGCTTCTATTCTTGTAGACAGTGTTGGGCCTCCAAGAGCAGAGGTTTGTAGAACAGCAGCAAGTTTCCCTTAAGTGGATCACCCAAGGTTTATCGATCTCAGGGAGGAAGAGGTCAAAGATATCCCTCTCATGCAACCCTGCAACCGCAAAGCAAGAAGTCTCTTGTGTCCCCAACACACCTAATAGGTGCACTAGATCGGCGAAGAGATAGTGAAATACAGGTGGTATGAATGAATATGAGCAAGTAGTAACGGCGCCGGAAAAGTGCTTGCTGGCGTGCGTTGATGGTGGTAATATTGCAGGAAGTACGGATGCAGGTAAAACAAGAAACAAGCAGCGATAGCAGATATTTAGGAACAAGGCCTAGGGATCATACTTTCACTAGTGGACACTCTCAACATTGATCACATAACAGAATAAATAGATAGATGCTAGACTCTACACCCTCTTGTTGGATGATGAACACCACTAACTGTGTAGGATTACACGAACCCTCAATGCCGGAGTTAACAAGCTCCACAATATTCAATATTCATGTTTAAATAACCTTAGAGTGCACGACAGATCAACATAACCAAACCAAGTACTAACATAGCATGCACACTGTCACCTTCACACTACGAAAGGAGGAATAGATCACATCAATACTATCATAGCAATAGTTAACTTCATAATCTACAAGAGATCACAATCATAGCCTACGCCAAGTACTACACGATGCACACACTGTCACCATTACACCGTGCAGGAGGAATAAACTACTTTAATAACATCACTAGAGTAGCACGCAGATAAATTGTGATACAAAACACATTGCAATCATAAAGAGATATAAATAAGCACTTCACTATGCCATTCATAACAGTGAATAAGTATTCTGTGAAATATAGCCTAAGAGACCCACACGGTGCACACACTAGTCACCTTTACACATGTGGGACAAGGAGTCTCCGGAGATCACATAAGTAAAACCCACTTGACTAGCACAATGACATCTAGATTACAAGCATCATCATATGAATCTCAATCATGTAAGGCAGCTCATGAGATTATTGTATTGAAGCACATAGGAGAGAGATTAACCACATAGCTACCGGTACAGCCCCGAGCCTCGATGGAGAACTACTCCCTCCTCATGGGAGACAGCGGCGTTGATGAAGATGGCGGTGGTGTCGATGGAGGAGCCTTCCGGGGCACTTCCCCGTCCGGCGGCGTGCCGGAACGGAGACTCCTGTCCCCCAGATCTTGGCTTCGCGATGGCGGCGGCTCTGGAAGGTTTCTCGTACCGTGGCTTTTTCGTCTCGAAGTTTTAGGTCAGGGACCTTTATATAGGCGAAGAGGCGGAGTCGGAGAGGCGACGAGGCGGTGACACACTAGGGGGGCGCGGCCCAGGCCCTGGCCGCGCCGCCCTATCATGTGGGCCCACCAGGGCTCCCCTCTGGTGGCTCTCGGGTGTTCTGGAAGCTTAGTGGAAAAATAGGATGCTGGGCGTTGATTTCGTCCGATTCCGAGAATATTTCCTTACTAGGATTTCTGAAACCAAAAACAGCGGAAAACAGACAAGCGGCCCTTCGGCATCTCGTCAATAGGTTAGTTCCGGAAAACGCATAATAATGACATAAAGTATGCATAAAACATGTAGATATCATCAATAATGTGGCATGGAACATAAGAAATTATCGATACGTCGGAGACGTATCAGCATCCCCAATCTTAGTTCCTGCTCGTCCCGAGCAGGTAAACGATAACAAGGATAATTTCTGGAGTGACATGCCATCATAACCTTGATCATACTATTGTAAACACATGTAATGAATGCAGCGATCAAAACAATGGTAATGACATGAGTAAACAACTGAATCATAAAGCAAAGACTTTTCATGAATAGTACTTTCAAGACAAGCATCAATAAGTCTTGCATAAGAGTTAACTCATAAAGCAATAAATCAAAGTAAAGGTATTGAAGCAACACAATGGAAGATTAAGTTTCAGCGGTTGCTTTCAACTTATAACATGTATATCTCATGGATAATTGTCAACATAGAGTAATATAACAAGTGCAATATGCAAGTATGTAGGAATCAATGCACAGTTCACACAAGTGTTTGCTTCTTGAGGTGGAGAGAAATAGGTGAACTGACTCAACATAAAAGTAAAAGAATGGTCCTTCAAAGAGGAAAGCATCGATTGCTATATTTGTGCTAGAGCTTTTATTTTGAAAACATGAAACAATTTTGTCAACGGTAGTAATAAAGCACATGTATTATGTAAATTATATCTTACAAGTTGCAAGCCTCATGCATAGTATACTAATAGTGCCCGCACCTTGTCCTAATTAGCTTGGACTACCGGATCATCGCAATACACATGTTTTAACCAAGTGTTACAAAGGGGTACCTCCATGCCGCTCTGTACAAAGGTCTAAGGAGAAAGCTCGCATTTTGGATTTCTCGCTTTTGATTATTCTCAACTTAGACATCCATACCGGGACAACATGGACAACGAGATAATGGACTCCTCTTTAATGCATAAGCATGTAGCAACAATTAGTGTTCTCATATGAGATTGAGGATATATGTCCAAAACTGAAACTTCCACCATGATTCATGGCTTTAGTTAGCGGCCCAATGTTCTTCTCTAACAATATGCATGCTCTAACCATTAAAGTGGTAGATCTCTCTTACTTCGGACAAGACGGACATGCATAGCAACTCACATGATATTCAACAAAGAGTAGTTGATGGCGTCCCCGTAAAACATGGTTATCGCACAACAAGCAACTTAATAAGAGATAAAGTGCATAAGTACATATTCAATACCACAATAGTTTTAAGCTATTTGTCCCATGAGCTATATATTGCAAAGGTAAAGAATGGAAATTTTAAAGGTAGCACTCAAGCAATTTACTTTGGAATGGCGGAGAAATACCATGTAGTTAGGTATGGTGGACACAAATGGCATAGTGGTTGGCTCAAGGATTTTGGATGCATGAGAAGTATTCCCTCTCGATACAAGGTTTAGGCTAGCAAGGTTATTTGAAACAAACACAAGGATGAACCGGTGCAGCAAAACTCACATAAAAGACATATTGTAAACATTATAAGACTCTACACCGTCTTCCTTGTTGTTCAAACTCAATACTAGAAATTATCTAGACCTTAGAGAGACCAAATATGCAAACCAAATTTTAGCAAGCTCTTTGTATTTCTTCATTAATAGGTGCAAAGTATATGATGCAAGAGCTTAAACATGAGCACAACAATTGCCAAGTATCACATTATCCAAGACATTTTACCAATTACTACATGTAGCATTTTCCGTTTCCAACCATATAACAATTAACGAAGCAGTTTCAACCTTCGCCATGAAAAATAAAAGCTAAGAACACATGTGTTCATACGAAACAGCGGAGCGTGTCTCTCTCCCACACAAGCATTTATTCAAACAAAAACAAAAACAAAAACAAACAGACGCTCCAAGTAAAGTACATAAGATGTGACCGAATAAAAATATAGTTTCAAGAGAAGGAACCTGATAATTTGTCGATGAAGAAGGGGATGCCTTGGGCATCCCCAAGCTTAGATGCTTGAGTCTTCTTGAAATATGAAGGGATGAACCACCGGGGCATCCCCAAGCTTAGACTTTTCACTCTTCTTGATCATAGTATATCATCCTCCTCTCTTGACCCTTGAAAACTTCCTCCACACCAAACTCGAAACAACTCATTAGAGGGTTAGTGCATAATAAAAATTAACATGTTCAGAGGTGACATAATCATTCTTAACACTTATGGACATTGCATAAAGCTACTGGACATTAATGGATCAAAGAAATTCATCCAACATAGCAAAAGAGGCAATGCGAAATAAAAGGCAGAATCTGTCAAAACAGAACAGTCCGTAAAGATGGATTTTATCGAGGCACCAGACTTGCTCAAATGAAAATGCCCAAATTGAATGAAAGTTGCGTACATATCTGAGGATCACTCACGTAAATTGGCATATTTTTCTGAGCTACCTACAGAGAGGCAGGTCGAAATTCGTGACAGCAAAGAAATCTGTAATCTGCGCAGTAATCCAAATCTAGTATTCACTTTACTATCAAAGACTTTACTTGGCACAACAAAGCACAAAACTAAGATAAGGAGAGGTTGCTACAGTAGTAAACAACTTCCAAGACTCAAATATAAAACAAAAATACTGTAGCAAAATAAACACATGGGTTATCTCCCAAGAAGTTCTTTCTTTATAGCCATTAAGATGGGATCAGCAGTTTTTATGATGCACTTGCAAGAAATAGTAGTTGAAGCAAAAGAGAGCATCAAGAGGCAAATTCAAAACAAATTTAAGTCTAACATGCTTCCTATGCGTAGGAATCTTGTAAATAAACAAATTCATGAAGCATGATGCAACAAGCATAGAAAGATAAAACAAGTGCAGCTTCAAGATTTTCAGCATATAGAGAGGTCTTTTAGTAACATGAAAACTTCTACAACCATATTTTCCTCTCTCATAATAACTTTCAGTAGTATCATGAGCAAACTCAACAATATAACTATCACATAAAGCATTCTTATCATGAGTCTCATGCATAAAATTATTACTACTCCCAACATAAGCATAATCAATTTTATTAGTAATAGTGGGAGCAAATTCAAAAAAGTAGCTATCATTATTATTTTCATCATCAAATATAGTAGGCATATTGTAATCATAATCAAATTTATCCTCCATAACAGGCGGTAACAAAAGACTACTATCATTATAATCATCATAAATAGGAGGCAAAGTATCATCAAAGAAAATTTTCTCCTCAATGCTTGGGGGACTAAAAATATCATGCTCATCAAAACCAGCTTCCCCAAGCTTAGAATTTTCCATATCATTAGCAACAATGGTGTTCAAAGCGTTCATACTAATATGTTCCATAGGTTTTTTAATTTTCGCATCAAACCATCCATGTCTTAAATCAGGAAATAGAATAAGAAGCTCATTATTGTCCATTATGCCAAACTAGTGTAAACAAGAAACAAAAAGATGCAATTGCAGGATCTAAAGGAAATAGCTTCGAGCACACACACAACGGCGCTAGAAAAGTACTTTACCTGGGACCGGAGTATGAGAGCCTTTTACCTTTCCTCCCCGGCAACGGCGCCAGAAAATAGCTTGATGTCTACGGGTGCTTCTATTCTTGTAGACAGTGTTGGGCCTCCAAGAGCAGAGGTTTGTAGAACAGCAGCAAGTTTCCCTTAAGTGGATCACTGATCGATGCTATATAGCAGTGGGTATTTCGCCCCAAATCTGCAGGTTGTCGTGTTCTCCGCAGGGACTAGGCAACAACTATTGACCTTCGGCTAAATCTAGATCACACAAACATGTTTGGTTTTGCGGGAATTGAAATCTAACTAGCAAAGCAAACCCGCAGTTTACACTAACTGGACAGATCGAAAGAACATGAGACAAGACCGAAACCTAAATATCTTTTTGTGATTTTCGCTTTAGGAATTAACACCGAAACGAACAGCTCACAATTGAACGAACAAGATTACTAGCAAACACTAAAGACTGGGATAGAAGCAAGATGGAGATAGGGACAGAGTACAAAACGATCAATACATCACATGAATGGAAAATGAGCACGTTTCTTCACTAAATGAAGTACACTAGGGACAGACTAGTACGTACACACAATGACAATGTACAGGGCACATTATAACCAACAACACAGGTTTCTGAACTGCAAAACTTGACGAGCAAAAACACACACAAGTAGATTGTTACATGCCACGTTCCAGTCTTACAGATCAACAGATCAATTGCCAAACTAACACAGGTGAATACACTGAAACAAATCACAACACTAGGCAACAGTAATTAAGAGAAAATTTCAGGGAATAAAGAGAGGCTGAGGGAGAGCGATTGGGGTCAACCCAGATGCATCTTGAGGTTGGTGAAGAGGACGTTGGTGCCGGAGTTGGTGAAGACCTTATAGTTGCAGCAGGAGATTAGGACTTCAGAGCAGCATGAGATTAGAGGAAGGAAGCGGCCGGCGTCATCTCTGATTCGTTGATGCACATCAGCAGCAAGGGATCAGGAGGAAGAAGAGCTTCAGGTCGCCGTCGTCGTTACCGCTGGCCTTCATCGCTGATGGAGAGGAGAAGCTTCGTGTGGTGGTGGCTCGGTACACTGATGGCGCGCCGCTATGCTCGCCTGGCGCGGCGGCGGCCGGACGTGGAGAAGCTTCGGGGATAAGGGACAGAAAGTGCCAGCCTTCCTCGATTTGGGATGTAGCTAGGGATTTGAGGACCACGATCTGATCTGGTTGTTTTGCATTCTGCCCCTTCTACTCCTCTCAGTTTAGCAGAAGTTGATCCCTTTACTTTTCATATCATCTCTTGCTCCACTTGAGGTCCCTCAACTTGAGCCCTTCTTATTCCAAAGTGCATAAATGAAGAAATTTAGAGTGCCTTGACGCACTTTTCTGCAATAAGATGAAAACGCATTGTAACTTGTCGTTTTTGATAAATTCAATGTTTTAGCATTCTTTTGCACTCAGAATGATGCCCGAAACGAAGCTAAAGCGCAATTATCAGTGCTAGAAAATGCTATATATATGATGCTTATCATACCCCCACACTTGAATCTTTGCTTGTCCTCAAGTAAAGGTAAAAAGGTAAATGAAAATTGAGTATGCAAACTTGAGAGAGTAAACTAGATTCAGAATGACACTAGCGAAACTGATATGACTACCAACCAAGCTTTGCTGTTTACTGAAAATGGGATTCAAAACATTACTGAATGTAAGATGTGAATAAGGCAGAATTTATTGTCAGGCAGGAACTGAAATTACCCCTTTATTAGAAAACCTAGCAATCAACGTGCAAAAACTTTTAGTTAGAGGTTAAAGAATGAAAATAAGGAGTCAAATCTGGCAAAATAAATTGATCACTCAAAAACAATTTCCATTCCTCCTTTTATTAGTGAACACACTCAAATTTGGCACTGATTTTCTTCTCTTTGCTCTTATCAGGTAACAACCATTTTCCTTTATTTAACCAGCACCAAACGAAACAAATAGGTATCAACAGGTATTTACAGGGTCACAAGCATGGGTTAGTCCTCATTCCTATAGTCCAGGCATCCGATCCAGGGATCACATGGACCTAGCTAAGTTCAGAGGTGTTAGAAAGTTAATCTCCACCTCTCAGTCCAAGTGCTCTGTCCAGGGACACAACACCCAGCTGAACACAGGAGTTTAGTTAGCGCAAACAATATTAGTTAGAAGAAAACATGTTAGAATCCTTAGCCAAAGTCAGACATCCAATCCAAAGATCACATGGGCCCAATTTGGTTCAGGATTAGTTAGTGAATTTCTAGCAAAATGACAGCTACCAACACATTCCCACAGTCCAGATATAATATCCAGGGATAACATATTCAGCTGGGTTCAGTGTTGGTTGGCTCTCAAGCAAAGAAGAAAATTTCAAAATCCTCTCAACAAGTTTCATTCTAGAACATTCAAATTTACCAGAAAGTAATGGTAGGAATCCAATTAGCAGTAAACAGCAAAAACTTGCTTGACAGGCATATAAGTATTGTAATGTCATGGAGAATGTAGGTTACAATTCAGATTTCAGACTCAGTTCACAAAATATGAAATTTTGGCCAAATAAGAATGTCTTATAAGTAACTATGGTGAACATGAGAGATGTAGAAAATGTGCAGGGAATAGCAATGAAAAGAATTAGCACAGCTCACCGGGCTCATATGTGCAGCAGCTCACATCCTTCTACAGCCTACTTCTTTTCTTCTCATGCTCCCTCCACTCTACTCCTCATGCCTCTTCAACTTTGCTCCTCATCACCATGCCATACATCCACCAGGATCCCATGGGATGTCGGCTCGAACCATGCTTGGCCTCGATGAGTGGTGCACAAGTAAAATCCTGAAAATACACTCACACAAAGAACAACTGGCACAAGTGATAGGGCTCACACCCACTAAATCATCAATTGAGTAACCAATGATATAATTATAGCAGTAAAGCACATGGTGGGAATTATAAGTGACAGCAAGCATAGTGTCATAAGAAGGATAGAAATTATCATTATGGGACAGGTGAGCATTGTCTAAGCATGCATCTCTAAGCAGAACTCTATCATGAGGAATATATGTATCATGACAAGCATCAATAGCAGTTTCATTATCAAGATATGCATGATCACAATGCAACATGCCAATAGTCAATTCTTTCTTCAGTGATGGTATGATGTAGTGCAAAGCAATAGCAGAGAAATCAGAGAGAAACGAGTCATTGAGAGGAATGGTTAAACCTGCATAAGCACTCTCTTGCATGACAAGTTGCAACTCAACTTGACTCTCAGATTCTTGACTCGCCACCCTAGCGGATGAGTCTTCTGTATTCATATCCACCACATCTTCAGGAGTAATAGGTATTGGGCCTTCAACAAGGTCGCCTGTGAATTCCAATTGCGACTCTCGTTCCTCCAAAGTTTGGGATCTCTCTTCTTCAATCTCAGCAACTCTTTCTTCTTCAAGTGTGGCAGCTTCAGTTGTACTCTGGCTGGTTTGCTCAGGTACATGTGAAGGTGTAGGAACTTCACATATATCAAGGGAAACTTCTGGTGCACTCAACTCCAGCTCAAGCTGTGAGGAGATAATGTTACTGAGCTTCATTTTCTTCTCAATCTTGTTCATTTCTTCCACAAGATCTCTCCCATCCTTGATCTTCTTCATCGCCTTGATAATGACTGGCCTCACGGGATCATTTTCAGCGCTCCAGTTGAACTCAAGAGACAACAAACTAAGTTTCTCTTCATCATCAAATTCTCTTGTGGGTGCTTGCACTTGAGGTGTTGATGGCTGACCAAACAGAGGACCATTTAACTCTGTTGGAAGCATCTCCTCGTGCTGAGATACATGAATAGAGGCTGGATAAAATTGTTGTGGTGAACAATTGCTCTCCTCTTCGTACCTAAATCCCTGCATTGGATAACTAGGAGGAAATGATGAGATAGGTGGGTTGTTGTTCCTATATGTCATAGTTGGGTTCTCAGGCCATCCAGCAGAATAATTGTTGTGGTATGAACCATGCTGTTGAGCAAAGTTCATACCAACACAATCTTGAGTGGGAGGATAACCACGCTGACAATCAGCAGGTGTATGGCCCTGAAATCCACAAATATGGCATGTAGGAACAACATAAGGATGGCCTCGAGAATAAGGATCATAACAGCCAGACCCATCCTCTAAAACTATACCTCGCTGTAGAGCTAATTGATGCAAATTTTGAGATAGCTTACTTATCTGTTCTTGAAGATTTTCCAAATTGTTCACTGAACTGCTCACTTGTCCGTGATAATAAGCCATATCCACGAATGAGATTGGTTCTACTAAAACCTGCACAAAAGAAAGAGAAACACAGGAAAATAACTAGAACAAGGGTTAGAGGTTACTAATATTCACAAAAGAAAAACGAAGACCTAGTCTATAGCCTAACTCAACTGTTCGATGCTAGTCCCCGGCAACGGCGCCAAAATGATCGATGCTATATAGCAGTGGGTATTTCGCCCCAAATCTGCAGGTTGTCGTGTTCTCCGCAGGGACTAGGCAACAACTATTGACCTTCGGCTAAATCTAGATCACACAAACATGTTTGGTTTTGCGGGAATTGAAATCTAACTAGCAAAGCAAACCCAGAGTTTACACTAACTGGACAGACTGAAAGAACATGAGAGAAGACTGAAACCTAAATATCTTTTTGTGATTTTCGCTTTAGGAATTAACACTGAAACGAACAGCTCACAATTGAACGAACAAGATTACTAGCAAACACTAAAGACTGGGATAGAAGCAAGATGGAGATAGGGACAGAGTACAAAACGATCAATACATCACATGAATGGAAAATGAGCACGTTTCTTCACTAAATGAAGTACACTAGGGACAGACTAGTACGTACACACAATGACAATGTACAGGGCACATTATAACCAACAACACAGGTTTCGAACTGCAAAACTTGACGAGCAAAAACACACACAAGTAGATTGTTACATGCCACGTTCCAGTCTTACGGATCAACGAGATCAATTGCCAAACTAACACAGGTGAATACACTGAAACAAATCACAACACTAGGCAACAGTAATTAAGAGAAAATTTCAGGGAATAAAGAGAGGCTGAGGGAGAGCGATTGGGGTCAACCCAGATGCATCTTGAGGTTGGTGAAGAGGACGTTGGTGCCGGAGTTGGTGAAGACCTTATAGTTGCAGCAGGAGATTAGGACTTCGGAGCAGCATGAGATTAGAGGAAGGAAGCGGCCGGCGTCATCTCCGATTCGTTGATGCACATCAGCAGCAAGGGATCAGGAGGAAGAAGAGCTTCAGGTCGCCGTCGTCGTTACCGCTGGCCTTCATCGCTGATGGAGAGGAGAAGCTTCGTGTGGTGGTGGCTCGGTACACTGATGGCGCGCCGCTATGCCTGCCTGGCCGCGGCGGCGGCCGGACGTGGAGAAGCTTCGGGGATAAGGGACAGAAAGTGCCAGCCTTCCTCGATTTGGGATGTAGCTAGGGATTTGAGGACCACGATCTGATCTGGTTGTTTTGCATTCTGCCCCTTCTACTCCTCTCAGTTTAGCAGAAGTTGATCCCTTTACTTTTCATATCATCTCTTGCTCCACTTGAGGTCCCTCAACTTGAGCCCTTCTTATTCCAAAGTGCATAAATGAAGAAATTTAGAGTGCCTTGACGCACTTTTACGCAATAAGATGAAAACGCATTGTAACTTGTCGTTTTTGATAAATTCAATGTTTTAGCATTCTTTTGCACTCAGAATGATGCCCGAAACGAAGCTAAAGCGCAATTATCAGTGCTAGAAAATGCTATATATATGATGCTTATCAATCACCCAAGGTTTATCGATCTCAGGGAGGAAGAGGTCAAAGATATCCCTCTCATGCAACCCTGCAACCGCAAAGCAAGAAGTCTCTTGTGTCCCCAACACACCTAATAGGTGCACTAGTTCGGCGAAGAGATAGTGAAATACAGGTGGTATGAATGAATATGAGCAGTAGTAACGGCGCCTGAAAAAGTGCTTGTCGGCGTGCGATTGATGGTGGTAATATTGCAGGAAGTACGGATGCGATAAAATAGTAAACAAGCAGCGATAGCGATATTTAGGAACAAGGCCTAGGGATCATACTTTCACTAGTGGACACTCTCAACATTGATCACATAATAGAATAAATAGATAGATGCTAGACTCTACACCCTCTTGTTGGATGATGAACACCACTAACTGTGTAGGATTACACGAACCCTCAATGTCGGAGTTAACAAGCTCCACAATATTCAATGTTCATGTTTAAATAACCTTAGAGTGCACGACAGATCAACATAACCAAACCAAGTACTAACATAGCATGCACACTGTCACCTTCACACTACGAAAGGAGGAATAGATCACATCAATACTATCATAGCAATAGTTAACTTCATAATCTACAAGAGATCACAATCATAGCCTACGCCAAGTACTACACGATGCACACACTGTCACCATTACACCATGCAGGAGGAATAAACTACTTTAATAACATCACTAGAGTAGCACGCAGATAAATTGTGATACAAAACACATTGCAATCATAAAGAGATATAAATAAGCACTTCACTATGCCATTCATAACAGTGAATAAGTATTCGGTGAAATATAGCCTAAGAGACCCACACGGTGCACACACTGTCACCTTTACACACGTGGGACAAGGAGTCTCCGGAGATCACATAAGTAAAACCCACTTGACTAGCACAATGACATCTAGATTACAAGCATCATCATATGAATCTCAATCATGTAAGGCAGCTCATGAGATTATTGTATTGAAGCACATAGGAGAGAGATTAACCACATAGCTACCGGTACAGCCCGAGCCTCGATGGAGAACTACTCCCTCCTCATGGGAGACAACAGCGTTGATGAACATGGCGGTGGTGTCGATGGAGGAGCCTTCCGGGGGCACTTCCCCGTCCCGGCGGCGTGCCGGAACAGAGACTCATGTCCCCCAGATCTTGGCTTCGCGATGGCGGCGGCTCTGGAAGGTTTCTCGTACCGTGGCTTTTTTCGTCTCGAAGTTTTAGGTCAGGGACCTTTATATAGGCGAAGAGGCGGAGTCGGAGAGGCGACAAGGCGGTGACACACTAGGGGGGCGCGGCCCAGGCCCTGGCCGCGCCGCCCTATCATCTGGGCCCACCAGGGCTCCCCTCTGGTGGCTCTCGGGTGTTCTGGAAGCTTCGTGGAAAAATAGGATGCTGGGGCGTTGATTTCGTCCGATTCCGAGAATATTTCCTTACTAGGATTTCTGAAATCAAAAACAGACGTGACAAAGACAGCGGCCCTTTGGCATCTCGTCAATAGGTTAGTTCCGGAAAACGCATAATAATGACATAAAGTATGCATAAAACATGTAGATATCATCAATAATGTGGCATGGAACATAAGAAATTATCGATACGTCGGAGACGTATCAGCCATCACCCCAATCATCGGCTCCTCAGGGCCATCATCTAAATCATCGGCTCCTCAGGGCCATCATCTAAATCATCGGCTCCTCAGGGCCATCATCTAAATCATCGTCTCCTCAGGGCCATCATCTGAATCATCGGCTCCTCTGGGCCATCATCTCAATCATCGTCTCCTCAGGGCCATCATCTCAATCATCGGCTCCTCTGGGATATCATCTGAATCATCAACTCTATGGCATCACCAGAGTCATCGGCATCAAGTTCTCGGAACTTGAAAAAGTCTACGGTGTTTGACTTAGCATTTTTTACACCATATACATAACTATTTCATATTTATCTACAGGCTCGGGGGCTACTCCCATCGGGAGCGCTAGTCGCGCACCCGGTAAAAAATATGGCAACCTCGCCAACAAAGAAGAATAAAGTTGAATACATCGACATCAACAATCAAGATCTTCGAGTAGTACAACTTGAGTCTATGCGTGACTGCAAGCACCCGCCCATAGACTCGGGGGCTAATCCCATCGGGAGCGCTTCGCGCACCCGACAGAAAGCAACTCCGACTCTACATGAAGCACAAGATTCAACATGATCAAGACATTCGGCGAAGACAACTTTAGTCCCTGCCCGAAGCTTCACTTCGGCCAGACACTCGGGGGCTACTGACGTGGGCATAACCCTTCGGGTACTCAACATTGCCATACCCGGTGCAAACTATGAAGGTGGACCAGTACGAGGACTCGACAAGCTGGACCTGCACGCGCCTCAACTTGGACTACAAGGAAAGAAGACTCCAATATGAATCCTACTAGGACTCTTGTAAACCCTAGCTTGGCTGATATATAAAGCCGGGCAGGGGCACCCCTTAGGACACGCACAATCGAAACATAATTGTAGAGGCGACACGCCTAGAAACCGCAACCCGCGGATTAGAACTAGACTAGATCCAACAACTCCGCCTATGGCGGCACCCCGTACACATATATTCATATAGTGGATTACTAGCGGGACGTAGCGATCCTCCACCGTGGGGACGTGAACCTGGGTACGTCGTGTACCGCCTCGCTCCCGGAACTTCCGTCGTCGCCTTTCTCTAAAACCCAAGCCCCTCAAGGTGGGCATTGCCGAGGAACCGCCTCGTCACCAACCTTGTGGGAGCTCTAAGATAATGGGCTTTCATCGCATTAGTGTTGTGGAGGTTGTTTGGGCTGAATATTGGGACCGATCGGGAGCTGTTTTTTCCCTTGCATATCCGTGTCTTTTGTACAGAGAGCCACGTCCACGTGCAGTATCGTCGAGCTCAGGAGATATCGGCGAGGAGCTCGTGGCTGCGTTTGTGGCCTCTTGGTGGCGGCAACGAGTTGGGGCTCGGTAGAGAGTCAGGGATGAGGAACCTAACACCTAGTGTTCTATTCCGACGGTACGGGCTCGATCAGCTGCCTCCAGCATCGATTCTTTAATCAATATATTATGGTATTCCATATTTCTCATATATTTAACTTACTATAAATAAGGCAAAACAAAATAGAGTAAAACATGACTTGTTCGTAGAGACTATGCAGCTTCGGCATAGCTAAAGGTAGATGGAAAGGAGTGAGAAGATCATAATGGTCGAGGAAAAAAGTACATATTCTATTATGTTTTTTCATAAAAACTCTCAAATCATGGGTTGTGAAAATAACAAAGGAGACTTGTAAGAGTTGGAGAAAAACACTAGAGTCATCAGAAAGAAACATAATGGTGAATGAAAAAACTTTAGATCCCGTGGCAACGCACGGGTATACAACTAGTAGCTGAAAAATTCTAGAATAGCCGTCGACATATCAAGCGAGGAATCTATATGCAACAACCACTTTTTATGGCATCATCGTTGTTGTCATCCATCCTAACAACTTGCCTAAGAACACAAATGTTGTTTTACAAAACAACATAAATGGCCCAAACATCATGATTCTAATACGAGACAAAACAAAATGAGACGGTATCTTTATGCATTACTTGTAAGACAAAATTTCTAGCGAAGTTGGTGTAACCTAGCTAGAAACATCTGGATCTATCTTCAACAAACTACACAATCCTACAAGTTATGTTGCACTAAATTTACGGATTGCTTGAAAAGGAAGATTTATTTAGTACAATACAATACCAAAAGTAGGAGATAGTTGGTACATATCTTCATAAAGGAGCGGATTCAATACACGAAACGTCGTCTATCTCACCAACTCGGTACAAGTTATGTGTGTTCATAAAGTAAATTTTATTAAAGGTGTTCAACTAATTTTGGTTTGTTAAGACAAGTACGCATGGGCGTTAGCAGGCCAACTCATTAATAAATAGAGGGGATTTTTGCTCATTTATACATATCACAAAATTAAAAACATTGGCATCATGAAGACCTTCTTCATCCTTATCCTCCTTTCTCTTACAGCAAGCACCACCTTTGCGCAAGCCAACGATGTCCAACCGAGGGATGATTATGAGAAATACCAAGTGGAGCCGATAAATAAGTTGCAAGATTGCCAGGAATATATCACTCAGCGGTGCCACATGGGCAAAGAACCCTTTAGATGGTATAAGAGCTGCCAAGAGGTGCAACGTCTGTGCTGCCAGCAGGTGGCCGATACATCGCAGCAGACCCTCTGCAAGACCATCTGCGAGAGTGCGCAGATCGAGCTTAGTGAGATTCTAAAAAAGAGTGACTTATATGGTCCTAATATTCAAGGCGAGGTTACCACGCTGATGGAGAGGGCCAAGATTCTGCCCTACATATGCAACACACCCGGTATATCCTACTGCAAAATTCCCATCACCACCCATGGTGGTTGTGATATACCTTGATTTGTTTCTATTGGTGACCAATAAACAGTTTGTCACCGTTCCACCATGTGGGACCAATAAAGTTGTCATCGTGGAATCATATATGATCTATTGCAAACATGTCAGTATATCTATCATAACTTATACTATCAAGTTAAGTTTCAAGATCTAATCCTTATACGCCATTACCATATATATGCCCCATATGTCATGATCCATGTGTCGTGATGTTGTGCTCAACGAAGAGAATTATGGAGACCAACATGGAGAAAGGGGGAGGGGTGAGAAGAACAAGGAGAGGGACCGGAAGTTCTATGTCTAAGGGCCCGTTTGGCAACCCACCACTCCGTGGAATTCCCTCGCTCCCCTCCGCTCCAAGCGACTCGCGCTCTTCCAATCGAGAGAACGGAGCGATCAACGTTCGGCTCGCTCTTCTCTGTGAGAGCATGGGCTGCCAACGCATGCTAGAGAGATACAACCCATTCGGGTAGGAACATGCCAGACCAACCTTGTGGGAGCTCTAAGATAATGGGCTTTCATCGCATTAGTGTTGTGGAGGTTGTTTGGGCTGAATATTGGGACCGATCGGGAGCTGTTTTTTCCCTTGCATATCCATGTCTTTTGTCCAGAGAGCCACGTTCACGTGCAGTATCGTCGAGCTCAGGACACATCGGCGAGGAGCTTGTGGCTGCGGTTGTGGGCTCTTGGTGGCGGCAACGAGTTGGGGCTCGGTAGAGAGTCAGGGATGAGGAACCTAACACCTAGGGTTCTATTCCGACGGTATGGGCTCGATTCAGCTGCATCCAGCATCGATTCTCCGGTTGCCTGCGTGAATCAGGTGGCGGCGCGGGTGGAGCCGCTTCTAGCGTTGATTGTTTAGCTGGTGGAGGCAAAGAACCCTTCAGATGGTATAAGAGCTGCCAAGAGGTGCAACACATGCATCTGCTGCCAGCAGGTGGCCGAGACATCGCAGCAATCCCTCTGGAAGGCCATATGTGAGGGTGTACAGGTTGATCTTAGTGAGATTCTAAAAAAGAGTGACTTATATGGTCCTAACCTACGAGGCGAGGTTACCGCACTGATGAAGAGGGCCAAGATTATGCCCTACATATGCAACACTCCTGGTATATCCTACTGCAACATTCCCTTGATTAGCCTCCACTGGTGACCAATAAATAGTGACATTGTCACTGTTCCATCGTGTGGGACCAATAAAAGTTGTCATCGTGGAATCATATATGATCTATTGCAAACATCTCAGTATATCTATCATAACTTATATTATCAAGTTAAGTTTCAAGATCTAATCCTTATATTTCATTACCATATATATGCCCCCAATATGTCATGATCCATGTGTCGTGATCTTGTGCTCAACGAAGAGAATCATGGATACCAACATGGAGAAAGGGAGAGGGATGGTGGTGAGAAGAACAAAGGAAGTGATATGTCTAAGACATGAAGCGACATTCTCTGACGGTCCTTGACGATGTCATAAACAATGAGCATTCACTGGCGGTCCATGACGATGACGTGAACGAGGAGCCAGTGCAAGGGTGCGAGTGCACGCACACTGAAAGGGAGCTTGCCATGAAAATATTTTAAAGTTAGCTAGGAAATTTAGAATCATCCCAAATTTGCAAGCTTATCGTAAAAAATATTGTACATCACTGACCTATTTTTATTTTATTATTTGATGGTTTTATAATGTTCTACTCTTACCATTTTCAATATAAAGCATGTCATTGTGCGTTTTTCTAAAAGTGCAAATTTCGCAAGTGTCGATTTGTCACCCTCATCCTAGCTCTTTATCCATACCTTTAAAACTAATTTTTATTAGGATTAATTGGCATTTGTGCACAACTTAACCCACATGGTTTATTATTGGGCTCACCTTATATATGGCATGTTAACATTGGTAAAACTTTCCTAGATTCATATAATTGAGAAATTTGCTCTATATCTAGTGTGTGTTTCCCTAGAACGCGCACGCTTATGTGGGTATAGATGTATAATGGTGTGGGTGTAAAATGTGTGTGCGCTTTCTTGTCATCTTAAAATGTATAGACATTTTAGAACATGATGAAATGTAAATTATAAGTGCGTGTGGATTTTTTTTCCTGAATATTTCCATGTCTATTTCCTTCTAAACCTGCACAACGCTACAAGCTCAGATGCAGAAAAGCTATGCATTGATTGTATCAAATGATTTTTTTCGCACAATACAAGAACAAAGAAGAAGAGCTTTGTCGTATCCAGAAAGGAGCAGCTTCAGGATAATAGTCTATCTCAACAAACTTGCAAAGTTACTGCGTGCTTGCAATGTAACTTTGGTTTCAACTTTTTTTTTATGGTAACACAACGCATTTTCCTATACAGTTGGAAAATGACAGTTGGATGACACTCTCGCGACGCGTCTCGCGACGCTCTTCGCGGTTCCATCGGAGCCACACCGGCGGAAGGCATGGGTGACTGCCGCCCTGTTTCTCCGGCGTCGACTTCGACTACAAGAGGTTGGAGGAAATTTTGGCTCAAGGTTCTGGGCCTTGGCCAACGAGAGCTCAAACAAAGAGGATACGAGATCGAGAGTGCATTGGTTTCCCCTAGATCTGGCCCCTCCAAGAGAATCCTTGGGGATTTCTTACCCCGCCCGGGATTGCGTCCAAGGTGGCTGTATTGGGATTTTTTTGGAGGAACACGCTACGAAGAACAAAAAAGTCTACCGCACATAAACCAAGATCATATGAGAGAGTGGAGATAATGGATCATACCCTCATATATCGAGCTAGCGGAAAGTTGTCGATGACGAGGTTGATGATGTCGCGATCTCCGCAGCTAGACTCGTCTAGTCGTGACAAGATGTATTATCCCTCGAACCACTCTCATGATCTAGTGTCGCAAGTGCAACACCTCCACCGTATCCACACGTAGGAGATCAGCAACACTGTGTCGAAATGTAGTCAAGCACACTGTTGAAGTGTGAACGTGTTGGTGAAGATTCGACAATGTTTCGCGAGCACCGTCTAGATTAGATCTAAAGGTCGGTAGAACTCGGGCAGCACTCCGTGAAGAAAAATATGGTGACGACACGATCTCCCGACGACGGCAACTAGGGCGGCATGCGGCGTGGTGGTGGCGACTGCTGATGACTAGGGCGGCGGTTAGGAGGTGGAGGTGATGGCTAGAGTTTGGAGGGGTGCTCCTTGTGTGCCAACCCATGTGTCGTGACCGTGAGTGCTCGTTCTTGGTTCATGTTCGAGACTCTATGCTTGCATCATGTAGCCTCCTGCTACCCTTGACGGGATCCAGGGGGACCAACAACTTTCACATATGGTGGCAGGTCTACATTGCAAAATGCCAGAAGAAAGAAAAGCGCTACGCTAGAGGGATCATCACTTACATTATTTGGAGGATTTGAAATGAAAGGAACAGTGGGGTTTTCACAAATGTGATGCTTCCGTGCATATGCTCTCACCGAAGACCTCGAAGACGAGGGGAGATATGGGGTCATGTGTTTTTTTCTCCTTTTTAGCCTCTTCGGTTTAACCTTGTGATGCTTAAAATACTTAGGCTTCCTTCCAATCCAATGGCGGAGGCCTTGTCTTTTACCTCAAAAAATATATATACCTATTTTATATGTGAAAGTAATCAACACACTCTCACAGATGGTAATCCTTTATTGCAGGTGGTAAAAAACCTAGAAACACACTGATAACATGTGTCCAGAAAGATGGAATTCAGCATAAACACGCCCAACCCAAAAGCTAAAACATGATTTCTTCTTTCAAAATTTGACCGTCTTGTTACTTTGAGATGTCTTGGTCATCAACTGCATCACCAACACACCAAGTCAGTAGAATTAAGTAGAGCCCAACTTGTAAGTAAAAAAACACATTTTTTTCGCCACAACTCAAGCAAATTTCGTGTGAATTCCTGTATAATTAATCAGATTCAAGTTAACAAACCTAGGCAATGCATTCTTTACAGAGCAATAATTCTGGACATTAACTGAAAGCACAATTCTGTTAAATTGGTTTAAAATAATGGAAACAATTACAAATATAGATTACACGACTGATATCCACTCTGACTTCAGCAAAGCATAGCTGGAAAAAGACATTACCAAAATCATTGTTACACCAAGACCACAAGGTCCACAGCAATCAGATTCTACAAAACTGTGATGCCTACCACGAGATGTCAGCATCAGTTCCACTTGGGACATAGCACTGACTCCATGCATGGCATTGCTATGTCTTCCTTGTGAATGCTTGCACGATGCCTCCTTAATTTAAATGTCTAAAGTCATATATCAATCCTGATGGCTGATATACAGTGGCGATAAGCAGCCCATCAAAGGTTTGGACCCAAGTTGGGTGTTACACATTCCAGCTTCCATTTGTCTCGCTTTCAACATTAGCTTTCTAATGCAGAAAGCTCGACCTCCTTAGTGCAAGGACGGTATGCTGCAAAAGTGCTGTCATTGGCAAAAGAACCAGGATTGAAACAAGTGATTCCTGTATATTTGAAGGCCTTCTGCTCACTCTTGTCACCCAATACTATCTGAAGAAGATTTAAACAAGTATTAGCACAAGACCTGCCAAACATAAGTTAGCACTTTGTGCATGTTGGACTGTAAGAGGCAATGGACAATGACAGCACTTTTAAGTATAGTTATGCTTTTGTGCATGTTGAATAAATAAATTAGCACCAAAGCATATTCATGCGATAACAGTCAGAAAACATTTCAAGGTGTGCATAAAGTATGTGCTAAATTACATACCGTGTGAGGAGTTGGATACAGCCGAAGGCAATGATCGTAGTTCCATATGATAGGTTGGACTGTAAGAGGCAATGGACAAAGATGACTCTGGTGGGTGATAGTTGCTACTAGCTGAACAAAAAGGATTGGTTAGTTTACCAACAGTCAGCAGCATACATTCTGACTAAAACAATAAATAGAAGTTAACTTGCATGTTCAAATGGGTCGCTTGTTTCTTCCGTTGTTGGTGAAATCAGACATGACCGCCGCATCCTGTAAAGGAGATCTTGCCGAAAAAACACAATTTCTTGTGTATAAAACTTCACCCTGGAAAATCAATTATTTTATTGGAGATAGAACATATGATAATTGGTAGGTCTGGAAGTTAGTCTTGTCTGAATCATGATAAGTCGGCATGGAATGATGCCATAGATTGGTATATGTTCCTTGATTATTTATCGCTATATAGTAGTCTCAGTGGGTAACAAGTGCATGAAGCCTTCTCCACGACTTAACCGAAATGTCAGTGCCTCAATGAATAACCGTCAAGATAAATCAGGCACATTTGGAAAAATAAACCAAATGAAGATGGTGTCTAGTACAAAGAGAGCTCTACTACAAAAAAACAAAAAAAACAAAAAAAAAAATTGTGTGCGACATGCATTATGGTGTTCGATGTCAACTACAAAACATGGTTCCATAGTATGCACATCGGTAGGCCAGTATGGGTATGCATGTTAAGCGTCTTTATGTACCTATTATCTTTGTGCATCATGATCATGCAATTTTGTACAGATGCTAGCTGTATGGATCATCACAATAACTACAACAAACCAATGGTAACCTTTATGCTAAAACTGAACCAAGTCACAGTGAGGCCAATTGGATGAACCTCCCAGTGATTCTAAATGTAAGTCTTTTTAGAATCATGGCAGTCAAATATGTTTAAATTTGACCATCAGTATAGAAATAATTACAAACATACACAGTATTGAATTGATATTAATCCATCATGAAACATACTTTCATGATGTGTAACATACTTTCATAGAATTGATCATCAAAGGTCGCAATGGAGATGATATCAATGTCTAAAAAGACTAGAATTTGGAATCAGAGTTGTAGCATATAATTTACAGCACCAAGAGAAACAGTAGCATCACCCATCCTTGTCAAAGGCTTTATTGATTTTAATCAGCTACGTACTTGTTTAATAATTTCAACCCCCAAAAAATAGATCCCTGTCTTTGCATGGGTGATTATATATCACTATCAATAAATGTTTAACATATGGAATTTTTAGATAATGATACAAGGCAATGCTTTTGTGTCGAACCTGCAGGGGTTGCTTACAAATATAGCATTTGGGATGTGCTTCTGAAGTTCTTCAATTAGATATTTCGGGAGTGCACACCTTGGGAGAGCTTTCGAAGGTCCTGCAAATTTGCTACCATGTAAGAAGAAACAACATATGATGTATACGAGAAACAAGGAAACATCTGCTACTAGGGAAAGTAAGCTGACAGTATTTATGGCCAACAACCTCATTCCTTATCCTATTACAGAAGCCATTCCTTGATTTAAACTAGCAAGGAAAATAATACTCCCTCCATTCCAAATTAATCGACTCAACTTTGTCTAAATACGCATGTATCTAGACACGTTTTAGTGTCTAGATACATGTATATCTAGACAAAACTGAGTCAATTAATTTGGGAGAGAGGGATAATAATAATAAGTGGATATAAAAAATAGGCCAAGTGAGATTTAAGTTATTAGTGAATTATACGGATCGGATACTGTAGGAAACCCTACATGCAGATATCAGTTATCAGATAAAAGCATATCATTGAGTATTGGAGTACCTGCATCATCAGGACCAGGAATGAATAGGAAACGACTATGTTCCTTTAACCTAGTTCGAGCTGCGATCATCTCACCAAGCTTCCCAAACTGCAATCTAAACAAAGTTACATGATTAAGGTCTTGCCTTGGATTGGAATACAAAATACCCAGCATAACTTTTGATCATCTCTCATGAAACACGAAAGTCACACCTGAGTTCTTCAAATGAACTGAATGCCAGATTGCAGGGCTGAGAGCAGAAATTGCCCATTAAAACAAAGAGAGAAGGAACCACTTCCACACTTTCATAGCCATCAAGGACAACACCTAACTTCTCCATAGTCTACTCTACGAGATAAACACATATGCACATCCTGAGAGTATGACTAAACAAAAAAGTTGCATAAAGCAAAGAACTAATACCAAACATAAATACCTCAGGATTGTCCAGCCAAACATCTGAAAGTATGACGAACATGTCATTCACAGCCTTATTTTCTAGTGATGATAGTCTTAGCTGTTTAATACAAAGGTAACAAATATCATCAGTAAAGACGTTCTCGGCAAGACCTATTACTCAACATGTAGAACGCAATTACAGGCTTACTGTTTCTTCAGTTGGTATGACACCTCCACCAAAGAAATCAAGTCCCATAAGGAGTGAAAGTGATGCCTCTCTGTCCTCTAAGGGTGGAAACCCACATGTATTGACCTGTAGATGATTGGAAAAAAATCATATTCAAGAGGATAATACAAAAAGAAGACTAATAATTTTCTGGTAGATGAGAATCCAGACCTGGAAAATGCCATTCGAAAGCAGTTCCCCTTCTGCTACAATTACAGTGTTTTCAACAAAGAAGCCTGAAGTGATTTTGTGTTATATGTTAAGGAAAGAGATGTGCTTCTCTGGATAAGCATAAATCCATATAGTTCAAAGAAAATACTCAAATGACATATGGGTCACTGATACAAATATCGTTAGTACTAATTACTAGCACTTGTAAAACGGAAGGATTTCTTTTCATTAACCTCGAAACATGAACAAATGAACTTTAGACCATGCACTATGTGTGTCAAAAGCGGTTCCTAACCCTCTCTCTCCTTCCTTTGAACCGATTCAATACATAGCAGAGAATCGACTCATAAGTCTGACACAAAAAAGCGGATCAATAACTTGGTTCGCTTCTTTCCTGTAAATGTGGGACCCTCTAGCAAAACTGTGAGAGAGAGGAGAATGCATGCATGCAGGGATAAGAGCAGAGGGGGTCCCACAACCGATTCTATACATAGCAACATGCATATAGCGGTTCCAACTTCTGACTCATATTTCTTTGAACCGGCGCAACGTAGTACATGGCCTTAAAGTTGAGAAACATTTCCAGTCTGAGCACAGCAAATACATTAATATTTATTTTTTATATATTCACATGTAGGTAACATGGTACTGGTTTTAAGGATATTGCATTTGCTAAGTCAATTGGCACTGCTCCAGTAAGATCTTCCAAATAAAATTGGCGTTCCTCCAATTGTGATATGACTCCCATAATCCATCTCCGTCCAGTGCACCCAATTAAAGATTGTATAGAAGTTATCTACATGAAGGGGAAAATAGTATGTCATTTCATAAACAAATACTACTAAGAAAAACATTGAAGGGGGGAGAAGTCCCAAGTGTTGGAATAGAGTTACTGGGAGTAGAAACGAAACATAAATTAAGAGAAATACCTCGCAACTATCATTTTCAGTCATAACAGTCTCAAAAGCTGGCCTCGAGAAATACTTATCACGAGCGAGCCTCTGAAGCAGCACTTGATATCTGTCCCTGTACAGGGCAGCTTTATCTCCAGCTTCTCCATGGATGGATAATCTTCCAGTATGCCTATATACACATCATAACCGAGGATAGCATCAACAAACATAAGATCTAAAAGATCATTATAATCGACGCTTGCCACTTTTCCGTGAGATAAATGATTAAGGCATTCTTAGAACATACAGACAAGATTTTTTACCCAGGCATGTGTTGTAGTTCAGCATCAAAGGTAAACATATGTGTCGTACTGAATTATATGGCAGCTCTTAAAAAAACGAATTGATCACAAGCTGGCTGGGCTCACAAATTGATGAACTATACAAAAAAAAATTGAAAAGTAGGTTGAAACCCCTGGCATATGGATCAAAATGATGCACACTATTACAATTGATGAACTATACTTAAGCAGAATATCCAGAAACAGATAAGGCATGTTTGACACATCTATATCAAACATTAAGAAAAATCAGTTAATTTTAAAAGAACAAAAAAGGCAAGCTCCCTTGAAACTATGCATTCACTCTGCAAATTAGCAATCCCTCGTCAAAGTTCATTCAAGATTTAGGCGAGTCAAGTGGTGAATAAACACCCTTGTCGCAACATTCAACCATGGTTCAACACCAAAACGTCAAAAGAAAGACCAAATTCTCAAGTCCCAGTGCCCAACTCTGCAGATCTAAAAGAAAGTAGCGGGTATCTACATACTCGTAGAACACTTTCTTGATTGGGTCGTAGTGGAAGCGAGGCACGACGAACGAGTCCACCACGCGCAGCGCCGACCGGGCGCTGGTGGCCGCCGGCGATGCCGCATCGACCGCCTCCTCCGCCTCGACGAGCAGGGACACCACGCGCCGCACCGCGTCCCGATCCAGTATAGATGATTTCACTGCGTGCACCCATAGATACGCGCGCAGAGTCACAACCAACCGTGAAGTAAAAACAGGAATGAGAAGACGAGGGAGCGGCGGGTAGGCCTGGGGGGGAGAGGGGGAGTAGTTACGCGGCTCTTTGTCGAGCTCGTCGAGGAGGAGGTCGAGCGCGTCGTCCTCCGCGTCGGGGAAGCGGTCGAGGAAGGCGGCGGCCTCCTCGAGGGCGTCGACCTTGAGGGTGAAGCCCCGCAGGCGGAACTTGCGCTGCAGCTTTCTGCGCATGGCCGCCGACGGCGCCGCCATGGGAGACGAGGGGAGGGCAGAGCAGGGATTGGCGTGGCGGGAAAGATGGGTTGGATTTGGGGGAAGTGGCGGGACGCCCTGCTATCCGCGAATGGCTCAGTGGCGAGTGGGTTACCTCTGCCAGTTTGGGCCTAATCCTGCGCTTCTGTAAGGCCTGTAGCTTTCAGAGGCTTTTCACGACACCTAGACAGGTAAAATGAGGCCATCTAATTTCTCAAACGGATGCTTCGCGGGCCGCGCCTACCCAGCGGCCCGACGCACAGTGTGGAGACGCAAACGCGGTACGCCGTGTTTGCTTCTGAGCGGTTGCGCCGCACGTCCGCATTGGTTATATCCGGACCTCGTCCTCATCGTCAATGGCGTGGATGATGGCCTCGGCGGCCGGGGCCGCCGCCATCACCACCCTGACCTCCGCGAGCTCCGCTTGGAGGTGGGACATGGTCCCAGCCGACTCTGTTGCATATGTCGCCACCTCAGGCTGGCTTGCGCAACCTCCGCCGACGAGTCGGTCTCCAGCTAGTCGGCATGGCGATCATCTGCTCCTCCGAGAACGCCTCTGCCGCATGGATGGTCGCGAGGTCCGAATAATCCGGGGAGGCGCAGTGGGCCATCTCACAAGGCAAGCCCAGGTGCGGTCGTGCTCGACCATGGATGATTTTTATGGTATTGAGGTGTGCCCTTCTCACCCGCCCGCATCGACCATATATAGGCACGGCGGGGCGGGAAACGCCGATCGCGCGCAAGACGGTTCCCGCGGGCATGAAGACAATGGATTAGGAGCATCTGCCGAAGGAACATCTATTGAAGAATTTTCCTTCTGCTTCCGCAGCGTCCTTCTCGGTAGCGGAGGGTTAATCGACGCTTCTTTAGAAGAAACTGGTACTTCTACTCTCATCGACACCATCCTTTCGGAGCTGACCTTCGCCTTCTTTGAAGGAGGAGGGTCCATCTCTCCATCGGAACTGTGTGAACACATACAAATCACATCAGTCTCCATCTTTCGTGACAAGTTATACGGGCGAAGATTATAAGGAATTTGAACAAGAGATGCAAAAAAGGGATGCTTACGAGCCAGACGATAAGTCATATTCATTAGCAAAGAAGCCTAACAGCTTCTTGGGTGGCGGAGTAGTCGATGTTTCAGGAGCTGTCGTGACAAGAGGGATTCGGTCAGCTTCCTCGTTATTCTGACCACTAGGGCTTGACTCTGTTGTATCAATTAATTCATTGGCAGCTGCCCTCCTGCGCCTGGTAATAAAAGGCGCATCTTCATCTTCATCTTCTTCCACTTCCTTTTCTTCTTTACAGGCGTCGCTATCTTTGACCACCTCGGTGTTTTCTTCAACATTACCAGATAAATCATCATCTTCAGGAACCTCTCTAGTCTCGGGTGCAGAACGATAGCACCTTATGACGGTGGAGGCCTGGCAAGACGAAGGAAAATCGTTAGGTCAAAGCAAAGATATCAGGTACAAACATTGAATCAAACATGGGGCAGCCAAGCGACAAAGTCACCTCGGTTGGAAGATGACGAAATTCATATGGGACTTGGACTGCCACCAAAGAAATGGAGCCTTCTTCGCTGAAGTGCATCAAACGCCTAACTTCATCAAGGAGCTCCTTATCCGTAATGTCTGCTGCGTTAATCTGGGTCACGTCCTCGGAGCCAGTATACAAACACATCTGGTGCCTCCTGGACATCACTGGCTGGATACGATGCATCAAAAACACGGCAGCAACTTCAGTGCCGCACATCGTTTGGCCACCAGCATTCTTCAGGTCCAGGACTTTCTCATACAGCTTGTCTGCTACAGCCTTTTCTTTGGCAGTTAAGGCGGTCCGCCAAGATTTCTTCGGCACTGTCTCCAGGATATCTTCGAATGCTGGCAAGTTGGAGTGATGACCCGAAACTGGTCGGTCCCTAAGGTAGAACCACTTTGATCGCCAGCCTTAAACGGATTCTCTCATCGGGAAGTTAAAATAATTAACTTCCTTCCGAGCAACAAAGGCGAACCCTCCAACAACATGGGAGCCGCCGCCCCCACTGTGGTGCTTGACAAAGAAATTTTCTTCCATAGACCCCAATGGGGCTCGATGCCGAGAAAGGCCTCGCAGACAGTAATGAAAATCGCTAGATGCAAGATAGAGTTTGACGTAAGCTGCCAGAGCTGGATGCCGTAGGAAAAGAGGAGGCAGCGGAGGAATTCGTGGGCTAGAAGGGAAAGCCCACGGTGCAAGAAGGCAGGAAACATGACAGTAAATCCAAAGGGAGGATTGGGACGAGAATCAGAACCTGGGAGACAGACGTCCTTCTCGTCAGCAGAAATCAGCCCCCAAGCTCATCGGTTTGTTTTCATCACGCTTGGTGATGGAGGAAGCTGGCTAATCGCACTGAAGATCCTTGGAAATGGCGCCGGACCTATGCGCGGTGGTGGGCACCTTCGAATCAGTGGCACTCGCGGCGGCGCCGGAAGACGCGGAAATCCTTTTCTTGCCCATGGCGTTGAGGAGTTCTCTCTCAAGCTTCAGAGGGTTGGAAACAGTGACAATGGCGAGCAGGAAACGAGGAGGAAGACGAGCACTGAAGCAGGGAGAAACTAGATTAATCTTTACCTCACCCTTTTTATAAGGGGAAAAGTTACTTCAGACCTTAGCCGCCAAATCCGTGTCGTCGAAAATAGACGGAAGACTAACTCTACACGTGTCTCAAGGGGAGAAATAAGTGTCCCACTACCTCCACTACACACGAGAATCAAGGAAAACGCCTCGGTCAACGCGCAAGGACTGGTCATTTCTTAACTAACCGCGCAGGCATAGGGTGAGCCCATTAGGTCACGTCTTGTCAATCACACTATAACAGTTGCCATGTTATTGATGACATCATCAAGGTTATCGGGTTCTCAATGATGAATCACCCAAATATATTGGAATTCGAAGAAATCTACAACGTTCAGCTCAATAACTTATAACATAGGCATGAGTTCTTCGCAGTCATCCTCAGGCTCGGGGCTACTCTCATTGGGAGCGATGGACGTGCACCCGATAAAATGATATAGGCATCGTCGACAAAAAGAATTCGATGAAAAACGGTCCCGAAGGTTCTAGCAAATCCAGGTTCAAGCCCGGGGACTTGAACCCGTGTAGGTGTTGCGGTCAGAAACCCACCGGCGAGCAGCGACGGGCAACACAGTAGAGCCGGGAGGCTCCCAGGACTGCGGCTGGCCCTGGTCCCTCGAGTGACGGCCCGCAAAGACTCCGGCACGCACGTCCGATGCTAGTGCAAGGGCGTGCCACCTGACCTATACCTGGTCAGGAAGGTGATGGATTTGCCTCGCTTAGTTTCCTGCATGGCATACACGTAAACATTAAATACGAGCCTCGATCGGCTCTCAGGTTTTCCTGTGAATCGGCTCAAGGAGCCGATCCACCCACGATTCGTACGAGGTGTACGATCACATGGCGGTCCTGCTTGATCAAAATAAAGCTAAAACGACCTACTACGATTTAGGGTTTTCACCACATAATCGGAACATCCTACGCGTGATTGAGCCTGGCGGCCACGCACGGTGATCGTAAACCGACCCTAGACAAGGCCTAAAAACCAACATGAAGTTGATCCCGGAACATCCTGTCTAGGGCTAGCAAACTACACCCTACGCGCCCTTGGATCCTTCAACCCGTTTGTAAGGCCTAACTATGCGAGATATTAAACTAATCCTTGAAGAACAAGGAGCAATCATAACGGATCGGATCTACTAAATAATGACCAAGCGGGGTGCCGCCCTTACACCCAAGATAGGTGTAAGGGCGGCTAGACGTCTAAGGGTTGCATGGACGAAAGCATATGATACGATGAAACAATGCAAACCCTAACACATCTATGATAACTACGTTGCTCGCCATCAACAAGGCTTCGACGACGAGCAACGCATGAACAGCGAATAAACATGTCTTGCCTAGATCGCAAGATGCGATCTAGGCAAGCATGATGCTTACCCGGAAGAAACCCTCGAGACAAGGGAGTTGGCGATGCGCCTAGATTGGTTTGTGGTGAACGTGATTGTTGTTTATTTCAGAAACCCTAGATACATATTTATAGTCCGTAGACTTTCTAACGTGGGAATAATCCCAACCGGGCACGAGCCAAACTCTATCTAACCGACACGTATCCTACTATATTTACAGATACACGGGCAAACTAGCCCAAACTTTGTATACAAGGCCGATTCATGTATTTCTTCCATATGTATTCTTCAAGCCCATCTTAATCGCGGCCCACCTCGATCCGGTCAAATTCTGGTGATAACACATGCCCCCCTGGTTTTGGAAATGACAATTCCAAAATCACTCTGCTTTTTCTTCGTCGGGTCATGTCGTGGCAGAGCAGAACCGTCGCAGTATCCTTCATCATGATGTCTTGCCTTCACAACTTCTCCGCGTGACCTGGCTAATTCTTCTTTGGGCACCACTTCCTCGGAAACTGCTGTGGCATTGAATCTCCACCGTATCCCTTTTATTTAACCGCATCGAGCAATTCGCTTCTCCATCCCCTCCTCATCCTCTATTCCTCCGTAACACTCGAAAACCCTTCTCCCACCATGGACCCTTCCTCCTCTTCCTCCTCCGGTATTTCCTATCGGTCTTCCTCCTCCCGCGAGCCAACGCCGGAGGACATACGCGCCCCGGAGGAGTGGGACCAGGAGGACCACGCCTCCTCCGTCTGGTCCGAGGACGACAAGTCCTTGACCAGCGGAGATGAAGACCTCCAGTTCCTCGCTGATGGGGAGCTGGAATCGGAGAGCGGGGATGACTCGTTCTCCTGGGACGGTTACACCCCCTCTGAGGAAGAGGAGGAGGAAGACGACAATGACGACTCCCTCGAGGGTTACCCGCCGGCGAAACGCCTCCGCACCTGGTGGGATGACGACGACAGCGACGATGACGAGGAGGATGAAGCTCCCGTAGAGGGCTACGG
>NC_061508.1:131648976-131699506 GCF_022539505.1 Lolium rigidum
TGACTTTGCTAAAACTTGTTTTGGGTAGAGATAAGGTGATCTAAGGGATTAGATCAAATGGAATTAAAATCAACACAAGAACTAATTAATCAATGATCAATTGCACTGAACATACAAAAGATCACAACATGGTAATCCTTGCCATAACATATGAACATCCATAAATTTGGAAATCAAGCAACAATAATTGGAGAAACTATTCTTCACTTATCTTTTCTATGACTCAAACTAATCTATGATCCAACCATGAACCTCATGGAAATCATTCTATTTCAACATTGGAATAATAACAAGGAGATCCACTCAAGAAATATATATCCTTCTCTATTTCATATTTTTATACAACCCTAGAGAGGTGAGAGTTCTATAACAATCATTAGAGAAGCAATATCAAACCTTGAGCTAAACCTTGGATATACATCCAAGTATTCAGATCATCATCTCTAAGAGAAACCCTAGGATATCATCCAAGACCATTCCTAGAGAGATAAACCAACTTAGTTAGACAATTGAATCTTTAGCTTAGCTACTTAAATAAATATTAGGAGTACACCATAAACCCTAGAATAAGCTGTTCTTAAATGGGAGAGCTTAATCTATGGTGTTATACTAAAGCTAGTTGAGGCAACACCTGAATTTGAGGAAGAGAACTATCCATATACCCGAGATGACCATATCATCATTGTTTGAATAGAACCCTAGCAAAATATCTCAGGCATTCTCTTGGGATATAAACTAACAAGGCAACCATAGTAGTCCCATACAAGAAGGTTAAATAGAAGTGCTATACCTTGATTGATCAAGATCATGCTTGATCATGGAAGAGAGAACCCATTTAATGAGAGATCCCTAGGAATCCAAACCTTGATCATTATTAATTAAGTGATGATCATAAACCCTAAGAACTTGAGGTATGGAGAATAAACCCTAACAGGATAAGTAGATCTCATTCACCACCTGAAATCATAGGGAGGTAACTAGTAGGCAACCCTAGGCTTATATCCCAATCTTACTTATGAACCACTTGGTGATCACAAATAGAATCCTACCCTATCTATATTTCATAAATTAATGAACCTAAGAAAACCTTTGAGTTAAACACTATGCTTCATATGGTAAGAAACCATCCATCTATATGACCAAAGTTAACTATAAAAAGAACCATAACCAGTGTAGTTACTTTAATGATAAATTAGAGATAATAATAGAAGTTATTTGGTAGAAGATAAAACCAGTTCTCAAATCCTTAGTGACTAGAGAAGCACATAAGATATGAAGCAAGTAACCATAATACCATGGTTAGGGAAAATTAAACCCTAGCCAATGCACTATGGTGTTATCTCAATTCTACAATCTAGAATTATATCTCAAACCAAGTTATAAACCACTTGGGTGATTACAATTATAAAACCAGATCCTAAGTGAGATTCAAACCAAATGCCATTAGGTACATATCATTGGAACCCTAATGGTTCATTAATTAAATACAATGTTTCAATTATAAAACATAAGAGCCACCTAATGCTAAATCCTATAAGTAAACCATATGTGTAGGGATCAACCATTTATCTTTGTAACCATGATAAACCATGATGGACACAATCCCTACTTGAGATACTTTCAAATGTAGTGAGAGTATTAACCTTAACAAGGGGGTTGTACTAGAAATGATAAAACCCTATTAAATAAGGTTCACTTAAAATCATATGCAAGGGGATAAATTCTCAATTGAGAGATCCAACCCTAATAACAAACTCTAAAACACTTAGAGTAGAAATCATCAATTCTAATAATTTCAAACAGAGTTGATTAGACAAGAAAAAGAAAATTAAAATGAGTGCATAAATTCATGATTAATAAAAGTTTGCAATGTAGCTCACATATATTAAATGTTTATCCCAAAAACAATGCAGGAAAGCATTCTTACATTAATAGCCTTACTGAAATTTAAATTATTTGATACCTGCATGGTATCACATGATTTAAATTTGAATTAAAACAGATTACAAAATAGAAAATGAAAACAGAAAATAAAACAGAAAAAGAAACCAGAGAAAAAAATGGAGAGAAGGCTTACTGCAGCGGCAGCCCAGCTGCCGAGCCCGAGCACCACCATCACCGGCAGCCCGGTATCTAGCCCACCGGAAGCCCAAACCACGGCTGGCCCAGCCCACCATAACCTTTGGTGAAATATCATCGAGGAGGGGTCGTCCTCATCCTCTCCGGCACGCATGCTTCGGACGGCACGACCGGCGTGCTCCCTTTCTCTTCGCTGCTGGCGAGTTCTCCTCGCTCGGCGTCGTGACGCGGCCCTCTTCAACGCCTATAAAAGCTCCAGCATGAACGACAGCCCCGAATTTCTTCCTCCCTGCTCCATTTCCCCCCCCCCCCCATACCGAAACCCTGACCGGCTCCGGCACCGATCATCGCCGCCGATTGGGGAAGCCCCATGCCCCACCGTGACCACCGTTGCCACCGCCATGCTCGACATAATCACCGGGTAGGAGGAATCGAGCTGACGCGCCTCCTATCAATCGCACCAGGTCGTCTTCTCCGAGGCCGGCATCGAGCAATTCCGGCGACTGCGACATTCCCTCACCTCGCCGACAAGCCCATCGTGCTCGCGGTGAGCTACCGAATCTCCCGAGCATCTTAGCTCCCTCTAATTCGTCCTAGATCATGCCCGAGCCGTATACCTGTGAGCTCCGTCGTGGTACCTCGTCGACGGCCACACTCCGGTGACCTAATCGGGGCGGCGCCGCCACAGGATTGTTCACCGCGATGAGTTAGGTCGAACAAGCCTGGTAGTGCGTACGCGGGGCAGCCTAGCCGCCGGCGCCGTCTTAGATCGATCGCCGGCAGTGTGCTCCCCTTGCCACATCATCACCACCTGGACGGCTGATGTGGACCACCGGTCCACCAGTCGGTGGCTAGGGGTAGCTTAGGTCCGGGTGCATTTAGTTGTTTTCGTTTTATTTTTCAATTCAATAATTACTGCAACTTTAAAAATTTATAGAAAAATCATATTAACTCAGAAAAATAAGAATAAGACATCAAAATTCTTATAAAAGTAAATACTATCCTATAAAAATATAAAATGAAAATTTTATTTTTAATAAAAATTTAACTATTTAATACTTGTTATTTAAGCCACTGTTTATTAATTCTAAATTCAATTAAAATTCAAGAATTAGGAAAACTTCATAAAATAAATAAAACCAGTAAGTAATTAAGGAAATCATTAAAATTAATTTTCCTTTTCTATTATCTTATTAAATCCTTATTAGGAGGATTTTAAACCCTAATTAATAAATTACCTTAATTATTAATTCTTTAAAAATAATAAAAGGACAAATCCAATATTATTTTAATTTCAAAGTTATTAATAACTTCAACTTTATTAATGAAGTTATTAATCCAAGAATTATAGGGTAATTAGGAAACCCTAGTCCCATTATAAATAAAGTGATAACCTCATCATTTCATATGATCCCTAAAACCCTAATATCATCAGGAACCCTAGCTCCATTATTACATATAAATCCTAAATTGCTTCTAACCTAAACCTTAGGTTGGAGCATGTGATCATAATAGTTCCTTTCAATCATAGAACCATAGTAGCTACTAAATGTTTACCATGACCACATAAAATATGGGAACCATATCACTACTAATTAGCATCCCATGTGTTCATCCTCATCAGACTTAAATGATCAAGTATGACCAACTAAACATAAACCCTAGTCCACTAAACACCTACAAGTACTTCACAATTATGACCCATCCTATTAAGGAGCCAATTATTCATTACTTAGGGGAATTCAATAGCAAACCTAGACAACCTCAACCTTAATCGAAATACTTCTTATTATTTAAAAAGTATGTTCTTCAAAAATTATTCTTTTGAAGTAAATTAAGAATCATCATCAATTTCGCCTAATAGGACCTATAACCAATAGTCAACTATCACCAGACAAGATATACCAATCTTGATAGCAACCATGTATAAGCAATTACTTAAGATGTGTTTCACTAAAACCATATAATCTCAAAATGCTGATGAATCCAACTATGTTGTGATCTATCTACTACTTACTCCAGAAACCAATTAGAACCATAGAAAACCATAGAACCTCACAAACCTAATTATCATACTTGTTCTTTATCAAAGTACATGTTCTTTAAAAGTTATTCTTTTAAAGTATATGATAATCAATCATTAACCATGCCATATAGTACTAAAACTCGACCACCGTTACGTACTCGTTAACATTATGCCAATTATCATTCTTTGTGTGCTCAATTGATTATTATGCTCTATTATCTACCTATTTATAATACCAAGCAAACCACACTTGAATAAGAACTTTGTATGTGAATCACTCTAAAAGTGCAACACACCCTAAACCAATCATTACAACTCACTGATCCTAAATCATCGGGGTTAGGTCACGCTTAGAGCGATTGCATCTCATTCTTATGCATTATTGCATCTTTGCCAATCTTTTAAACATCGTCCTTACCGGACGATGATGCTATTTCAGAATTTGGAGTTATTACGCATCGAAGACCTTGTCTGCATAATCTTGCGGCCAAGAAAGGCAAGTTCATCGCTTGCTCATGTCATTTGAGTATTTTTACCAAATTACTTGCAAAGTACTATATTTATCACTATTGCATGAAAAACAAAACCACTATTTTCATAACTATGAATATGACTATGTGGTGGGCAATGGAACCATGGATTGTGTTGATATGGTGGAGGTTCCATTGCAAGGGTTTATATCTATCTAGGATTAAACAACAAATGTCGCCGAGTGATTCTTGTGCCGTAATACCCGTGTTAACCATAAGATCCGGAGTGGGACGGAGTAGTCAAAAGTGTTTCCACCTCTCGTTCATCAACGGATGCGCTTTACCGTAGACACTTGTATCTGTCAGGGCAAGCGGTTGGCTGGGGAGGCCTTAAGTCCCCACGGCATAGTCCGTAGACACTTGTCGCTCGAAGTGCAAGCGGTTGGCTGGGGAAGCCTTAAGTCCCCACGGTATTGCGGTCTATGATGGGTTGCAGCTACCGGCGAAGGAGTTTGGTTCGATCCCAAACTGCATCGTCGTGGTCGGGGTCCACCCGTGAGTGGGAATAATGGGACCGGCGAGGACCCGGGGTCGGGGTATGCAACAAAGGGTGGGTGTTCGAGGTAGCGGAGGAACATGATTGGCTAGACCTTATACCGGGCCTCACACCATAGGAAGTGTGGACGGGTTGCGCGCCCGGTTGGCACCAAGGTTAAGATCTCTTATGGGTAAAGCAACACACCTCTGCAGAGTGTAAAGAACCGTGACCTGTCACTCCTCGTTCCGGGATATGGAAGCTGCGAACGCGGCCGGAAAGGAGCTCCATGAAGTTCTAGTAAACCGGTGAAGGCTGACGGACATAGCTCTTCTGAATAAAAGCAACCTCTTGAAGAAATGATTATGAAAACCTGCATTCGTATTGGACTTTCTGGTCTAATGCCGTAGCTAGTGCATTAAACACCTCTTTCCTATAATGAACTTGTTGAGTACGCTCGTACTCATCCCACTCTTAAATCCCCTGCTTAGATATGGAGGCACCGAAGGAGGATCTACAGGGCAACACGAAGACCGAGGAGCCAACAACTACTTCAAGGGGCAGGAACCTGTCAGAAGAGTCAGATACCACATCCAACAAGGAGAAACATAGTTTAGCCATAGAAGGGAACTAGCTTCCTAAACTTAGCTCCTATTTAGCTAGAATCTATTCATAGCCTCTGTAGCTAGTTAAATACTCTACAAATAGAGTTCGTGTTAGGATTAGACTACGAGTCGTTCTCCTGGAGTTTATTTGCGGTTTTACCTCATTGTAAAGTAGGAGGCTGTGTGGATCTTTTGTAAAGAGTCCGTATGTAATTCTATAGACATGCCTTGGACCCGCATATGTTTCTGTTGTACCACTGCGAGCGATATAATACTCGTGGAACGGTGTTTCATTGGTGTTATATCGGACTTGCATACTACACCATGCGGTGGTATGCCGGGTCACCACGAGTTGGTATCAGAGCAAATGCTTTGACCTTAGGATTAAAACCCTTTAAAGGAGACCTATAGGATTGGTAGTGTCTATAGGAAGTTGTCTTAGTTAAACCAAATATTCTTATGACTTGAGATGGATATTCACTTGAGAATAATCCTGACACACTTGAGTCAACCTTTCTTATCGATCCTTCCTAAGTGAAGTTAGTTAGCTAATCCCAGACATGTAGCACATCATAAAATCCTTAAAACAATAAATGAGTAGATCACAGTTGGTATACAATACATGGTAGTCCAAAGAGAGGATACAACCATAAGGAAGATATCCTATTGGAAGATGTGTACCAACACATGTTATGGTTAAGTAAGAATTATCCAGACTTGTAATAAGAGTAATACCAAGTGATGAAGATCTGATTATAAGAAGATATCCTACTAGAAAGTGTAAACCAATACAAGTAATGGGTAACTAAATTATTAAAACTTGTAAAACAATTGCTAGTAATTGATAACTATAAGTTATTTAAGATAGTATAGACCATGATGAGTCAATCATGGGAAGTAAGGAAGAGAAATAGAAATAAAACATGACTACTTACAGATTAGAGATAGTAATCATATATGATTCACCTGAGAATCATTATGTGATGTAATAGCACATCATAAATAATTAGGAGGAGAACAATAAGAAGCCATTTGTTCAACAATAGTGCAGGAATTGTGTTCCAAAACCATGGGAAGTGTGCCAAGCACATCATGACCATAGTCTTACAATAGGAACACACTTGGAAGTATAGGAGCTATATTCTAATAAATAGGTATTCAGAGTAGACATGTTAGACCCCAGAGATATCATTTGGGGTAGCCCTCAACAAAATGGAAGTTAATCTAATACTTCCAAAGGAAATTAAGTTAATCTTAACTATCCTAGAACACTTTGTTTCAAGTTTATCTTATTGCAAATGTGCAATTAAGGTAAAGGTTGAGACAAATAGTAGAATCCCATATATTTGTGCTAAGTATCACGATATAAACCTATCTTATGTGGTGTTATATATTACACATCAGAGCCTGTTGTTTAGAGATGTCATACTCCACTATTTTATTCAGGCTTATGATGGTGTGTACTATAAGCACAAAGCTGAATCTTCTTGGATTTTATTGGATTTTCATTGTTTGACTAGATCCATACATGAAGTTTGACGTTGATATGCAAATGCATGTTGCTATATCAAGTTCTTACTTAATGCTATAGATCTAGGGGGTAATGGTATTCGTGTGAGGAAGTGACGAATTCTGTATATTTTGAAGACAGGATGAAGGTTCATCAGATAAAGGAAACAAAGTTGTGGGAAGCAACCACAATACTCTGAAGGAAGTGCCAATCAACATTCATGCTTCACCTCAACAGAGGAGTACTTTAGTACGGAGAAGCACGAAGGTGAGAAATATAATGATTATGGTGAAGCTCAAGCAGATCCATAGTCAATATAGAAGCGGGAATGCATGGGAAATCACTTAGGATACTATAATCATAGTGTCAGCTAGTGGTTTTCTTGCAAAATAAACCCTGAATGAAGGAAGGTGATATAGGAAATCATAGTAGACATAAGAAGACCATAGTCGATATCAGAAGACCACAATTGGTATAATATTAATACTGCGAGATAAAATAGAAGATGTCTCGTCCAGTTGATCAGAACCTATAATAGAATCCATTTTTAGATATCAAATAGCCACAGTTGGTATAATAACCACAGCTGGTATCAGTTGATATTACAAATAGTCCACGATTTAATTATTTGTAAAAAAAAAAATTTGAGAACAAATAAAAATCTTGTCAGCCAAATAGCTAGATCTATAAACATTTAGTTAAAGGATTCATGATGGATGTCAATAATTGAGTGGATACACCATAAACATTCTTCGCGACACCTTAGAAGAAGTAAAACCCATAAGTTAGAATCAGACCAATATTCCAACCATAAGTCCAATAGTTGGAAGAAAAGGAGTTGAAAACCATAAGAAAACTCTAAGGGGTTGAGTAAACATTGAGTTGGATATACAATAACTAAATACCTTGAGCATAATAGAAGAAGAAGGTCTGAACTGAGAGGAAGTTCGATCTTATTTTCATAAGATTATTGAACAATATTTTCAGAAGAATGGCAGACCAGAAGCCGAGATTTATACCTCGAGGACGTAAGAAGTGGATTATAACTTGAGCAAGTAAGTGATATCTACTCAGAAGTACTTAGGCTCAAGTAAGTCAAAAATAAAGAAGTTGGACGAAGGAAATATCAGAGACCAAATATAGCTCAAGGAAGTCAAAGACTGAAGGGATTTGACCATATCAGAATCAGAGATAACATGAAAGATTCCTTTCATGGATCCTAATTGAATCTAAAGAGTTATAGGTATCAATTATTAACCATGATTGGATGGACTAAATGAGTCTAATCCATTCTTAGAGGAATAAACCATCACGACCATTTCCATGGTAAGTACCTTACCAAGTACCATTACTGCACTTTTGGTAGTAAGGGAAAAACAAAAACCTATTTTATCAAATAGGAGAATGTTATCCAATTAGTCCTCAATTAAGACTGGCAAGACAAGAAGAAGTCCCAATCATTGAATATTCAATGAGTAAGGAAACAAGCTTATAATATTGGAGGAAATCATGGAAGTAAAGGAAGTAATAGTTGTTTGATGTCAAACACTAATGGATTCCAGGAAGAATCTGGACAAGAGATATATTCAATTATATCCAGTGAGATCATCACGGAGTTCGAGAAAAGAAGTAGTCTATACAAGTCAGAACCACACTTCGGAAACGTGAGAGAGATCAAACTTCGAGGACGAAGTTTAGTTTAAGGGGTAGAGACTGTAATATCCCAGGTATTGGGGTTACAAAAATAGAGGAAACAGATGTGTGCATTGCATTCATGCATAGAAAATCTGGGGAATTTTCGCGCTTTAAAGTAAAACAGATCACGATGAATCGAAGTTTCACTTGACCTTGGTGGAATTGAAGTAGCACATCAAGTCAAGCGCTATAAACCTCAATGTGACTTTGCTAAAACTTTGTTTTGGGTAGAGATAAAGTGATCTAAGGGATTAGATCAAATGGAATTAAAATCAACACAAGAACTAATTAATCAATGATCAATTGCCTGAACATACAAAAGATCACAACATGGTAATCCTTGCCATAACATATGAACATCCATAAATTTGGAAATCAAGCAACAATAATTGGAGAAACTATTCTTCACTTATCTTTTCTATGACTCAAACTAATCTATGATCCAACCATGAACCTCATGGAAATCATTCTATTTCAACATTGGAATAATAACAAGGAGATCCACTCAAGAAATATATATCCTTCTCTATTCCATATTTTTATACAACCCTAGAGAGGTGAGAGTTCTATAACAATCATTAGAGAAGCAATATCAAACCTTGAGCTAAACCTTGGATATACATCCAAGTATTCAGATCATCATCTCTAAGAGAAACCCTAGGATATCATCCAAGACCATTCCTAGAGAGATAAACCAACTTAGTTAGACAATTGAATCTTTAGCTTAGCTACTTAAATAAATATTAGGAGTACACCATAAACCCTAGAATAACTGTTCTTAAATGGGAGAGCTTAATCTATGGTGTTATACTAAAGCTAGTTGAGGCAACACCTGAATTTGAGGAAGAGAACTATCCATATACCAGATGACCATATCATCATTGTTTGAATAGAACCCTAGCAAAATATCTCAGGCATTCTCTTGGGATATAAACTAACAAGGCAACCATAGTAGTCCCATACAAGAAGGTTAAATAGAAGTGCTATACCTTGATTGAGCAAGATCATGCTTGATCATGGAAGAGAGAACCCATTTAATGAGAGATCCCTAGGAATCCAAACCTTGATCATTATTAATTAAGTGATGATCATAAACCCTAAGAACTTGAGGTATGGAGAATAAACCCTAACAGGATAAGTAGATCTCATTCACCACCTGAAATCATAGGGAGGTAACTAGTAGGCAACCCTAGGCTTATATCCCAATCTTACTTATGAACCACTTGGTGATCACAAATAGAATCCTACCCTATCTATATTTCATAAATTAATGAACCTAAGAAAACCTTAGAGTTAAACACTATGCTTCATATGGTAAGAAACCATCCATCTATATGACCAAAGTTAACTATAAAAAGAACCATAACCGAGTGTAGTTACTTTAATGATAAATTAGAGATAATAATAGAAGTTATTTGGTAGAAGATAAAACCAGGTTCTCAAATCCTTAGTGACTAGAGAAGCACATAAGATATGAAGCAAGTAACCATAATACCATGGTTAGGGAAAATTAAACCCTAGCCAATGCACTATGGTGTTATCTCAATTCTACAATCTAGAATTATATCTCAAACCAAGTTATAAACCACTTGGGTGATTACAATTATAAAACCAGATCCTAAGTGAGATTCAAACCAAATGCCATTAGGTACATATCATTGGAACCCTAATGGTTCATTAATTAAATACAATGTTTCAATTATAAAACATAAGAGCCACCTAATGCTAAATCCTATAAGTAAACCATATGTGTAGGGATCAACCATTTATCTTTGTAACCATGATAAACCATGATGGACACAATCCCTACTGAGATACTTTCAAATGTAGTGAGAGTATTAACCTTAACAAGGGGTTGTACTAGAAATGATAAAACCCTATTAAATAAGGTTCACTTAAAATCATATGCAAGGGGATAAATTCTCAATTGAGAGATCCAACCCTAATAACAAACTCTAAAACACTTAGAGTAGAAATCATCAATTCTAATAATTTCAAACAGAGTTGATTAGACAAGAAAAAGAAAATTAAAATGAGTGCATAAATTCATGATTAATAAAAGTTTGCAATGTAGCTCACATATATTAAATGTTTATCCCAAAAACAATGCAGGAAAGCATTCTTACATTAATAGCCTTACTGAAATTTAAATTATTTGATACCTGCATGGTATCACATGATTTAAATTTGAATTAAAACAGATTACAAAATAGAAAATGAAAACGAGAAAATAAAACGAGAAAAAGAAACCGAGAGAAAAAAATGGAGAGAAGGCTTACTGCAAGCGAGCGGCCAGTGCCAGAGCCCAGCGACCACCATCACCGGCAGCCCAGTATCTAGCCCACCGGAAGCCCAAACCACGGCCTGGCCCGACCCACCATAACCTTTGGTGAAATATCATCGAGGAGGGGTCGTCCTCATCCTCTCCGGCACGCATGTCGGACGAGCACGACGGCGTGCTCCCTTTCTCTTCGCTGCCGGCGAGTTCTCCTCGCTCGGCGTCGTGACACGGCCCTCTTCAACGCCTATAAAAGCTCCGAGCATGAACGACGGCTCCGAATTTCTTCCTCCCTGCTCCATTTCCCCCCCCCATACCGAAACCACTGACCGGCTCCGGCACCGATCATCGCCGCCGATTGGGGAAGCCCCGAGCCCCGCCGTGACCACCGTTGCCACCGCCATGCTCGACATAATCACCGGGTAGGAGGAATCGAGCTGACGCGCCTCCTATCAATCGCACCGGGTCGTCTTCTCCGAGGCCGGCATCGAGCAATTCCGGCGGCTGCGACATTCCCTCGCCTCGCCAACAAGCTCGTCGTGCTCGCGGTGAGCCACTGAATCTCCTGAGCATCTTAGACCCCTCGAATTCGTCTTAAGCCATGCCCGCGCTGTATGCCCGTGAGCTCCGCCGCGGTACCTCGTCGACGGCCTCACTCCGGTGACTTAATCGGAGCGGCGCCACCACAGTATTGTTCACCGCGACGAGTTAGGTCGAACAAGCCTGGTAGTGCGTCCGCGGGGCAGCCCAACACCGGCGCCGTCGCGGATCGATCGCCGGCGGTGTGCTCCCCTTGCCACATCATCACCACCTGGACAGCTGATGTGGACCACTGGTCCACCAGTCAGTAGTTAGGGGTAGCTTAGGCCCGGGTGTATTTAGTTGTTTTCGTTTTATTTTTCAATTCAATAATTACTTGCAACTTTAAAAATTTATAGAAAAATCATATTAACTCAGAAAAATAAGAATAAGACATCAAAATTCTTATAAAAGTAAATACTATCCTATAAAAATATAAAATGAAATTTTTATTTTTAATAAAAATTTAACTATTTAATACTTGTTATTTAAGCCTTGTTTATTAATTCTAAATTCAATTAAAATTCAAGAATTAGGAAAACTTCATAAAATAAATAAAACCAGTAAGTAATTAAGGAAATCATTAAAATTAATTTTCCTTTTCTATTATCTTATTAAATCCTTATTAGGAGGATTTTAAACCCTAATTAATAAATTACCTTAATTATTAATTCTTTAAAAATAATAAAAGGACAAATCCAATATTATTTTAATTTCAAAGTTATTAATAACTTCAACTTTATTAATGAAGTTATTAATCCAAGAATTATAGGGTAATTAGGAAAGCCTAGTCCCATTATAAATAAAGTGATAACCTCATCATTTCATATGATCCCTAAAACCCTAATATCATCAAGAACCCTAGCTCCATTATTACATATAAATCCTAAATTGCTTCTAACCTAAACCTTAGGTTGGAGCATGTGATCATAATAGTTCCTTTCAATCATAGAACCATAGTAGCTACTAAATGTTTACCATGACCACATAAAATATGGGAACCATATCACTACTAATTAGCATCCCATGTGTTCATCCTCATCAGACTTAAATGATCAAGTATGACCAACTAAACATAAACCCTAGTCCACTAAACACCTACAAGTACTTCACAATTATGACCCATCCTATTAAGGAGCCAATTATTCATTACTTAGGGGAATTCAATAGCAAACCTAGACAACCTCAACCTTAATCGAAATACTTCTTATTATTTAAAAAGTATGTTCTTGAAAAATTATTCTTTTGAAGTAAATTAAGAATCATCATCAATTCTGACTAATAGGACCTATAACCAATAGTCAACTATCACCAGCAAGATATACCAATCTTGATAGCAACCATGTATAAGCAATTACTTAAGATGTGTTTCACTAAAACCATATAATCTCAAAATGCTGATGAATCCAACTATGTTGTGATCTATCTACTACTTACTCCAGAAACCAATTAGAACCATAGAAAACTATAGAACCTCACAAACCTAATTATCATACTTGTTCTTTATCAAAGTACATGTTCTTTAAAAGTTATTCTTTTAAAGTATATGATAATCAATCATTAACCATGCCATATAGTACTAAAACTGACCACTGTTCTGTACTCGTTAACATTATGCCAATTATCATTCTTTGTGTGCTCAATTGATTATTATGCTCTATTATCTACCTATTTATAATACCAAGCAAACCACACTTGAATAAGAACTTTGTATGTGAATCACTCTAAAAGTGCAACACACCCTAAACCAATCATTACAACTCACTGATCCTAAATCATTGGGGTTAGGTCACGCTTAGAGCGATTGCATCTCATTCTTATGCATTATTGCATCTTTGCCAATCTTTTAAACATCGTCCTTATCGGACGATGATGCTATTTCAGAATTTGGAGTTATTACGCATCGAAGACCTTGTCTGCATAATCTTGCAGCCAAGAAAGGCAAGTTCATCGCTTGCTCATGTCATTTGAGTATTTTTACCAAATTACTTGCAAAGTACTATATTTATCACTATTGCATGAAAAACAAAACCACTATTTTCATAACTATGAATATGACTATGTGGTGGGCAATGGAACCATGGATTGTGTTGATATGGTGGAGGTTCCATTGCAAGGGTTTATATCCATCTAGGATTAAACAACAAATGTCGCCAGTGATTCTTGTGCTCAGTAATACCCGTGTTAACCATAAGATCCGGAGTGGGACGGAGTAGTCAAAAGTGTTTCCACCTCTCGTTCATCAACGGATGCGCTTTACCGTAGACACTTGTATCCGTCGGGGCAAGCGGTTGGTCGGGGAGGCCTTAAGTCCCCACGGCATAGTCCGTAGACACTTGTCGCTCGAAGTGCAAGCGGTTGGTCGGGAAGCCTTAAGTCCCCACGGTATTGCGGTCTATGATGGGTTGCAGCCTACCGGCGAAGGAGTTTGGTTCGATCCCAAGCCGTCGTCGTGGTCGGGGTCCACCCGTGAGTGGGAATAATGGGACCGGCGAGGACCCGGGGTCGGGGTATGCAACAAAGGGTGGGTGTTCGAGGTAGCGGAGGAACATGATTGGCTAGACCTTATACCGGGCCTCACACCATAGGAAGTGTGGACGGGTTGCGCGCCGGTTGGCACCAAGGTTAAGATCTCTTATGGGTAAAGCAACACACCTCTGCGAGTGTAAAGAACCGTGACTCTGTCACTCCTCGTTCCGGGATATGGAAGCTGCGAACGCGGCCGGAAAGGAGCTCCATGAAGTTCTAGTAAACCGGTGAAGGCTGACGGACATAGCTCTTCTGAATAAAAGCAACCTCTTGAAGAAATGATTATGAAAACCTGCATTCGTATTGGACTTTCTGGTCTAATGCCGTAGCTAGTGCATTAAACACCTCTTTCCTATAATGAACTTGTTGAGTACGCTCGTACTCATCCCACTCTTAAATCCCCTGCTTAGATATGGAGGCACCGAAGGAGGATCTACAGGGCAACACGAAGACCGAGGAGCCAACAACTACTTCAAGGGGCAGGAACCTGTCAGAAGAGTCAGATACCACATCCAACAAGGAGAAACATAGTTTAGCCATAGAAGGGAACTAGCTTCCTAAACTTAGCTCCTATTTAGCTAGAATCTATTCATAGCCTCTGTAGCTAGTTAAATACTCTACAAATAGAGTTCGTGTTAGGATTAGACTACGAGTCGTTCTCCTGGAGTTTATTTGCAGTTTTACCTCATTGTAAAGTAGGAGGCTGTGTGGATCTTTTGTAAAGAGTCTGTATGTAATTCTATAGACATGCCTTGGACCCGCATATGTTTCTGTTGTACCACTCTGAGCGATATAATACTCGTGGAACGGTGTTTCATTGGTGTTATATCAGACTTGCATACTACACCATGCAGTGGTATGCCGGGTCACCACACAAAGTCAACTATATATATACCTTCCGAGGTTCCTCCTTGATACGTCTCCGACGTATCGATAATTTCTTATGTTCCATGCCACATTATTGATGATATCTACATGTTTTATACATACTTTATGTCATATTTATGCGTTTTCCGGAACTAACCTATTGACGAGATGCCGAAGGCCGATTCTTGTGTTTTCTGCTGTTTTTGGTTCCAGAAATCCTAGTAAGGAAATATTCTCGGAATCGGACGAAATCAACGCCCAGAGTCTTATAATTGGACGAAGCTTCCAGAACACCCGAGAGCCGCCAGAGGGGAGCCCTGGGGTCCCCACACAACACCCTGGCGCGGCCAGAGGGGGGCCGCGCCCCCCTGTTGTGTCGCCGCCTCGTCGACCCTCCGACTCCACCTCTTCGCCTATTTAAAGGTCCCTGACCTAAAACCTCGAGACGAAAAAGCCACGGTACGAGAAACCTTCCAGAGCCGCCGCCATCGCGAAGCCAAGATCTGGGGGACAGGAGTCTCCGTTCGGCACGCCGCCGGGACGGGGAAGTGCCCCTGGAAGGCATCTCCATCGACACCACCGCCATCTTCATCAACGCTGCTGTCTCCCATGAGGAGGGAGTAGTTCTCCATCGAGGCTAAGGGCTGTACCGGTAGCTATGTGGTTCATCTCTCTCCTATGTACTTCAATACAATACTCTCATGAGCTGCCTTACATGATTGGGATTCATATGATGATGCTTGTAATCTAGATGTCATTATGCTAGTCAAGTGGGTTTTGCTTATGTGATCTCCGGAGACTCCTTGTCCCACGTGTGTAAAGGTGACAGTGTGTGCACCGTGTGGGTCTCTTAGGCTATATTTCACAGAATACTTATTCACTGTTATGAATGGCATAGTGAAGTGCTTATTTATATCTCTTTATGATTGCAATGTGTTTTGTATCACAATATATCTATGTGCTACTCTAGTGATGTTATTAAAGTAGTTTATTCCTCCTGCACGGTGTAATGGTGACAGTGTGTGCATCGTGTAGTACTTGGCGTAGGCTATGATTGTGATCTCTTGTAGATTATGAAGTTAACTATTGCTTTGATGGTATTGATGTGATCTATGCCTCCTTTCGTAGCGTGAAGGTGACAGTGTGCATGCTATGTTAGTACTTGGTTTGGTTATGTTGATCTGTTGTGCACTCTAAGGTTATTTAAATATGAACATCAAATATTGTGGAGCTTGTTAACTCCGGTATTGAGGGTTCGTGTAATCCTAAACAGTTAGTGGTGTTCATCATCCAACAAGAGAGTGTAGAGTTTAGCATTTATCTATTTATTCTGTTATGTGATCAATGTTGAGAGTGTCCACTAGTAAAAGTATGATCCCTAGGCCTTGTTCCTAAATACTGCTATCGCTGCTTGTTTACTGTTCTACTGCATCTGTATTGTCCGCAATATTACCACCATCAACTACACGCCAGCAAGCACTTTTCTGGTGCCGTTACTACTGCTCATATTCATTCATACCACATGTATTTCACTATCTCTTCGCCGAACTAGTGCACCTATTAGGTGTGTTGGGGACACAAGAGACTTCTTGCTTTGTGGTTGCAGGGTTGCATGAGAGGGATATCTTTGACCTCTTCCTCCCCGAGTTCGATAAACCTTGGGTGATCCACTTAAGGGAAACTTGCTGCTCGTTCTACAAACCTCTCGCTCTTGGAGGCCCAACACTGTCTACAAGAATAGAAGCACCCGTAGACATCAAGCACTTTTACTGGCGCCGTTGCCGGGGAGGAAAGGTAAAAGGTACTCACACTCCAGATCTCGGCTACTAAGCACTTTTCCAGCACCGTTGTAAGTACTCGAAGCTATTTCCTTTAGATCCTGCAATTGCATCTTTTTGTTTCTTGTTTACACTAGTTTGGCATAATGGACAACAATGAGCTTCTTATTCTATTTCCTGATTTAAGACATGGATGGTTTGATGCGAAAATTAAAAAACCCATGGAACATATTAGTATGAACACTTGTGAATACCATTGTTGCTAATGATATAGAAAGTTCTAAGCTTGGGGAAGCTGGTTCGATGAGCATGATCTTTTTAGTCCCCCAAGCATTGAGGAGAAAATTTACTTTGATGATACTTTGCCTCCTATTTATGATGATTATAATCATAGTAGTCTTTTAGTACCGCCTGTTATGGAGGATAAATTTGATTATGATTACAATATGCCTCCTATATTTGATGATGAGAATAATAATGATATCTACTTTGTTGAATTTGCTCCCACTATTACCAATAAAATTGACTATGCTTATGTGGAGGGTAATGATACTTTTATGCATGTGAATAAAGATGTTTTATGTGATACTTATATTGTTGAGTTTGCTCATGATGCTACTGGGATATTATTATGAGAGAGGAAAATATGGTTGTAGAAATTTTCATGTTACTAAAACACCTCTCTATATGCTGAAATTTTTGAAGTTACACTTGTTTTATCTTTCTATGCTTGTTGCATCATGCTTCATGATTTTGTTTATTTACAAGATTCCTTTTCATAGGAATCATGTTAGGCTTAAATGTGTTTTGAATTTGCCTCTTGATGCTCTCTTTTGCTTCAAATACTATCTTTTGCGAGTGCATCATTAAAACTGCTGAGCTCATCTTAATGGCTATAAAGAAAGAACTTCTTGGGAGATAACCCATGTGTTTATTTTTCTACAGTAACTTTGTTTTATATTTGAGTCTTGGAAGTTGTTACTACTGTAGCAACCTCTGCTTATCTTAATTTTGTTGCATTGTTGTGCCAAGTAAAGTCTTTGATAGTAGGGTTCATACTAGATTTGGATTACTGCGCAGAAACAGATTTCTTGCTGTCACGAATCTGGGCCTAATTCTCTGTAGGTAACTCAGAAAATTATGCCAATTTACATGAGTGATCCTCAGATATGTACGCAACTTTCATTCAATTTGATCATTTTCATTTGAGCAAGTCTGGTGCCTCAATAAAATTCGTCTTTACGGACTGTTCTGTTTTGACAGATTCTGCCTTTTATTTCGCATTGCCTCTTTTGTTATGTGGGATGGACTCCTTTGTTCCATTGACTTCCAGTAGCTTTGGGCAATGTCCAGAAGTATTAAGAATGATTGTGTCACCTCTGAACATGTGAATTTTTATTATGCACTAACCCTCTAATGAGTTTGTTTCGAGTTTGGTGTGGAGGAAGTTTTCAAGGGTCAAGAGAGGAGGATGATAGGTCAAGAGAGGAGGATGATATACTACGATCAAGGAGAGTGAAAGCTCTAAGCTTGGGGATGCCCCAGTGGTTCATCCCTGCATATTTCAAGAAGACTCAAGCATCTAAGCTTGGGGATGCCCAAGGCATCCCCTTCTTCATCGACAACATTATCAGGTTCCTCCCCTGAAACTATATTTTTATTCAGTCACATGTTATGTACTTTACTTGGAGAGTCTGTTTGTTTTTGTTTTTGTTTGAATAAAATATGATCCATCATTCTTGTGTGGGAGAGAGACACGCTCCGCTGGTTCATATGAACACATGTGTTCTTAGCTCATAATGTTCATGGCGAAGGTTGAGCTGCTTCGTTAATTGTTATATGGTTGGAAACGGGAAATGCTACATGTAGTAATTCTAAAATGTCTTGAATAATTTGATACTTGGCAATTGTTGTGCTCATGTTTAAGCTCTTGCATCATATACTTTGCACCCATTAATGAAGAAATACATAGCTTGCTAAAATTTGGTTTGCATAATTGGTCTCTCTAAGGTCTAGATAATTTCTAGTAAAGAGTTTGAACAACAAGGAAGACGGTGTTGAGTCTTATAATGTTTACAATATGTCTTTTATGTGAGTTTTGCTGCACCGGTTCATCCTTGTGTTTGTTTCAAATAACCTTGCTAGCCTAAGCCTTGTATCGAGAGGGAATACTTCTCATGCATCCAAAATCCTTGAGCCAACCACTATGCCATTTGTGTCCACCATACCTACCTACTACATGGTATTTCTCCACCATTCCAAAGTAAATTGCTTGAGTGCTACCTTTAAATAATTCAAAATTTATCACCTCTCGATTTGTGTCAATGTTTTATAGCTCATGAGGAAGTATGTGGTGTTTATCTTTCATTCTTGTTGGGCAACTTTTACCAATGGACTAGTGGCTTCATCCGCTTATTCAATAATTTTGCAAAAAGAGCCGGCAATGGGATTCCCGATCCCAAATTAATTAACCTAAATAGACACTCCTCCATGGTATGTGATTGTTGGACGGCACCCAAAGGATTCGGTTAGCCATGGCTTGAGAAAGCAAAGGTGGGGAGGAGTGTCATCATAATAAAACTAAAATAAAAAGGCACTCCTTCATGGTATGAGATTGTTGGCAGGCACCCGAGGATTCGGTTAGCCATGGTTTGTGAAAGAAAGGTTGGAAGGAGTGCCACCCAAATATAAAAATAATTCATGGGAGCCGCTCTTTGAAGGTTTGTCTGGCAAGGGGGTTAGAGTGCCCACTACCATTCGTTGACAACAACAAACACCTCTCAAAATTTTACTTTTATGCTCTCTTTATGTTTTCAAAACCAAAGCTCTAGCACAAACATAGCAATCAATGCTTCCTCTCGCGAAGGGCCATTCTTTTACCTTTTATGTTGAGTCAGTTCACCTATCTCTCTCCACCTCAAAAAGCAAACACTTGTGTGAACTGTGCATTGATTCCTACATATTTGCATATTGCACTTGTTATATTACTTTACATTGACAATATCCATGAGATATACATGTTATAAGTTGAAAGCAACCGCTGAAACTTAATCTTCCTTTGTGTTGCTTCAATACCTTTACTTTGATTTATTGCTTTATGAGTTAACTCTTATGCAAGACTTATTGATGCTTGTCTTGAAAGTACTATCCACGAAAAGTCTTTGCTATATGATTCATTTGTTTACTCATGTCATTACCATTGTTTTGATCGCTGCATTCATTACATATGCTTACAATAGTATGATCGAGGTTATGATGGCATGTCACTCCAGAAATTATCTTTGTTATCGTTTACCTGCTCGGGACGAGCAGGAACTAAGCTTGGGGATGCTGATACGTCTCCGACGTATCGATAATTTGTTATGTTCCATGCCATATTATTGATGATATCTACATGTTTTATACATACTTTATGTCATATTTATGCGTTTTCCGGAACTAACCTATTGACGAGATGCCGAAGGGCCAGTTGCTGTTTTCTGCTGTTTTTGGTTCCAGAAATCCTAGTAAGGAAATATTCTCGGAATCGGACGAAATCAACGCCCAGAGTCTTATAATTGGACGAAGCTTCCAGAACACCCGAGAGCCGCCAGAGGGGAGCCCTAGGGGCCCCACACAACACCTTGGCGCGGCCAGAGGGGGGGGCTGCACCCCCCTGTTGTGTCGTCGCCTCGTCGACCCTCCGACTTCGCCTCTTCGCCTATTTAAAGGATCCTGACCTAAAACCTCGAGACGAAAAAGCCACGGTACGAGAAACCTTCCAGAGCCGCCGCCATCGCGAAGCCAAGATCTGGGGGACAGGAGTCTCTGTTCCGGCACGCCGCCGGGACGGGGAAGTGCCCCCGGAAGGCATCTCCATCGACACCACCGCCATCTTCATCAACGCTGCTGTCTCCCATGAGGAGGGAGTAGTTCTCCATCGAGGCTAAGAGCTGTACCGGTAGCTATGTGGTTCATCTCAAGATGGCAGTTTTCCCCGTGGGGACGGGTACCCGCGGGTAATTACCCGCTAAGAACCGGGGATGGGGAGCAAATTCGCCCCGCGAGGATAGCGGGGGCGGGTACCTGGTAACGAAACGGGGCGGGTACGGGGAAGGAAATCCCCCCGCGGGTACTCCACGGGGTCCCGAGACCCCACCTGTCAGTGTAATAAGAGACCTCATATATATATATATATATATATATATATATATATATATATATATATATATATATATAAACCTAACTTCTCCAAACCGGCCCACCCACTCCTCTTTCTCCCTCCCTCACTCGGCCGCCGCCCGCCGCCCCCTGCTCATAACTCCCCAAATCGCGCGAGGGACACCGGACACCTAGCGCTAGCGGTAGCACTCCGGCCATCTCCGGACCTCGCTGGCTCGCTGACCGCATCGGTCTTCGTCGTCTGAACGCATAGGCAAGGAGTCGCCCGCATCGGCAAGGAGCTCATCGCCCGCATCGGCGCGTCGTTCTGCAACTGCTCATCGCCGACATCGCGGCGCATCACCTCGTCGCCGGCACCGCGCGCACCGCATCCCCTCGTCACTGGCGCCGCACCGCGCGCACACATCCTCTCGTCACTGGCGCCGCCGCGCATCCCCGTGGGGAACCCGACGGGGGCCGGGTACCCGACATTGGCGGGGACGGGGGCCGTTTCCTCCCCGATAGGCTGGCGGGGACTTGCGGGGACGGGGACCGGCGGGGATCGGGGCGGGGATGGTGGAGGCATCCCCGGTCATCCCCGTACCCGTCGCCACCTTGAGGTTCATCTCTCTCCTATGTACTTCAATACAATAATCTCATGAGCTGCCTTACATGATTGAGATTCATATGATGATGCTTGTAATCTAGATGTCATTATGCTAGTCAAGTGGGTTTTACTTATGTGATCTCCGGAGACTCCTTGTCCCACGTGTGTAAAGGTGACGAGTGTGTGCACCGTGTGGGTCTCTTAGGCTATATTTCACATAATACTTATTCATCGTTATGAATGGCATAGTGAAGTGCTTATTTATATCTCTTTATGATTGCAATGTGTTTTGTATCACAATATATCTGTGTGCTACTCTAGTGATGTTATTAAAGTAGTTTATTCCTCCTGCACGGTGTAAGGTGACAGTGTGTGCATCGTGTATTACTTGGCGTAGGCTATGATTGTGATCTCTTGTAGATTATGAAGTTAACTATTGCTATGATGGTATTGATGTGATCTATGCCTCCTTTCGTAGCGTGAAGGTGACAGTGTGCATGCTATGTTAGTACTTGGTTTGGTTATGTTGATCTGTTGTGCACTCTAAGGTTATTTAAATATGAACATCGAATATTGTGGAGCTTGTTAACTCCGGCATTGAGGGTTCGTGTAATCCTACACAGTTAGTGGTGTTCATCATCCAACAAGAGAGTGTAGAGTTTAGCATTTATCTATTTATTCTGTTATGTGATCAATGTTGAGAGTGTCCACTAGTGAAAGTATGATCCCTAGGCCTTGTTCCTAAATACTGCTATCGCTGCTTGTTTACTGTTCTACTGCATCTGTATTGTCCGCAATATTACCACCATCAACTACACGCCAGCAAGCACTTTTCTGGTGCCGTTACTACTGCTCATATTCATTCATACCACTTGTATTTCACTATCTCTTCGCCGAACTAGTGCACCTATTAGGTGTGTTGGGGACACAAGAGACTTCTTGCTTTGTGGTTGCGGGGTTGCATGAGAGGGATATCTTTGACCTCTTCCTCCCTGAGTTCGATAAACCTTGGGTGATCCACTTAAGGGAAACTTGCTGCTGTTCTACAAACCTCTGCTCTTGGAGGCCCAACACTGTCTACAAGAATAGAAGCACCCGTAGACATCACTCCTCGCGACACATGGAGGCAGAGATCGAAAACACATGAACAAATAGTCTGTAGTCCACCGCCAACGGAATTTGAAGGGGGGGGGGGGGGCTGTCGAAATTTCCTCCCGATGGCTCCAACCCCCTCCGGTGTGGTCGTCATCAACATCCACATCAACACTCCCCTTCATCCTCTCTATCTCTCCGCTGCAATCTCTTGCCAAACATGATGTTGGGTGCAATCTATTGTTTTTCTTGATCTATTGTATCTCTATGTCTAGATTTGAGTAGTGAATTGTTCATAGCTATGGTAAAAGATTTTATTTATGGTTGCATGTAAGTTTGTTATATCTTCTATGATCGTCCTATGTACTAATGTATGAGGGCACACGTATCTTGGGGATATGAGTGCACACAGATGTTGAAAAACTGCATATGGTTGTCACCGTTGCGCGTGTTTAGAGGCTAGGGATGGCCGGAGATGATAGAAATCGTGTCCCGCTTTTTAGATAATGACCGTTATGTTCATCAATGAGGGGACAAGCTAGCTAATGGGGACCTTAAAACTTACATTGGTGGTTGGACTTTATATTTTAATAACTCATTTGGTTGTTCAAGTATGTGTCCTTGGGACCAATCACTAGGGGTGTACTTGCTCGTGTGAATAGCTGCACCCATTTATGGCTTTTCTCCAGAAGGAACAATAAACTATCTTTTATAAAAGTTAGATGTGATGATTAGGTGTGTTGATGCTAGACATACTTTTTTAATTAATCCATTGCGCACTAGTTTCTAGACCTGAAGTATCATAGAGTTCTTTAGTACTTATGCATCTAGCTGATATAAAATATGTGCTTTACTAAGTGTGATAACCAAAACAAATGAAACAACTATATGCTTAGAACATCCACCCCTTTGATTTACCTTCATCCACTCAACCTCGTATAAGATCCACCTTGCATTTGCATCTCTAGTTCACATAGTTATTTTAGTTTATGACTTTCTAGTTAATACTATCAACAAATTAAAAACTTCCATATTGTACTTTATTGCATTGAACATATATAGCGTTTAGAGAATAAATAGTTTAGCTTCAGCTTCTTATGGATTCGACACTCAAATACTCATCGAATTGTGCTATAGTGATTCCCCACTCTTGAGATTATCACGTGGTCATAAGTCATCGCTCTGGTCGTTGTCTTCGTCGCCGAGGTGAAGATGTAGATCCTCACTGTGTATGTCGTCCAAGATTCCGCGTAATGTGGCGTGGGCAGCTACATCATGTTCATCGACTGGCACACGACGATGTGGAACCCAACCCACTCTTCCGGGCCATCGTGGTCGCGCACGGCCTCCAGGTCGAGTTGGACCCCTTGGTGTTGTGTTGGCGCTAGGATCCTGTTGTCCTTGCTTACAAACACCAGGTTTTCTGGTTCATCGGTGTGCGCCTGCAACACGAATAGGAGGACAACTGATTTGGTGACAACTACAACATATGTTAGGAGGATATCAAGAACTTATGGTGTCTTGCATACGGAGCTCCTCCAGATACGTATATGTACAAGTTTTTCTGGATAGTGATGGTAGTGTATGTACCAACCTATTTAAGAGCACCAAATAAACAAGACACAACTTGAATCTTGATAGAGAATATAGTGAGATAATTTCTTGGGACGCTTGCAAGTATTGACTGCATTCATTATAGTGGAAGATTTATCTATTGTTTGGCAAGGGTTGTACAATGTTTACAGTAGAGAGTGCGATGAGGTATTTGTGGATATGACAGATTATAACATATAGATTTGAGTGTGGCGTTTTAAAGACCGAGCTACATGTATCTCTTTATTTCCAAACACTTCGAATTTGTATTTTAAAGATCCAAAAAATACGAAATAAAATTAGAGAGGTAGCCAATGATGTATGCTACAATGGTGTAAAATCTCAATGCAAACTAATTTGTATTTTAGGCTATACAAAATTGGTAAAATCTGACAAATTTTAAAGTCTTAAAATGTGTACTATTCACTATAAATTTTGTCAGAATTTTATTATTTTTCCGTAGCCTAGAATATAAAGTAGTTTGCATTGAAATTTTACACCATTGTAGTATACAAAATTAGTTATCTACAGAATATTGATTTGGATTTTTTAATCTTTGAAACTCGGTTTCTAAGTGTTTGAAACATTGTAGTATACACGATGGTGATGCTCAGATGGTTGATGATCAACAGAATGATCACACCACAACCCTCTTACCGAAGTTGATCACCTAGGCGCTCACCGAGTTTGTCGATTTCCCGCCATCATCGTGAAATCTGTGATAGTAACGTTTATCGACAACTGCAAAATAATTTAATAGAACATTATACCCTATATAAAGTTTAGACAGATTTAAGCTCCTAGATTGTTTTGGCCACTGTTCATTGGCTATTTTTTTCCAATCATCTAGAGACACGTAACGCTTCTTTTCTTTTACTCACTGTATCAACCTCATGGTTATTTTCTATTTAACTTTTTTTAATAGATAAACAGCCGGTAACCGGTTCCTAAGAGTCCTTCGTTTCAATTGTCGCCCGCCTCTTCCGGTTAGAATTTATTCGCTTCCTACAGAAAGATCTGGACGGATCCACCGTTCACCGCTTGGTTCTCTTTTGCCTAATTCACCGCTTTGACCGAGGTGTGAGCGAGACCAAATCCCAACACCTCTCCCCGCTGTCGCCTCGGTGCATGACCCAACTTCAGCTCCTCTCCTACCACCATCCGCCTGCCCCATCTCTGCCGTAGACCAAGAGGCCTCCATGGTCGGCCCCGTGTGGAGCTCCTGAATGGGTCGGACGCCGGCAATTATCTCCACCACATCGCTGGTGGCGCGGCTCTCGGTGGGACGGCGGCATGCGGCTGCCTGACGGCGAGGCATCCGCGGATCGGGGGACGGGTTCTTGTGGCGCGGTAGGCGCGGGCCGGTGCCGGCAACGTCGGGGCGGAGGAGGCGCCTCCCGATCGGAGCGGCAGAGAGAGCGCCGAAGGCGCGGATCGGGGACGCGTTCTTGTGGCGCAGTAGGTGCGGGCCGGTGCCGGCGACGTCGGGGCGGTGGAGGCGCCTCCCGGTCGGAGCGGCAGAGAGAGCGCCGCGGGGACGTCCTCGCTTGGAGGATTAATAGACGAGCTCAACTTGCACACCGGCTCCAGGATGCATGTTTCTTTTTTTTCCTTTATTTTACTGCTCTTTTGTTTTCATTCCCGATCTGATTGCTATTTGTCTTCTGGTGCTACTAACGAGGTGTTCCAGGCCGGCGGCCAGGCTGCCCTCCTTCTGCGTCTCCTTTGCTGGCTCCGCCTGCAGGGTAGGTCGCTGTGCTGGAGTGCCGTCGTCGTCCAGGAAGCAGAGATGGCCATCAGTGGTGAGCAGTCAGCAGGGATCTCGGTTCACCTCGCCGGAGCAGTGGCATCTGGTGCCCCGTCCACGCCTCTCCGGTGCTAGGCCGTCAGTATCTAGATAAGGTCACAGCTTGCCCCGTGTTGCATTACATCAATTTTCTTCGCGTTCTCTCAGATCTTTATCCTCCGGTTTTTCTCTCTTTCACAGATGCTCGAGTTAATCGCAGAGTAGTGGCACCAAGCATCACGGCTTACCAGCTCTGGAGAACTAGGGCGAGCTCAACCCCATGTTCCTCAATACCTGCAGGAATAAGGTGAGCGACTGAGCGTGACTTCCCCATCAGTTTCTCCCTCTCATTGGATTTCTTTCTCTCCCCAAACTCCCCCTCTTATTCTCCTCCATGGCACGTGTGGTGATGACCAGGAGGAGCGGCAGTAGACGACCGCTGCCTCACCCTCACCGTGTCGACACGCCCAGGCAGCCACCCCAAGAAGCAGTAGGTGGCCGCGGCGAGTACGGAGAGCAGATACTCGATGAGATGAGCAGAGCCAGTCATCTACTCCTACATTCTCTCAAGCTGTTTGCTGATTCTCTGCTCACATATGATTTTTGTGTCTAATTTTGATATTCTCTCAAAGCCATCTGTTTGTCTGATTACATCTTTACAGCTAGCGTGGCGACTGAGGTACTGAATATATTTTCTATCAATAGATGCTGCATGTGGCTTACATAATGCTAATTTGCGCCTACACGTAGCTTATGTGACAAATCACAGTACGTACAACCCAACATTCTGTCCTGAAGAGGAAAGTCGAGGAATTTGCAGCTCAGGTGAGCACCGTGTGTACATCGTGTTTTGCCAAGTCACATTGCGTACAACCCAACATTCTGTCCTGACGAGGAAAGTCGAGGAACTAGCACCAGGCCTGATGGAGGTGACATTGGTGTTCTACGCTTTTTGGTTCAGGAATTTATGTTTGCACGCCAACTCAGGCTTATTCATTTCCTGGTTCATTCGATTTTTTTCATCTACAGTCTTATACTGTACATCGTATTTGCCAATGGAAGTTTCTCTGTTCTATTGACATGTTGATGGCTTGATGCCTAGAAATGATATTTAGAAACCATTTTATTCGTCGTGTAATGGGAGTGATTTAGAGGACAAAAATGCCAGTTATGCATGCCAGTTATGCCTACTTTCCTAAGTCCTAAATCCTCTGTTCTAACTGACTTTATTGCAAATCAATGAAATAAGATTTTACTTTACATGTTCTGATTGTATTTGTCTCAACATGCATCTAATTTGTTTATCTACAGTCTTACACTATGTATAATAGAACACAAAAATATGAGCTACATCTCTAAAATATGTGTGCCCTTCCACTGTAATTGTAATCATTTTGTATGTTTAATGGCTTCCGCTGGCTACTATAACTACTTCAGTGACTATATCCTAGGTTACCCTATGTTTAAACATTCACTGCTCAAATCAATGCTTTCGTTAGTCTTGCCATTGATATATAGTTGTTGCACTGAAGAGGTACCCAATTTTCCGCAGGGGCCTTACGATTTGATTGGTTAATTTCCTTCATTATTTGAGGTATGTGCCATGACACTATAATGCGACCACAGAATTATAATTTTTTTACGTTCCGTGTGTGCAGTACAACTTCCTAGCAACCAAAGCAACTTGGAGACATTTTGGGGTCATGTTCATTCTATCATATTTATTCTGTAGCCTAAACTAGAATTTTTGAAGAAATTGTTGCCTACTACTGTTGTCATGTGCAAACCAGGTGACTATGGGAATACAAGCCCAAATACCTAACTTCTTATTGGTCTGATCTCTATTAACTGTTGTATGATTCTTTTTATTGATTTCTTTCAACTAATTCTTTGTAAGTTCTCTGATTTTTCCATCTATGATATATGCAGCTTTGTGATCTTCTAAAGTAGTTTATATGAAAACACATTCGTAAAAAGTCTGGGTCGGGCATCCTTGCGTCGAATAGATGTCTTCGGGTCAAAGACCAAAGAAGACAAAGCAAATGGCGCATGGGTGCCACCGAAGAGTCGGTCTTCACATCAAAGCTGCATGGTCCATCTTTGATGCCTATCTAAATGTAAACTTGTGGTACTTTGCAAGGTATAAGATGTCCTGTCTCCAGTTGCATGTCTCCAAAAGCTTTTGGAAGAAAACTGAGAATTCTGAAAATGAGGACACACGTGAACCTGATGCTGCCACACAAGCTGAGGTTGCCAAGAAGATGATTCTGCTAAGAAGAAAGTGAGCGAGCTCACGACTGAACACTGAAGTAGATGTATGGTTTAAGCAGGATAAGCTTCTCTATGAGGATTGCTTGACATGTTTCTTTGAACGTTTATTTCCTCAGTTGCAGAAGCTTGCAGATTGCTACAGGTTGTTAAACGAGTTTATTATCTTGCTTTCTCTGAATGAGATGTGACTACTTGGTTGAATATTCTGTGGGTCAAATTGTGATCCCTGTGTCTAGAGAGGACATACTAAAAGCTGTTTAGACATCTCAGTGATAGTACTATTATGAGTCTGACATTACAAATTGGGCTATTACACTATATGTGTGCTCAATAATGCCACTATGAAATTCAACTCCAAAAACAAAGAAGCAGTAATATCAGTACATGAACAAACGAGAGAGCAAACTGGCTGCTTAGGATTTGTTATTTTCTTTTTGTCAGCTGGTGATTAGTTCGAACCCGCTGGCTTGCACAAATTTCGTTCTGCCGGTGCAAATATGGCGGACCATCTAGATCGCCCCTAAACGAAAGAGATAGGGTGTGAATTGTGATAAGCGTTGTGTGCAGCAGCCTAAAATCTGAAGCCGTGTACCTACTTTCCTGCTATGTTCTATACGTACAGCGACAGTGCTATGCGGAGGTGCTGCTCCTCTCCTTATCAACTTCAGCCGCTAATAACAAATTAATCACATTTTCTTGGGAAAAAAGCCACGGGCGCGGCGTGCGCCGCGCCACCGCCTGCTAGTTTGTGGTTGATCAAATGAAAAGCCGTTTGATAAGTGTTGATCTAGTTAAACTTATCAATTTTCAATTTATTTGAATTGTTGTATGAATTATTTTATATTTTTATGGTTGATGCCCTAACACCGCAATTCACCAACGAGTAACTCGTCTCTCATGGTTTCCCTTGTTTCATGCACATTCATACCTTTGAGCATTTTATTTTACGGAGTAGATTTTTTTTAATTAAGTAGATAAAAATTCTTCACAGCATGTGTTTTAAAATTCTTCGTTCTAATATCTGAAATTTCAAATACCTCCATGACAAGTTAAAAAACTGAAAAGGTACCCTTTCCGTAGAACATCCTAGAAACCCTCTCCGCGCCCCCCTCAACTTCCAGACAATTCTAATCCTCGACCGAACAATCCAGAAGCAGCCGCCGGTCAATTCTAAAAGCTTGCCATCTCCGGTCTCCACCCCCAACCCACCACGCGAACGCGCAGATCCAGGGATTGAAAAGCAAATCGAGCCCGACCAAACCCTAGCCGCCCCCAAACCCATGGCGAAGTTCGGCGAGGGCGACGCCCGGTGGATCGTGCAGGAGCGCCCCGACGGCGCCAACGTCCACAACTGGCACTGGGCGGAGCGCGACTGCCTGGAGTGGTCCCGCGCGCGGCTCTCCGCCCTGCTCGCCGGCCTCCCCGTCCTATCCGGCGAGGGCGGCCTCACCCTCCGCACCACCACCCTCGACAAGCTCGACGGCGAGGCCTACGTCAACATCCGCAAGGGCAAGGTCATCCCCGGGTACGAGCTCTCCCTCACGCTCTCCTGGGAGGCCGAGGCCACCTCCGAATCGGGGGTCGCCAAGGTCACCGGCGCCGCCGAGGTCCCCTACCTCGCCGACGAGAACGCCGACGAGGATCCCGAGCTCCGCATCACTGTCCGCGGCGACGACAGCCCCCTCGCGCGCCGTGCCAAGGATGCCTTCATCGCCCGCGGCAAGCCTCTGGTCCTTGAGAAGATCCGGGAGTATGTGGCCACCATGTCGAAGGGCGGCCCCGCCAAGGACGAGCTAGATGCTAAGAAGATCCCCACCAAGGCGGCCGCGGCGACCGGTGGCGCTGCTGCCGCCCCTGCTTCCGCGGTGAAGGAGCTAGCCGCGCCCGCTCCAGCGCCAGCTGCTAAGGAGAAGAAGGCGAAGGGGAAGGACAAGGACGGATTCAAAACTATCGAGATGACAGAGAAGTTCAACTGCCGCTCCAAGGACATTTATGAGATCTTGATGGATGAGAACAGATGGAAGGGTTTCACGCAGAGCAACACGAGGATCAGCAAGGAGGTTGGTGGCCAGTTTAGCCTCTTTGATGGATCCATCACCGGCGTCAATGAGGAGCTGCAGGAAGGGAAGCTGATCGTGCAGAAGTGGCGGTTTGGGAGCTGGGCTGATGGCGTACATTCTACAGTAAGTTCTGTGCTCAAAGACATCATGATTTTTGTGTTGTCCTTTGGTTTTGTTTTGTAATTATACCGCTCCACTATGCTGTGCTAGAAAGGAAAACCTTTAATCTCTTGTGCCTGAAATTCACCCACACTGAAACCACAGTTTGCTTTAGCTTATATATCTAACCAAGAAAGAACAAGTTTGGATGTTACCTCTCCACTAGCTGTTCTGGGAAGGGAACATTTATCTTCTGTGCCTGAAATTCACCCATACTGAAACCACAGTTACCTTTAGCTTATCTAACCAAGAAAGAACAAGTTTGGATGTTTGATACTTGGATAAAGATACTGTTAAGAACAGACCATCTGGGATGCAAATAAGCATAGGAAGTCATTATCTATTGGAATGCCCATCTCCCTGTTCCTTAGGCTGTGAACTTGCGTGGGTTCTGCTATAATTCCCACCGTATTCCAAATATCATATATATATATTGATACTTGTAAATTCTCATTTCCACTTCTTTATACATCCTCCTGATGACCTTTCAATGTGATGAAATATCAAATATTCCCAATGTCATTTTTAGTTGAGTATTTAAGGTCTCTATAATTAGTAATATGCGAAAACTTTCTTTTGAAGCATATCATCAGTCTATTTGTTTCTATGTTGATAGATGAGGTTTTTATGTGGACGTATACCTTAATTCGAGCCAGTAGGTCTGCGGGCCTGGATGGCAGGTTGTGTTTTCTCAAAAAGGAGAAGGGAGATGCCTGGATTTCAGGCTGTATGTAGATGGCCGTACTACCTGTTGACAAACAAATCTAAAAATCAGATTAACGGCGTAACCATTGGTACGGAGTGATCTATTACTAACGGGCGAAGGCTCCTAATGATCATGAGCTCGTGACACCCGCTGATTCCACTTAGAGGGTGTAAAATTCATGTCCATGGTCATCTCCATGCTACATTATGCTCTCTTTTCTTCTGGATGCCACTGTACTTACTATGCTTTACCAGTTGATATTTTCATTTGCTATAGACATAGGAGACATAGATGGCCAGTATGTAGACACCATCTCGTTATTGTCTCGCACTTGCTTCCTCTAAAAAACATTTCTTCGTTGTGCTGTGTGGAACTTGAATGCAGGTCAGGATGGTGTTTGATGAGCCTGAGTCAGGAGTTACGATCATAAAGCTTAAACAAACTGATGTGCCAGTTGAAGACAGGTATGTTGAGTTTATCGTTGGAATTTGAATAGGTTACCAAGTTCCTGTCTTCTGAATCTGAGGCTCCACTTGGGTTGCCTCTCCTGCTGCAGGTATGGAAACTCCACTGTGGTGGAGAACACCGAGAGAGGCTGGACAGAGCTCATCTTTCAGAGGATACGCGCAGTGTTCGGTTTTGGGATGTAAAGAACTCCCGTCTGGATTCTGGATGTCTACCTTTTAGGAATTCCTACCTTGTCATGCCTCTACCTGTTTTACTGCCTCAGTTTATTTTATGCTGATAGACACGCAAAATTCGAGAATCGCGAGAATTCAAAAATATCTGTTACCCTGTATTCATCAAGCTGGATTGTGGGGAACTGTTTGTGGTGTTTTGAATTCATGATCAATGTTGATGTTGGTGAAATCGTTCATCACCTGATGGTGCTGAGTGGATACGGAAAAACCTAGGGAAAGCGTCATGTCCTGTCCTATCCAATCTTATGATTGGCGAACTATGGGCGTGTAGCTATTTTTGGCCCTCGGCCCTGTGGGGAGCATAGTGAGAGCTTCGGGCAACTGAAGGATTTCTTTTGCACGAGTGGCTAAGAGCAGCTCTAGGCGCCGCTTGGTTTTGCGCTTCGTGCAATGCCTGTGGCCTGGCCTGAGAAAAGCCTGCTTCAGACGGTACATATGGCTTGGGTTGCTGAACCCTATCTATTCTCCTGCACTCCTTTGCCAAATTTGCCGCTGCTGAACCTCTAGCACACAAATACTCCACTGCCATCACCTAACCAGCACCGTCGACGCGAATCGCTCCGTTGCTACGGTGCTTGCGGCCAGCTCCTCAAGACCAGCGCCGGGCTCCGAGCAAGTCGCTCAGTGGGCAGCAAGAAGCGGGCGGCGTATAACCTTAGGGCCCGTTTGATTTTTTGCATGGGCTGGGAAGCGAAATGGTCCGTTTGATTGACTGGAAGGCCTTCGCGTCCTAATCGGTTCTCATGGGGACAGATTCGAGAGCAACACCCGAATCGAGCGTTTCAAGCCGACCTGTCCTGTTCTCGTCACTTCTATGCTCGATGGATGCAACCTCTGCACCTGGACCCCTTATGCTCACTCTACCTTATTACTCCACACACCTTCTTTTTAAATCAACACAACTATATTCTGAATCAATAAGCTGTAAATGAAAAACATGCGTGTCGATGATATGAATCATTTTCAACAATTGGTTTCGAGTTTTGTCAGTCGTAAATCGCCAATTTTGTGTACAAAGTTTTAAGCGAGTTTTGCTAAATTCGTCGTACACGCTCAGCCGTTTGAAATTTCCTTTGAGGAGTATGTTCACCTCACCATTTCGCATGACTTTCATGTTGACAAGTTTTTGTTTCGATGTACATACACGGATATATAGATGACTCGCTAGTATACTCTAATCTATACGTATGTGTGCGTATAGTTTGGAGTACTTTTGCTTAACTTCTCACTTGCCATCTACATGGACGGGGACGTGGTGATGATAGGTGAGAAGTGAGAGGTGATAATCCATGGTGGTGGCGGCATGGTGATGTTCGTTTTTGTGGTCGGCGATGTGGTGATGCTTGTGACCGGCGGTGCCACGGTGGTATTCAACTTCGTTGTCGGCGACATGGTGATGCTTGTGACGGGCGTGAACGGCGGTGTCATGGTGTTGTTCGTCTTCGTGGTCGACGACGTGGTGATGCTTGTGACCGGAGGTGTCATGGTGGTGTTCGTCTTCGTGGTCAACGACATGGTGATGCTTGTGACGGATGTGAACAACAGTGTCATGGTGGTGTTCTTCTTCGTGGTAGGTGACGTGGTCATGCTTCTTACAGACGTGACCGACAATGTCATGGTGGTGTTCATCTTCGTGGTCGACGACATGGTGATGCTTGTGATGGGCGTGAACAACAGTGATATGGTGGTGTTCGTCTTCGTGGTCGACGACGTGGTGATGCTTGTGACCGGCATGACCGCCGGTGCCATGGTGGTCTTCATCTTTGTGGTCGGCAACATGGTGATGCTTTTGACCGGCGGTGCCATGATGGTTGCTTGCTTCGTGGTCGGCGACGTGCCCATGCTTGTGATGGGTGAGGTAAGGTCACCATATTGCCATATATGTGAGGCTAGAAAAAGCATGCGAGGAACCAAACAATGGGGGTTGCTTCCCTATCCGGTGCAGAAATGAGCGGTCTAGGCGACCAAATAACATGGCTTTTTCTATCCCATGGCCCATCTCGAATGTGCATGTGTTTTCTTCCCACAGACGCAGTGGTGCAGGAAATCGGCTCATGCTACCAAACGGACCCTTAGTGAAGGATTTTTCTGCACCAATTGGGTAAGTGTCCTCCCTTAAGTTTGGTAGGCTGTATATAACTTTTTTCTTGGCTGATACATTGCCGGTTGCACATGAGGCTGCATATTATTACCAGTGGCGAACGCACAAAAATATCTCAGGGTGGGCACACACCTTTAATTTCTAATTTTTACTGCTCATGTGTGATAAAAATATGCTGAAATGACTAAATATAAAACGTTTTCTAAAAATTCAGGGTGGACCACGGCTCACCCAGTCATCCTTCTACACACGCCCCTGATTATTACCATGGTTTAAATAAGAGCTTAGTATGCCATGACATATTACACTATGGGCGGAGTACCTAAGATGCCCATTTGCCTATAGGCATAAAAAGCTCTAGTGCTCCTTGTGCCTCTTTGGAAGTATCATATCTCCCATAACCATTGATTTTATCTTGACAAATCGTAGACTTTTGTATTCTCTCTCGGAACATCACATACCACTCATATGGTACAAGAAGAAGAAGTAAGGTACAATCATACAATCATCACAAACATTAACGAAATCATATCAAATCATCATAAGTTCACAACAAATCATAAAATAAGAGGATTATGCATGATTGTTATCAGAAGTGGATCATAAGTTCATCTTACCACTAACATTACAGTGTTAACCTGCCACCATAACATAAGTGAGTGTCATCCTAAGTACACCGCAAGGTCACCGCCACATGAGGAAGAACATACCACTTCATCAAAATATACATGCCATAAGAAGTTTGTAAACCCTACCTACAACAAAAATGTATATCATCAACATGTCATCATGGTGACAATCACCTCTGCAGCAATCTTAACCACCACTTTTAGACACAGGGCCCTCCATTAACACCTCCACCACCTCGGTCTCAACAATAGTAGTGATTCGTCCATGAAAGAGGTGATTTTTGAGTCCCCACCGCATATCATGGCCCGGCCAAAACCTTCACACATTGAGTCCTAAGAATCAAACCTTAGGTTGACCGATTTGGTGTGTTATAAGAGGCGATTTTTTCTTTCGGTGGGAGATAACATTTTCTTCAACAACGAGGCACTTAAGTGATATTGTCATCCTCAAGACTCGCTTTCTCAGTATTATGGAGATGCTCGTAGATATAAGATGTGCATGTTTGCGTTCATATAGCTAAGTATATGTATTTATCTATGATTCCAACACAATTAGATTCCAGAGAGTCTACAAGCTAGCCCGAAGGTAACCCAATCAAACTAAATATCCTAACTGAAGCTTTATGAGATAAGTACGAGCTTCCCCTCTTAGTTGGAGCTGAACGGAGTGAATGTTTTAGTACTTAGCGGATAGGGTATGAGAAGTATTGCAAGAAAGGAAGGGGATTGGTGACGGTCGCTCATCCCATCCCCTGACAAAAAAAGAGAAGATAAAAGAGAGAAAATGAATATTTGTCCAAGATTATATTGTTATCACCAGAATTTGACCGGATCAGAGGTGGGCCGCGATTAAGATGGGCTTGAAGAATATACCTGGAAGGAATACATTGAATCGGCCTTGTATACAAAGTTTGGGCTAGTTTGCCCGTGTATCTGTAAATATAGTAGGATACGTGTCGGTTAGATAGAATTTGGCTCGTGCACGGTTGGGATTACTCCCACGTTAGAAAGTCTACGGACTATAAATATGTATCTAGGGTTTCTGAAATAAACAACAATCACGTTCACCACAAACCAATCTAGGCGCATCGCCAACTCCCTTGTTTCGAGGGTTTCTTCCGGGTAAGCATCATGCTGCCTAGATCGCAACTTGCGATCTAGGCAGTACACGTTTATTCGCTGTTCATGCGTTGCTCGTACTGAAGCCTATCGAGATGACAGAGAAGTTCAACTGCCGCTCCAGGGACATTTATGAGATCTTGATGGATGAGAACAGATGGAAGGGTTTCACGCAGAGCAACACGAGGATCAGCAAGGAGGTTGGTGGCCAGTTTAGCCTCTTTGATGGATCCATCACCGGCGTCAATGAGGAGCTGCAGGAAGGGAAGCTGATCGTGCAGAAGTGGCGGTTTGGAAGCTGGGCTGATGGCGTACATTCTACAGTAAGTTCTATGCTCAAAGACATCATGATTTTGGTATTGTCCTTGGTTGTGTTTTATAATTATATGCCTCCACTATGCTGTGCTAGAAAGGAAACCTTTGATACCCTGTGCCTGAAATTCACCTACACTAAAACCACAGTTAGCTTTAGCTTATCTAACCAAGAAAGAACAAGTTAGGATGTTAGAGCATCTCCAGTCGCGTCCCCCAAACCGTCCCCCAAAGCGATTTGGGGCGCGCCGGACAAAAAAAGCGTTTCAGCCGCGTCCCCCAAAGCCCATTTTTGTCCGGCGCGGCCCGATATGGTGTCCGGCGCCCCGAGCCCGTCCCCGTCCCACAGGGGACGCTCCGGGGACGCCGGACACAACGAAGCGAGGCGGGGAGTGGCGGGGCCGACGCGTCGGCGGCACGGAAGGCTAAAACCCCGTCGCCTACCTTTGGTCAAGCGACGTTAATGGCGTCCCTGTTTTCCCAGGCGACGCAGGGACGCGTCTCGTCGTGCATGGCCGCGTGGCCGTCCGCGCCGGAGTTATTGCGTGCAACCACCCGCTGCCGCCGCTGTTTTAAGGCGCCCTGCAGTTAGCGCCGCTCATCCTTCTCGTGGCCGCCGCCTCCCCCTCCCAGATCCTCTCCTCGCCGCTCAAAAAAATGTCGTCCTCCCGCAAGATCGCCGCGGCGAACGGCTCGGACGCGGCAGCCTCACCGTGGCGGAGGCGTGGGCGCCGTGCCGCGCCCGGTATCCGGTCCCGCCGGACATGCGGCTGCCAAGCAGCGGCGGGCTGGAGGATGGCCGTGAACGGCATTGGCGTTCCGCCGCCGCCGAAGCCGCGCACGGACCAATGGTGGGACGCCGTCATGGCCCGGCGGGCTCAACTCACCGCGGAGGAGCGGAGGGATCCGACGTGGGCGGTCGAGAACAACGACGCCCGGTGGACGACGTACTTCAAGGCCAAGTACGACGTCGAGATGCACGACGACCGACGGGCTCGTCGGCGGCCCCAACAGCTGGAACAAGGACGGCCGCGCCTCGTTCGGGGCGTTCCGGGCGCACCCTCGAGAACGTCATCCGCGGCATCCGCAACGGCGCTCCGCGGCTGGAGATGCCGTCGTCGCCGCCACCGTCTCCTCAATGGCAGCCGAGGAGGACGACGTACTCGTCCTCCTCGCACTCTTCTTCCTCGGGACCGGCGCGATCGACGCCGTCCTCGTCGTACCGGTCGGCGCCCTACACCGTCCCCAAACGGGAGGTCAAGGAGGAGCCGGCGACGCCCGTCAACACAAGGCGTGGCGGCAGCGGCGCGGGCGGCAGCAAGGGAGGCGCGGCGGCGCCCTCCTCATCCCGAAGCCGGAGGTGAAGGAGGAGCCGGAGGAAGCGTCGCAGGCGGCGCCGCTGGCGGAGTACGAGCGGCAGCAGCGGCTCATCGCCGCCAGCCGACGACCCCGAGGACTGCCCGGGGCTGCGGGCGGCGTTCATGGCGTCCATGGACGACAAGGACGCCTGGAGGGGCGACCTGGACGCGGCGATCGCCATGTCCATCCTCGACTCCGGCAAGCCGCTGGTGGACCTCACCGACGACGGCGAGGCGAGGACCAAGCGGCTTGGTGAAGGACGAGCCCGTGGACGAGCCCGTCGACGAGCGCGGCAAGCAGGAGGTCGTCACCGACGAGATGTACAACTTCCGAGCAGTACTACGACGCCTCCGGCCGCCGCAAGCGGTTCTAGATTAGGTTTAGTTTTAAAGTTAGTCAAATTTCGTTCGAATCTATGTAAATTTGGACGAATCTAATCGAATCTAGTTAAGTTTAAAATTTGCGAAATTTTGTTTGGGGGACGCGACTGGGGAGCGACGTCCCCCAAACGCGGCACGAACGAAACACGTCCCCCAAACGCTCAATCCGGCGCGGTTTGGGGGACGGTTTGGGGGACGCGACTGGAGATGCTCTTACCTCTCCACTATGCTGTTCTGGAAAGGGAACATTTATCTTCTGTGCCTGAAATTCACCCATACTGAAACCACAGTTACCTTTAGCTTATCTAACCAAGAAAGAACAAGTTTGGATGTTTGATACTTGGATAAAGATACTGTTAAGAACAGACCATCTGGGATGCAAATAAGCATAGGAAGTCATTATCTATTGGAATGCCCATCTCCCTGTTCCTTAGGCTGTGAACTTGCGGGGGTTCTGCTATAATTCCCACTGTATTCCATATATCATACATATATTGATACTTGTAAATTCTCATTTCCACTTCTTTATACATCCTCCTAATGACCTTTCAATGTGATGAAATATCAAATATTCCCAATGTTATTTTTAGTTGAGTATTTAAGGTCTCTATAATTAGTAATATGCGAAAACTTTCTTTTGAAGCAAATCATCAGTACTATTTGTTTCTATGTTGATAGATGAGGTTTTTATGTGGACGTATACCTTAATTCGAGCCAGTAGGTCTGCGGGCCTGGATGGTAGGTTGTGTTTTCTCGAAAAGGAGAAAGGAGATGCCTGGATTTCAGGCTGTATGTAGATGGCCGTACTACCTGTTGACAAACAAATCTAAAAATCAGATTAGCGGCGTAACCATTGGTACGGAGTGATCTATGACTAACAGGCGAAGGCTCCTAATGATCATGAGCTCGTGACACCTGCTGATTCCACTTAGAGGGTGTAAAATTCATTTTTTTTTTTTCGAAATGGGGGATGTGCCCCAGCCTCTGCATCAAAAAGATGCATACGGCTGCTTTATTACCTTATTCAAGTCCAGTTTTAACCTTATTACAACTCAAGTCTCATGTCAAGTTGATCTGAAAATCAACCAACGCAAGAAAAATAAAGCAAAAGACAAAGCGGCATCACAAAGTGATCCTATGATCAAGCCGCCACCCACACCGGCTGAAGAAATCCCGTGCTACCGTCTCCAGTCGGTTGCACCCATACTCCATGACATCCCGCTGCTCCTCGGACTGGAGATAAGACCACGTACGGATCCAGATTAGCGGTGTAAAATTCATGTCCACGGTCATCTCCATGCTACATTATGCTCTCTTTTTTTCTGGATGCCACTGTACTTACTATGCTTTACCAGTTGATATTTTCATTTGCTATAGACATAGGAGACATAGATGGCCAGTATGTAGACACCATCTTGTTATTGTCTCGCACTTGCTTCCTCTAAAAAACATCTCTTCGTTGTGCTGTGTGGAACTTGAATGCAGGTCAGGATGGTGTTTGATGAGCCTGAATCAGGAGTTACGATCATAAAGCTTAAACAAACTGATGTGCCAGTTGAAGACAGGTATGTTGAGTTTATCGTTGGAATTTGAATAGGTTACCAAGTTCCTGTCTTCTGAATCTGAGGCTCCACTTGGGTTGCCTCTCCTGCTGCAGGTATGGAAACTCCACTGTGGTGGAGAACACTGAGAGAGGCTGGACAGAGCTCATCTTTCAGAGGATACGCGCAGTGTTCGGTTTTGGGATGTAAAGAACTCCCGTCTGGATTCTGGATGTCTACCTTTTAGGAATTCCTGCCTTGTCATGCCTCTACCTGTTTTACTGCCTCAGTTTATTTTATGCTGATAGACACACAAAATTTGAGAATCGCGAGAATTCAAAAATATCTGTTACCCTGTATTCATCAAGCTGGATTGTGGGGGACTGTTTGTGGTGTTTTGAATTCATGATCAATGTTGATGTTGGTGAAATCGTTCATCACCTGATGGTGCTGAGTGGGTACGATCGAAACATTGTTACAGGAAAACCTAGGGAAAGCTTCATGTCCTGTCCTATCCAATCTTATGATTGGCGTACTATGGGCGTGTAGCTATTTTTGGCCCTCGGCCCTGGGGAGCATAGTGAGAGCTTCGGGCAACCGAAGGATTTCTTTTGCACTAGTGGCTAAGGGCAGCTCTAGGCGCTGCTTGGTTTTGCGCTTCGTGCAATGCCTGTGGCCCGGCCTGAGAAAGCCCGCTTCAGACGGTACATATGGCTTGGGTTGCCGGTATCGAGCAGAAACCCTATCTATTCTCCGAGCAGAAACCCTATCGATTCTCCTGCACTCCTTTGCCAAATTTGCCGCTGTTGAACCTCTAGCACACAAACTCTCCACTGCCATCTAACCAGCACCGTCGACGCGAATCGCTCCGTGCCTCCGTTGTGTCGACATGGGCCTAGTCCCACCGCCCTCCATGCAGCGCTACGGTGCTCGCGGCCAGCTCCTCAAGACTAGGGTTGAAAATGAAAGGGAAATTTTCCTTCCGAAGAAAAAGAAAATGGAGGGCCAAATACGAAAAAGGAAACGCCATTTGGAGGAAAAGAAACGGAAACGGCAAAATTATAAACGGAAACGGAAAAGAAAACGAGGGAGCTCTTTCCGACGGAAAGGGAAACGTCAGAGGAAATTCCGGAAAAATAAATACGGAAAGTTTCCGGAAATATAACCTAGAGAGGCCCGTGCATTTAATAGGCCTACATTTACGCATGAAACTGGGCTTGGCCACGTATCATGTCCAGTAGTTACTCTAACCCTAGTCACTTTGTATAATTACGTGTGCATGCAGCTGTTAAACTATGTGTGTTACTTTATGTTGAATTGCCGCTTGTCGAAAAGTGATACATCTTGTCTTATTTTTTTATTTATGTGCGTCTTTCAGTCTACAAATTAAGGTATTATGCCGCATGGTGTTGTGGCAAATATCCGTTTTTGTAACGTATCCGCTACGTATCCATTATGTATTCATATCCGATGATTTCCGTTTTCATATTCGTTTCCGGGGTTTTCGATTCCATTTTCGATTCCGACAAGATGGAGGGAAACAAAAACGATAAAGCATGTTTCCGTCCGTTTTCGTATCATTTTCAACCCTACTCAAGACCAGCGCCGGGCTCCGAGCAAGTCGCTCAGTGGGCAGCAAGAAGCGGGCGGCGTATAACCTTGGGGCCCGTTTGCTTTTTTGCATGGGCTGAGAAGCGAAATGGTCTGTTCGATTGACTGGAAGACCTTCGCGTTGTGGCCTAACCGGTTCTCAAAGCATCCCGGAGACAGGTTCGAGAGCAACACACGAATCGAGCGTTTCCAGCCGGCTTGTCCTGTTCTCGTCACTTCTATGCTCGATGGATGCAACCTCTACACATGGACTTCCTTATGCTCACTCTACCTTATACTACTCCATACACCCTCTCTTTAAATCAACACAACCATATTCTGAATCAAAATAAGTTGTACATGAAAAAGAAAAGATGCGTGTCAATGATATGAATAATTTCCAACAATCGGTTTCGAGTTTCGTCAGTTGTAAATCATCAATTTTGTGTACGAAGTTTTAAGCGAATTTTGCCAAATTCATCGTACATGCTCAGCCGTTTGAAATTTTCTTTGAGGAGTATGTTCACCTCACCATTCCGCATGATTTTCATGTTGACAAGTTTTTATTTCGATGTACATACACGGATATATAAATGACTCGCTAGTATACTCTAATCTATACATATGTGTGAGTATAGTTTGGAATACTTTTGCTTAACTTCTCACTTGCCATCTACATGGACGGCCACGTGGTGATGATAGGTGAAAAGTAAGAGACGATAATCTATGGTGGTGGCGGCATGGTGATGTTCGTTTTCGTAGTCGGCGATGTGGTGATGCTTGTGACCGGAGTGACCGGCGGTGCCATGGTGGTATTCAACTTCGTTGTCGGCGACATGGTGATGCTTGTGACGGGCGTGAACGGCGGTGTCATGGTGTTGTTCGTCTTCGTGGTCGATGACGTGGTGATGCTTGTGACCGGCGTGACCGGTGGTGTCATGGTGGTGTTCGTCTTCGTGGTCGACGATATGGTGATGCTTGTGACGGGCGTGAACAACGGTGTCATGGTGGTGTTCTTCTTCGTGGTCGGCGACGTGGTCATGTGATGCGTGTAGTTGACACGTCCGTTGGGAACCCCAAGAGGAAGGTGTGATGCGCACAGCAGCAAGTTTCCCTCAGTAAGAAACCAAGGTTTAATCGAACCAGTAGGAGTCAAGAAGCACGTTGAAGGTTGTTGGTGGCGGAGTGTAGTGCGGCGCAACACCAGGGATTCCGATGCCAACGTGGAACCTGCACAACACAATCACGAGAACTTTGCCCCAACGTAACGGTGAGATTGTCAATCTCACCGGCTTGTCGTAAACAAAGGATTAAACGTATTGTGTGGAAGATGATGATTGTTTGCGAAGAACAAGTAAAGAACAATTGCGATGAGATTGTATTTCAGATGTAAAGAATAGGACCGGAGTCCACAGTTCACTAGTGGTGTCCCTCCCATAAGATAAGCAGATGTTGGGTGAACAAATTACAGTTGGGCAATTGACAAATAAAGAAGGCATAACAATGCACATACATATATCATGATGAGTACTATGAGATTTAATCAGGGCATTACGACAAAGTACATAGGCCGCTATCCAGCATGCATCTATGCCTAAAAAGTCCACCTTCAGAGTTATCATCCGAACCCCTTCCAAGTATTAAGTTGCAAACAACGGACAATTGCATTAAGTATGGTGTGTAATGTAATCAACACAAATATCCTTAGACAAAGCATCGATGTTTTATCCCTAGTGGCAACAAGCACATCCACAACCTTAGAACTTTCCGTCACTCGTCCCGCATTTAATGGAGGCATGAACCCACTATCGAGCATAAATACTCCCTCTTGGAGTCACAAGTATCAACTTGGCCGAGCCTCTACTAGCAACGGAGAGCATGCAAGAACATAAATAACATATATGATAGATTGATAATCAACTTGACATAGTATTCAATATTCATCGGATCCCAACAAACACAACATGAAGGATTACAAATAGATGAGCTTGATCATGATAGGCAGCTCACAAGATCTAACATGATAGCACAATGAGGAGAAGACAACCATCTAGCTACTGCTATGGACCCATAGTCCAGGGGTGAACTACTCACACATCGATCCGGAGGCGATCATGGCGATGAAGAGACCTCCGGGAGATGAATCCCCTCTCCGGCAGGGTGCCGGAGGCGATCTCCTGAATCCCCAGAGATGGGATTGGCGGCGGCGGCGTCTCTGGAAGGTTTTCCGTATCGTGGCTCTCGGTACTGGGGGTTTCGCGACGAAGACTATATGTAGGCGGAAGGGAAAGTCAGGAGGCGTCACGGGGGGCCCACACAACAGGCCAGCGCGGCCAGGGCCTGGGCCGCGCCGCCCTGGTGTGTCGCCACCTCGTGGACCCGCTTCGTTTCCTCTTCGGACTTCTGGAAGCTTCGTGCAAAAATAGGACCCTGGGCGTTGATTTCGTCCAATTCCGAGAATATTTCCTTACTAGGATTTCTGAAACCAAAAACAGCAGAAAACGACAGAATCGGCTCTTCGGCATCTCGTCAATAGGTTAGTGCCGGAAAATGCATAAATATGACATATAATGTGTATAAAACATGTGAGTATCATCATAAAAGTAGCATGGAACATAAGAAATTATAGATACGTTTGGGACGTATCAAGCATCCCCAAGCTTAGTTCCTACTCGCCCTCGAGTAGGTAAACGATAACAAAGATAATTTCTGAAGTGACATGCTATCATAATCTTGATCATACTATTGTAAGTATATGAGATGAATGCAGCGATTCGAAGCAATGATGAAGATAATGAGTAAACTAATGAATCATATAGCAAAGACTTTTCATGAATAATACTTTGAAGACAAGCATCAATAAGACTTGCATAAGAGTTACTCATAAAGCAATAGATTCAAAGAAAAAGCATTGAAGCAACACAAAGGAAGATAAAGTTTCAGCGGTTGCTTTCAACTTCAACATATTTATCTCATGGATAAAAGTCAACACAAAGCAATATAACAAGTGCAATAAGTAAACATGTAAGAATCAATGCACACAGTTGATACAAGTGTTTGCTTCTAAGATAGAAAGAATAGGCAAACCGACTCAACAATAAAGTAGAAGATAGGCCCTTCGCAGAGGGAAGCATTGATTACTATATTTGTGCTAGAGCTTTTCATTTTGAAAACAAGAAACAATTTTGTCAACGGTAGTAATAAAGCATATGAGTTATGTATAAGATATATTATAAGTTGCAAGCCTCATGCATAGTATACTAATAGTGCTCGCACCTTGTCCTAATTAGCTTGGGTTAACACGGATTATCATTGCATAGCATATGTTTCAACCAAGTGTCACAAAGGGGTACCTCTATGCCGCCTGTACAAAGGTCTAAGGAGAAAGTTCGCATTGGATTTCTCGCTTTTGATTATTCTCAACTTAGACATCCATACCGGGACAACATAGACAACAGATAATGGACTCGTCTTTAATGCATAAGCATTCAACAACAGTTATTATTCTCATAGGATATTGAGGATTAGCTGTCCACACTGAAACTTCCACCATGAATCATGGCTTTAGTTAGCGGCCCAATGTTCTTCTCTAACAGTATGCATACTCAAACCATTTGATTGTGAAAACCGCCCTTACTTCAGACAAGACGAACATGCATAGCAACTCACATGATATTCAACAAAGGTAAAAGAGTTGATGGCGTCCCCAGAAAACATGGTTACCGCTCAACAAGCAACTTACTAAGAAAAAAGACACATAAGTACATATTCTTCACCACGATAGTTTTTAAGGCTATTTTGTCCCATGAGCTATGTATTGTAAAGGCAAAGAATGGAAATTTTAAAGGTAGCACTCAAGTAATTTACTTTGGAATGGCGGAGAAATACCATGTGGTAGGTAGGTATGGTGGACACAAATGGCATGGTTATTGGCTCAAGGATTCGGATGCACGAGAAGAATTCCTCTCAATACAAGGCTAGGCTAGCAAGGTTGTTTGAAGCAAACTCAAGTATATAATAGGTGCAGCAAAGCTCACATATGAACATATTGCAACTATTATAAGACTTTATATTGTCTCCTTGTTGTTCAAACACCTTAACCAGAAAATATCTAGACTCTAGAGATCAATCATGCAAACCAAATTTTAACAAGCTCTATGTAGTTATTCATTAATGAGTACAAGGTACATGATGCAATAGCTTAAACAAGATCTATATGAGCACAACAATTGCCAAGTATCACATTATTCAAGACATTAAACCATTTACCACATGCGGCATTTTCCGTTTCCAACCATATAGCAATGAATGAAATAGTTCAACTTTCGCAATGAACATTAAAGATGAAGCTAAGAACATATGTGTTCATACGAAACAGCGGAGCGTGTCTCTCTCCCAAACAAAGAATGCTAGGATCCGATTTATTCAAACAAAACAAAAAAATAAAAACAAACAGACGCTCCAAGTAAAGCACATAAGATGTGACGGAATAAAAATATAGTTTCACTAGAGGAACCTGATAAGTTGTCGATGAAGAAGGGATGCCTTGGGCATCCCCAAACTTAGACGCTTGAGTCTTCTTAAAATATTCAGGGATGAACCACGGGGGCATCCCCAAGCTTTGACTTTTCACTCTTCTTGATCATATTGTATCATCCTCCTCTCTTGACCCTTCAAAACTTCCTCCACACCAAACTCGAAACAAACTCATTAGAGGGTCAGTGCATAATTCATATATTCAGAGGTGACATAATTATTCTTAACACTTCTGGACATTGCACAAATCTACTGAAAGTTAATGGAACAAAGAAATCCATCTAACATAACAAAACAGGCAATACGAAATAAAAGGCAGAATCTGTCAAAACAGAACAGTTCGTAAAGACGAATTTTAAAGTGGCACCATACTTGCTCAGATGAAAATGCCCAAATTGAATGAAAGTTGCGTACATATCTGAGGATCACGCACTTAAATTGGCAGATTTTTCTGAGCTACCTACAGAGAGGCAGGTCGAAATTCGTGACAGCAAGAAATCTGTTTCGCGCAAGCAATCCAAATCTAGTATTGGCTTTACTATCAAAGACTTTACTTGGCACAAAAATGCAATAAAATAAAGATAATGAGAGGTTGCTACAGTAGTAAACTACTTCCAAGACTCAAATATAAAAGAAAGTACAGAAGTAAAATAATGGGTTGTCTCCCATAAGCGCTTTTCTTTAACGCCTTTCAGCTAGGCGCAGAAAGTGTGTATCAAGTAACATCAAAAGACGAAGCATCAACATCATAATTTGTTATAATAATAGAATCATAAGGTAACTTCATTCTCTTTCTAGGGAAGTGTTCCATACCTTTCTTGAGAGGAAATTTATATTTAATATTACCTTCCTTCATATCAATGGTAGCACCAACGAGTTCGAAGAAAAGGTCTTCCCAATATAATGGGACAAGATGCATTGCATTCAATATCCAAGACAACAAAATCAACGGGGACAAGGTTATTGTTAACCATAATACGAACATTATCAATCCTCCCCAAAGGTTTCTTTATAGCATTATCAACAAGATTAACATCCAAATAACAATTTTTCAATGGTGGCAAGTCAAGCATATCATAAATTTTCTTAGGCATAACGAAATACTTGCACCAAGATCACATAAAGCATTACAATCAAAATCATTGACCCTCATCTTAATGATAGGCTCCCAACCATCTTCTAACTTTCTAGGAATAGAAGTTTCAAGTGTTAGTTTCTCCTCTCTAGCTTTTATGAGAGCATTTGTAATATGTTTTGTAAACGCCAAATTTATAGCACTAGCGTTGGGACTTTTAGCAAGCTTTTGTAAGAACTTTATAACTTCAGAGATGTGACAATCATCAAAGTCTAAACCATTATGATCTACAGCAATGGGATCATTATCCCCAATATTTTGAAAAATTTCAGCAGTTTATCAGTTTCAGCAGTTTTAGCAGTTTCAGGTAATTTTGCATGCTTTGCACTAGGAGTAGTAACATTGCCAACACCAATTATTTTACCATTTATAGTAGGAGGTGTAGCAACATGTGAATCATTAACATTACTAGTGGTGGTAATAGTCCAAACTTTAGCTACATTATTCTCTTTAGCTAGTTTTTCATTTTCTTCTCTTTCCCACCTAGCATGCAATTCAGCCATCAATCTAATATTCTCATTAATTCGAACTTGGATGGCATTTGCTGTAGTAACAATCTTATTATCAATATCCCTATTAGGCATAACTTTCAATTTTAAAAGATCAACATCAGAGGCAAGACTATCAACCTTAGAAGCGAGAATATCAATTTTATTGAGCTTTTCCTCAACAGATTTGTTAAAAATAGTTTGTGTACTAATAAATTATTTAAACATGGCTTCAAGACCAGGGGGTACACTCCTATTATTGTTGTAAGAATTCCCATAAGAATTACCATAACTATTACCATTAGCAGCAGGATATGGCCTATAGTTGTTACCAGAATTATTCCTATAAGCATTGTTGTTGAAATTATTGTTTTTAATGAAGTTCACATCAACATGTTCTTCTTGGGAAACCAATGAAGCTAAAGGAACATTATTTTGATCAACATTAGATCTACCATTCACAAGCATAGACATAATAGCATCAATCTTATCACTCAAGGAGGAGGTTTCTTCAACAGAATTTACCTTCTTACCTTGTGGAGCTCTTTCCGTGTGCCATTCGTAGTAATTTGTCATCATATCATCAAGAAGCTTTGTTGCCGCCCCCAAAGTAATGGACATAAAGGTACCTCCAAGCAGTCTGAATCCAATAGGTTCCGCGAAGAAAAATTCAATCCTCGCATAAAAGGTTTGGATGATCATCCAAGTAGTCGGTCCATGGGTTGGGCAATTCTTCACCAAAGATTTCATTCTCTCCCATGCTTGAGCAACATGTTCATTATCTAATTGCTTAAAATTCATTATGCTACTTCTCAAAGATATAATTTTAGCGGGAGGATAATATCTACCAATAAAAGCATCTTTGCATTTAGTCCAAGAATCAATACTATTTCTAGGCGAGAGATAGCAACCAATCTTTAGCTCTTCCTCTTAAGGAGAAAGGAAACAATTTTAATTTTATAATGTCACCATCTACATCCTTATACTTTTGCATTTCACATAGTTCAACAAAATTATTAAGATGGGCAGCATCATCATCGAACTAACACCAGTAAAATTGCTCTCTCATAACAAGATTCGAGTAAAGCGAGGTTTAATTTCAAAGAATTCTGCTTGTAGTAGCAGGTGGAGCAATAGGTGTGCATAGGAAATCATTATTATTTGTGCTAGTGAAGTCACACAACTTAGTATTCTCAACGAGTACCCATTTTAGCAGTAGTAAATAAAGCAAACTAAATAAAGTAAATGCAAGTAACTAATTTTTTTGTGTTTTTAATATGGAGAACAAGACAGTAAATAAAGTAAAGCTAGCTAGCAACTAATTTTTTTGTGTGTTTGATATAGGTGCAGCAAACAAAGCAGTAAATAAAGTAAAGCAAGACAAAAACAAAGTAAAGAGATTGGAAGTGGAAGACTCCCCTTGCAGCGTGTCTTGATCTCCCCGGCAACGGCGCCAGAAATTTACTTGCTGGCAGTTGCCGTGGGAGTTGGAAATCTTTGTGGTGTAACTTTTCTTCGTTCCCCGGCAACGGCGCCAGAAATTTGCTTGATGCGTGTAGTTGACACGTCCGTTGGGAACCCCAAGAGGAAGGTGTGATGCGCACAACAGCAAGTTTCCCTCAGTAAGAAACCAAGGTTTAATTGAACCAGTAGGAGTCAAGAAGCATGTTGAAGGTTGTTGGTGGCGGAGTGTAGTGCGGCGCAACACCAGGGATTCCGATGCCAACGTGGAACCTGCACAACACAATCACAGAACTTTGCCCCAACGTAACAGTGAGGTTGTCAATCTCACCGGCTTGCTCGTAAACAAAGGATTAAACGTATTGTGTGGAAGATGATGATTGTTTGCGAAGAACAGTAAAGAACAATTGCAGTAGATTGTATTTCAGATGTAAAAAATAGGACCGGGGTCCACAGTTCACTAGTGGTGTCTCTCCCATAAGATAAGCAGATGTTGGGTGAACAAATTAAAGTTGGGCAATTGACAAATAAAGAAGGCATAACAATGCACATACATATATCATGATGAGTACTATGAGATTTAATCAGGGCATTACGACAAAGTACATAGACCGCTATCCGAGCATGCATCTATGCCTAAAAAGTCTACCTTCAGGTTATCATCCGAACCCCTTCCAGTATTAAGTTGCAAACAACAGACAATTGCATTAAGTATGGTGCGTAATGTAATCAACACAAATATCCTTAGACAAAGCATCGATGTTCCCAGATTTAATGGAGGCATGAACCCACTATCGAGCATAAATACTCCCTCTTGGAGTCACAAGTATCAACTTGGCCAGAGCCTCTACTAGCAACGGAGAGCATGCAAGAACATAAATAACATATATGATAGATTGATAATCAACTTGACATAGTATTAAATATTCATCGGATCCCAACAAACACAACATGAAGGATTACAAATAGATGATCTTGATCATGATAGGCAGCTCACAAGATCTAACATGATAGCACAATGAGGAGAAGACAACCATCTAGCTACTGCTATGGACCCATAGTCCAGGGGTGAACTACTCACGCATCGATCCGGAGGCGATCATGGCGATGAAGAGACCTCCGGGAGATGAATCCCCTCTCCGGCAGGGTGCCGGAGGCGATCTCCTGAATCCCCTCTCCGGCAGGGTGCCGGAGGCGATCTCCTGAATCCCCCGAGATGGGATTGGCGGCGGCAGCGTCTCTGGAAGGTTTTCCGTATCTTGGCTCTCGGTACTGGGGGTTTCGCGACGAAGACTATATGTAGGCGGAAGGGCAAGTCAGGAGGCGTCACGGGGGGCCCACACAACAGGCCGGCGCGGCCAGGGCCTGGGCCGCGCCGCCCTGGTGTGTCGCCACCTCGTGGCCCCACTTCGTTTCCTCTTTGGACTTCTGGAAGCTTCGTGCAAAAATAGGACCCTGGGCGTTGATTTCGTCCAATTCCGAGAATATTTCCTTACTAGGATTTCTGAAACCAAAAACAACGAGAAAACAAGAATCGGCTCTTCGGCATCTCGTCAATAGGTTAGTGCCGGAAAATGCATAAATATGAAATATAATGTGTATAAAACATGTGAGTATCATCATAAAAGTAGCATCATGCTTCTTACAGGCGTGACCGACAATGTCATGGTGGTGTTCGTCTTCGTGGTCGACGACATGGTGATGCTTGTGATGGGCGTGAACAACGGTGATATGGTGGTGTTCGTCTTCGTAGTGGACGACGTGGTGATGCTTGTGACCGGCATGACCGCCGGTGCCATGGTGGTCATCATCT
>NC_061508.1:131699606-131719948 GCF_022539505.1 Lolium rigidum
GATCGTTTTACTTTAAAGCGCGAAAATTCCCCAGATTTTCTATGCATGAATGCAATGCACACATATGTTTCCTCTATTTTTGTAACCCCAATACCTGGGATATTACACTTTAGGTCCAAGTGACCACGATGGCAAGAAAAACGAGGCAATCAGACGCTTGAGGCTCCAGATCCTATGTGTGGCACGACCCGACTTGTTCGCGTTGCCATTTTCAGCTCGATCAGACCCCCGGGCTCTACTTTAGCTCATTTTGATCGCATGGAAATTATATAACAATTACAATAGGCCTTTCCCTTATTGGAGTCCGGAAGCTTTCCTCAAAGTAAAAATTCTAACATAAGGTTTTTCTACCAAAAAGATCGAGTTAGAACAAAAATAAAGGCAATCTTTTCAAAAATCTCGGAAATCAATGATGTAAATATGTTGGAATATGACATAATAAACTACAAAGTACATAGATGTATTTAACATGAATCGCCATGGCCAAGATGGCGATGAGCTCGGCTACACCGCCTTCGACAATTGGCTCGGCTAGATCTAGGTCTAAATTTAGGCTTTTGATTTAGTTTCATTCAAATATGTGAAAATCCTAAAATTTAAATGAATTTACATCTCTCTTTTGAATTATTAAATTTGAATTGTATTGGGGCCGCCGGATTGAAAGTTCGGTTGGGCGAACACATTATGGCGACAACTAGTTGACGTGGGCATTACCCTACGGGTAACCAATATTGCCCTACCCTATATTTCCTAGTTGGAGGCCCATAAAGACACTCGGTGGCAAGATGGACCGCTAGGACGATGCAACGGAAGATACCTTGGAGTGCAAGACACGGAAGAAGCCAAACAAGGAAAGTCTAGAGATAGATCTACTGTAAACCTAGTCGTACCCGACTAGGCCTCTTGAGACCTGTCCTCCTATATAAAGGCCAGGAGAGGGGCTGTCGAGGGACATAACCAATCTTAGCGATCTTAGCCAGCAGAAGCTTAAAGCTAGGTTACCCTAGCGCTTAGCCAAACTCGACGAGATCTCAGCCGAACTATTCGGCACCCCATTGTAACCCATTATCATCATAATCAAGAATAGACAGGCATGACGTAAGGGTTTTACCTCATCGAGGGCCCCGAACCTGGGTAAATCGCTCTCCCCGCTTGTCTGTGAACCGATGTCTCGTGTCAGCCTGCAGGATTCCACCAACCCTAAGCCCCTATCGGAGGGCATTGCCGAGGAGCACCCTCGACAATTGGCGCCGTCTGTGGGAAACCTGTCGGCGCAAGATCGGTCATCGACAGATCCAACCATGACACCGGCGACTTCACCGGCCACTTCATCAGCAACTTCACCGACACCGTCATCGCCGAACCTGGGAAGCCCGATTCGGTTCGGCTCCTATGAGTTCACCCCACACAGCGATTCTTCCCGCTCGAACTTCTCAGATCTACAAGGAAACATGGAGATGACTTTCGACAACATCCACTACAACGTCAACGCAGAAGGAATCCTTCGAATGCTGGAATCGCCCACTTCCGGATCGATGAGTCCAAGCGCGTCATCATCACTCGACCTTTCGTCTGGTCTGACAGGCTCGACGAGCTTACCCGCACCCTCGACTCCCCGTTCCGTGTCTTCCATGTCGGTAGGATCTGACGATCCCGCATCTTCGGAGTTAACTTCGTACTATTGCTTGAACTGCGACACCAGGCACGGGCTGGGATCGAGCGACACGCCGTTCATCTGCAATGCCCAGTATTCATCGGGAGAGGACAGTATCGACAACATCGTCCAAGGAACTACCCGAAGAACGGCGCACCATCAGGTCTGTGTCGCCAATAACACAGGAAACACAAGGCACAGAGGAAACGGAGACCACACTCCTCGTTCTAGTAGGCGGGCGAGCTTCGACAACAGCGCCAGCAACCACGACAGCGATTACACCATCGGACGAGGAGTGGGCAGCCGCCAGGGCAGCAGTACTCAACAACACACCGCTCCCCGCAGGAACCTCAGTCGGAACCCTCAATGCTTATCGCTCTACACTAGAGAAAAATCGAGAGCACCTGTCAAAGGAACAAGCCTCTCTCGAGAGACGCCTATCTGCGGCAGATCGATCCAAAGGAGCGGCGAAGAGGCTCGCGAGCGAGCGCCTCTCGAAATACTCAAGGGGCAGGAAAGCACAGGTCGAGACTGTCCAGGCTCTCGGAAGATGATGCCAGAGAAATCACGTCAAACCTGACCAAGTCCTTTATGACTACGGACACCGCAGGCATGCCACGACCGAAAACCGTTGCAGGAGCAACTGCCAACCTTGCTGCATACCTCATCAACCAACGTCCCGAAGGGTACATGGCCCAAGATCATCGAGGCGCCCTGGAAAGTCTCGCGATACTGGGAAATAATCTAGTTCCACAAAAGGAGAAGACCACGCTGCAGGGCAGCGGCTCGAAGCATCATGCGAGAGACGCTCGGGATGAAATCACCCAGAGCAGGATCGACAAAGCAAGGCGACGACGCGCCGCTAGGAACGAGAACGACAACGATTCTTTGGATGAGGATCAGGAGTACGACGGCGAGCTCAGGGGAGCCGACTGTTTAAGTCACAGAATCCGCGAGGCAATGCCACCCAGGAAGTTCAAGCCTACGCCTACCGACGCTGCCAAATACGATGGGCAGCAAGAGCCAAGATCTTGGATAGATGATTACCTGCAAACTGTAATACTACATAAGGGGAACCAAATAGCGGCAATGCAGTGCTTACAGCTCTATCTCAAAGATTCAGCGCGAGCACAGCTAAGGGGCCTGCCGAAGGGTTCCATCAAATCGTGGGACGATCTAGTAGACGCCTTCGTTGCCAATTTCCAAGCGACATACAAGAGACCCGTCGGGATTGAAGAGCTACGGAACTTCCAGCAGAAGCAGAAGGAGTCGATGCGCTCGTACATCGGGAGATTCACCAAACTCCTAAACGCTACCGAAGATGTGTTTGTCGACAGAGCAATTGACGTTTTTAGCGACGGCGTCCGACGTGAGAGTTACATAGAAGAACTCGGGCGTAAAAAGCCTAAAACCAAAACCAAGTTAATGGAAATCGCCAACGGCTGGGCTGATGGCGAGGATAACGTGCGAAGGCCACGACAACGCAGTGACGACGAAGACGATGACCAGCCGAAGCACGACTCGAGTGGCCGAAGGGATCGCCACAAGAGAAGGAAGAACCGCAACTATGATGACAACAACCTAGTAGCCGCAGGGTACTCTGATCGGCAGGATGATCGGTACGACGACAGACGAGACGATCGACAGGACGGTAATGGGAACAACTCCGGGAACCGTGGCAATTATAAACCTCGGCAGCGAGAGGGCCCCCGAACCGCCTTACGCCGAGCGGATCAACGCTCCCCGTTACCTGCACTCGTATACCGATTCTAAAGACGGAAAAACGAAGTCGAGTCACCTACTCAGGGACTGTCGGCAGTTCATTGACATGCATAAACTCATCCAGCAGGGAGGTCAGCAACCGCTACCACCACCGCCACCTCCACCTCCACCGCAGCACCAATTCCAGCAGGCTCAACCTCATCAACCCAACGAGGCGTTTCCACCATCACGGGGGCAGATGAGCATGATCCATAGGACAGGTGTCTCAAGAAGAGAGATGAAGAAACTCACCCGAGAGATTAACCTGGCAGAAAGCATCATGGCAAACATCCCCGAGTATGTCGAGTGGTCCTCTCGTAACATTACATTCGGCCGAGCAGATCACCCGATGACCATACCAAAACCGGGACACGCTGCCTTAGTAGTTGAGGCACAAATCGGGGGGGTTCAAGATGAGCAAAGTTTTCATGGATGGTGGAAGCGGATTAAACCTGATATTCGTCGACACAATCAAAAGTATGGGGATCACCATGAAGATGCTAGAGGAAACAGATACCTGCTTCCATGGGATTCTCCCAACTGCACCAGGCTACTCTCTTGGCAAAGTTTACCTGAACGTCGTCTTTGGTAAAACCGACAACTTCAGGAAGGAGAAGATCGAGTTTGAGGTAGTGAACTGGGAGTCACAGTATCACGCCATACTCGGGAGACCAGCTTATGCCAAATTCATGGCTGTACCGCACTATGCATACCTCAAGCTAAAAATGCCTGGGAACAACGGGACGAACATCACAGTCTATGGAAGTTTCTCACGCTCGGACAATTGTGATCGCGACTTTCAAAGGATTGCTGCAAAGTTTGGGCCACAACGAGAAATTATCGAACCTCTGCCCAAGCTGTCCATACAAGAAATCAAGGAGGAAAAATATGTCAGGGAAACCAAGAAGAAGCCAGCCGACCTTGCTGCTGAAGCGTCGGCAGCAGAAGCGTCGGCAGCAGAAGCGTCAAAAGCTTCGACAGCAAAAGCTTCGGCAGTGGACGACATAGAAGGCACAGGAGACAGCAAGACGCTGGCAATCATCGCCTAGACCCCTGGTGAAGTCAAAAACGCCGTGGCAACCACCAACGTGGTGAAAAAGGCAGAAGATGAGAAGAACCCCTTCCTTGCTTAAGCAATTTATTAGCGTTTAATTTTTTCTTTATATCAACAGGGCCTTCCTTTTCGCCCTCTAGTCTCGTGCTTACCTTATTAATGGGAACTTAAGTTTCGATCCTTTGTTAAGCATTGCAGTATTTCAAAAAACATCTAAGCCGCATCACTATGCAAACATAGTACGAGGCAGAAGATCGTGCTCCAAAAGAAAAGCCTCTACGAGTGCTAAAAGATACAAAACAAACAAAGGTGTTAACCTTTCCCTTTGCTATAGATGCCTCTACGAGTGCCGAAAATAGCAAGAGTTTTGGAAATACACACAACCCACGTTCGATATTCTACTTATGGAAATATCAAAGAACAACGGGCTCATCGGCAGAATCATTGCACCCGAAAAATTCGGGAGTGACAGTCGCAACATACATCGGTTGAAAGCAAAGTTGCAAATACAACGGGCTTAGCAAGGCCTGCAACACGAGCTGATCACTCAAACATTTGCTGACCAACGAATACGAAAAATTCTTAAGCGGACAATTAATATTTGCTCCCTCAAAAATCGCCAACGGCATCACTTCGGTAAAAGTACATATACATGTATCTACCGAGTAAAAATTCTTGGCTCAACAATCCTAACAATTGGATAAGGCAGTCAGACTAACCTATTTACAAAAACAACCCTAATCCACGAGATCACCCTTGTGGAGCTTCTCTTTCTTCAGGTACCCTTGAATGCCCTTCAAGCTTGTCGATGATTATATTGGCAGGAAGCAATACTTTCGGATACAAAGTATCGAAGTCACCAACAGCGTTGGCAATAGCAAGCAGATCCGCCGAAGGGTACCGTGCAAGCACAAGGGCAAGCGTCAACCTGGCCCTCGCGAAAACTTGAGCTCGTACCAAGCTTTGAATCTTCTTGGCGTTCCCAAACTCGGACATCAAAGACAAGCAGCGTAGGGGAACTGCGTTTAAAGGGAACATCGTCTTCCACACCACCCTCATAGCTTTGTAGCACTTGTCGAAGAAATGATGGACTTGCTCGAACCCGATCCCGAAATTTTGCGACAGTCGAAGCCTTCGAGTGTTCCGCCGTGAAAATCTCTTCGGATGAGGATAGCTGGGTTAAAGCATGCACTCGCTCGTGAATCCGCTTGTTCTCTTCCGCTCGGTTCAAAGCTATGACTGGCAAAGGAATCAACAAAAGATCATACAAGGCGTTGTTGACAAAAGGACAAAGGAATCAGGAAGCTTACAGTTCAAACTCTCGGTAGCTTTATGTAGCTCAGTAAGAGCGTACCGCTCCACTTCGGCTGCAATCTCGCTCTTCTTATTGATAATAGCAGCTAAAGCATAAGTGCTGCGCATGTCCTTTTCCATCTGAGTGATCCGATCCTTCATACGCTGGATCCGATCACCCTCAGGAAGAACACCCGAAGAGTCTTCGACAAATGAGGGCACTGGGAAAACCTGCGGAAACAACGTTAAAAAGGATGACGGATATGGCCAAGTTGAGCATCCGAAGTAACTCCCATCAGGAGAAGTGCAAGTAGAAATATCATAACAAAGGTGTGCTAGCAACATTGCTAGCATGGAGTTTATTACAAGCATAAGTTTTGCATCAGAACAATGTTTCGTATCAGTTCAAGCATAAGTTTGTTACAAAAATCAAGGGGCTTGGGTCTGAGTCGATAAGCCGGGTCCAGCCGACGACTTCCTTGACGAAACTAGCTCAAGGAGCCGGCGAGCGCAAGTAAGGGCGTACGATTTAAAGGTGCTTAAGTCAACAAACTGCCCGTCTTGCTCTTTCGGCAGCTCCTTAGTCATTTCCTCGATGTCACCCTTAAAGCCGTAACCCATCATAAGCTGGAAGGCAAGGAGGGCACCAAAGGTGCGCGAAGTACGCTTGAATACCTCGATAACCTCCTTGGTGTCAACTGCGAAGGCATCGATCAGCTGCCCCAGGGTTTTTTCCTGCTTGATCTTGGGGAAAATCATCAGGTGCATCCGCGCCAGGGCACCTTTTCCTTTTTCAAGAAGCTCCCGCGTGAGCTGGTGGGAGGCGAGAGCCATCGACACACCATTTGCCGGAGAATTGTTTGGAACTTTGTCCAAGGCGGCAGCAGGAATATTGGCGGCCTCTGCAAGAAAGTGAATTGGAAAAGATCATTGACAAAGGAACAAATCCATAAGAATAATAATCGACAGAGATGTATGAAAAAGCTTACCAAGTAGAGCCAAAGAAGAGTGGCGAAGGAGTTCATCCCTTTCGGCTGCTTGAGCTTCGGCAGCTAACCTTGATGCCTCCTCCTCCTTCAGCTTTTCCTTCAGCTTACCCAGTTCCTCCTTCAGGGAGTCAATTTCTTGGTGGGCCTTGGCAGCTATTTTGACTGCGCCCTCCAGCTTCGAGGAAGAGGATTCGACTTCCTTCTGCAGGTCGAACCTTGTCCCGTTCCGGAGAAGTGAACTGGGAAGTGAAGGCCTCCAAAGAGGAAATAACACTTCGAAGATCCTTAAGGGAAAAAGAATGTTTTGCAAAGAATCGTTAGAAAAGGCACATTTCAGGAAATCCACGACGTATTTAAAAAGGACCTACCGAAGGAGGAGTCGTGGTGGCGGCAGGAGCATCTTTTCCTTTGGAAAGGGAAGAAGCAGTCGATGCCTGGGCCGTGGGAGCTGCCTTAGGAGCCGAAGCTCGGACGCAGCGGACGGCCGGCGGAATAGCATCGGATCCGGCCTTCTTAGACGGAGGCTCGGCGAAACCTTCGTCATCGAAAAAGGAAATGGTCGACAGAAGTTATAAAAGAAAAAGGTGTGAAGAATAAAGGGACAAGCTATGGCTTCAGGGAAAAAGTGCTTACATATCGAAGAGATCGTCTTCGTCGGCAAAGCCGCCGGTTGATCTCTTCGTGGGCGAAGCCCTGGTCGCCTCCACAACTGCATTAACAAAGGCATCTTGATCAGCGTCATCATTGCGCACTGATCCCTCTGTATCGCAAGCATCGTCGGCTGAAGGAGGAAGGTCGGTGTGAACAGTTTCGGAATCTATCGGTTCATCATGCTCACTCTCTGGGCCTGCGTGCTCGACAGTGGGAAAATCAACAGGAACTGAGGAGCCTCTTCCCTCCGAAGTATCATTTGGCAAATCATGTAAGTCTCCAGAGGTTATGGGGGCCTGTCGAAAGGAAGAACAAGTAAGAATATAAGGCAATCATATTGGTTAAGTATAGCAAGGACATCGAAAAGAGAGTTACCTCTGGTGGCGGATGGTCAGCATCGAGAGGAGTGTAAGAAGATATCAACGGAATTGAGTCTTCCTGGCTAAAGGAAGTAAGGCGACGGACTTCGTCAAGCAACTCCTTTTCCGACAGTTCGGCAGCATTAATCATGGTTTCATCCTTTGGGCCTGAATACAACCACATCGGGTGCGCTCTGGCCATGACTGGTTGGACTCGACGTTTCAAGAACACCGCTTCCACCTCAGTGCCAACCATAGTTTGGCCATCGGCCTCTTTGATTCGAAGAAATTTGGCGAATAATTCATCGGCTGCAACTTTTTCGTCGGGTAAGAGAATGTTCTTCCAGGAACTCTTGGGCTTGGCTTCGAAGACATCGGCAAAGCAAGGAAGTTGAGATTCGGGTAACAGGGAGTCCTTAACGTAAAACCATTTCAGCCTCCACCCTTGCACAGATTCTTTCATTGGAAAATTGAAGTAATTAACCTCTGAACGGGCTACAAACCCTACTCCCCCGGTGACAAAAAATCCATTACTACTGCTGTATCTCTTCACATAGAAGATCTTTTTCCACAGTCCGAAGTGAGGTTTGATACCCAGAAACGCCTCGCAAAGGGTGATGAACACAACAAAGTGGAGGATTGAATTGGGAGTGAGTTGCCATAAATGGATTTCGTAAGTTCGCAGGAGATGGAGGAGGAATTCATGAGCGGGAAGCGAAAGACCTCGATACAGGAACGATAAGAACATCACGGTAAAGCCAGCAGGGGGATTAGGCCGAGAAATCGCACCTGGAAAGATCACATTCCCCTCGTCGGAGGAGATTAATCCGAGGCTTCGGATCTCTTTTCGTCACGCTTGGTGACGGCCGACGCTACCCAATCTCCGGGCTTGGCCACCGAGCTTAGGCGAGCCGGGCGGCGCCGGAGTTGGGAGAGGAGCGCTCGGGCGCTCCCTTCGGAAGAGTCGAGGAGGATTTGGTGGCGGCGCCTCCGCTAGTAGAACTGGTGGCGGCAGTAACGCCCTTCTTCTTCACCATTGTGAGATCCGGGGAAAATCGGAAAAATAAGTGGTGGCGGCGCAGCAGCAGCGAAGGGAGGAAGAAGGAGGAGAACGAAGAGATGCAACGGAAAATGCGGAAGAGGATTAGGGATTTTTTTCGCCCTTTGGAGATCTTAAGGGGACTTGAGAATTGAGTGGGGCACGTGTCGTTGCCTCCGATCCATTCAGAATTTTTTTTCTGTTGAAGGTTGCATAAATCGAGGAGACACCTTGGTGACTGTGCGTGAAGGGCCAGACAAAAAAAAAAGAGTAGGCCCAGCCGGTTACGTCCTGTCCGTCAGAATCAAGGTGTCAGTAGAGCGTCATTAATGACGTCATGAAAAAAAAGGTAGAAGTATTCGAAGGAAAAATGGAAAGGATATCGGATGCAGAATTTGAGTCTAAGCACAGACTATGAAGCATCTGCACTAAGACTCGGGGGATACTCCCATCGGGAGCGCTGACGCGCACCCGATAAAATGAAGACTTGAAGAAAGGGACAATTGTTTGACTCGAGTCTACGCTCGGTTACTGATACGTCTCAAACGTATCTATAATTTCTTATGTTCCATGCTACTTTTATGATGATACTCACATGTTTTATATACATTATATGTCATTATTATGCGTTTTCCGGAACTAACCTATTGACGAGATGCCGAAGTGCCAGTTCCTGTTTTCTGCTGTTTTTGGTTTCAGAAATCCTAGTAAGGAAATATTCTCGGAATTGGACGAAATCAACGCCCAACATCCTATTTTTCCACGAAGCTTCCAGAACACCCGAGAGCCACCAGAGGGGAGCCCTGGTGGGCCCAGATGATAGGGCGGCGCGGCCAGGGCCTGGGCCGCGCCCCCCTATTGTGTCATCGCCCCGTCAGCTCTCCGACTCCGCCTCTTCGCCTATTTAAAGATCCCTGACCTAAAACCTCGATACGGAAAAGCCACGGTACGAGAAACCTTCCAGAGCCGCCGCCATCGCGAAGCCAAGATCTGTGGGACATGAGTCTCTGTTCCGGCACGCCGCCGGGACGGGGAAGTGCCCCCGGAAGGCATCTCCATCGACACCACCGCCATCTTCATCAACGCTGTCGTCTCCCATGAGGAGGGAGTAGTTCTCCATCGAGGCTAAGGGCTGTACCGGTAGCTATGTGGTTAATCTCTCTCCTATGTACTTCAATACAATGATCTCATGAGCTGCCTTACATGATTGAGATTCATATGAGTTTTGTATCACTATTCATCTATGTGTTACTCTAGTGATGTTATTAAAGTAGTCTATTCCTCCTCCACGGTGTAATGGTGACAGGTGTGTGCATCGTGTAGTACTTGGCGTAGGTTATGATTGTAATCTCTTGTAGATTATGAAGTTAATTATTGCTATGATAGTATTGATGTGATCTATTCCTCCTTCATAGTGTGATGGTGACAAGTGTGCATGCTATGTTAGTACTTGGTGTAATTGCAATGATCTATCATGCACTCTAAGGTTATTTAAATATGAACATTGAATGTTGTGGAGCTTGTTAACTCCGGCATTGAGGTGCTCTTGTAGCCCTACGCAATTAGTGGTGTTCATCATCCAACAAGAGAGTGTAGAGTGGTTTTATTATGTGATCAATGTTGAGAGTGTCCACTAGTGAAAGTATGATCCCTAGGCCTTGTTTCCAAACATCGAATCTCCGTTTATTTATCGTTCTGTTGCATGTTTACTCGCTGCCATATTTTATTCAGATTGCTATTACCACTCATATCCATCCATATTACTTGTATTTCACTATCTCTTCGCCGAACTAGTGCACCTATACATCTGACAAGTGTATTAGGTGTGTTGGGGACACAAGAGACTTCTTGTATCGTGATTGCAGGGTTGCTTGAGAGGGATATCTTTGACCTCTTCCTCCCTGAGTTCGATAAACCTTGGGTGATCCACTTAAGGGAAAACTTGCTGCTGTTCTACAAACCTCTAGCTCTTGGAGGCCCAACACTCGTCTACAAGAATAGAAGCACACGTAGACATCAGTTACAAGCACCCGAGCCCAGACTCGGGGGCTACTCCCATCGGGAGCGCTTGACGCGCGCCCGATAGAACTTTTTTGCATTCCAGGATCATGCCCGGGGACTTGATTCTGAGTAGGGTAAAAGTACTTTTCTGTTGCCGTTGTGTGTGTGCTCGAAGCTATTTCCTTTAGATCCTGCAATTGCATCTTTTTGTTTCTTGTTTACACTAGTTAGGCATAATGGAAAACAACAAAAATATGAGAGATCTTTATGAACTTTATCTTGAATTAGGACATGATGTGTTTGAAGAGAGAATTAAAAAACCCATGGAACTTTATATGCATGCTAATGGGAATGTTATTAATATGAATGCTTTGAACACTATTGTTGCTAATGCTATGGAAAATTCTAAGCTTGGGGAGGTCGGTTTTGATGAAAATGATCTCTTTAGCCCTCCGGGTATTGAGGAGAAAGTTTATGTTGATTATGATATGCCTCCCATATATGATGATTATAATGATAGTGGTCTTTTGGTGCCGCCTACTATGGAGGATAAATTTAATTATGATTACAATATGCCTCCTATATTTGATGATAGCTACTTTGTTGAATTTGCTCCCACTATTACTAATAAAATTGATTATGCTTATGCGGAGAGTAATAATTTTATGCATGTGACTCATGATAAGAATGCTTTATGTGATAGTTATATTGTTGAATTTGTTCATGATGCTACTGAAAGTTATTATGAGAGAGGAAAATATGGTTGTAGAAGTTTTCATGTTACTAAAACACCTCTCTATATGCTGAAATTTTTGAAGTTACACTTGTTTTATCTTTCTATGCTTGTTGCATCATGCTTCATGAATTTGTTTATTTACAAGATTCCTATGCATAGGAAGCATGTTAGGCTTAAATTTGTTTTGAATTTGCCTCTTGATTCTCTCTTTTGCTTCAACTCTTATTTCTTGTGAGTGCATCATTAAAACTGCTGAGCCCATCTTAATGGCTATAAAGAAAGCACTTCTTGGGAGATAACCCATGTGTTTATTTTACTACAGTACTTTTGTTTTATATTTGAGTCTTGGAAGTTGTTACTACTGTAGAAACCTCTCCTTATCTTATTTTATTGCATTTGTTGTGCCAAGTAAAGTCTTTGATAGTAAAGTCAATACTAGATTTGGATTACTCGCGCGTAAACAGATTTCTTGCTGTCACGAATTTGGGCAGTGTTCTCTCGTAGGTAACTCAGAAAAATCTGCCAATTTACGTGAGTGATCCTCGGATATGTACGCAACTTTCATTCAATTTGAGCATTTTCATCTGAGCAAGTCTGGTGCCTCTTTAAAATTTGTCTTTACGGACTCGTTCGTTTTTGACAGATTCTGCCTTTTATTTCGCATTGCCTCTTTTGCCGTGTTGGATGGATTTCTTTATTCCATTACCTTCCAAGTAGCTTTGAGCAATGTCCAGAAGTGTTAAGAATGATTGTGTCACCTCTGAACATGTGAATTTTTGATTATGCACTAACCCTCTAATGAGTTTGTTTCGAGTTTGGTGTGGAGGAAGTTTTCAAGGGTCAAGAGAGGAGGATGATATACTATGATCAAGAAGAGTGAAAATTCAAAGCTTGGGGATGCCCCCGTGGTTCATCCCTGGATATTTTAAGAAGACTCAAGCATCTAAGCTTGGGGATGCCCAAGGCATCCCCTTCTTCATCGATAAATTATCAGGTTTCTTCTCTTGAAACTTTATTTTTATTCGGTCACATCTTATGTACTTTACTTGGAGCGTCTGTGTGCTTTTATTTTTGTTTTGTTATTTTCATTCTCTGAATAAATGCTTGTGTGGGAGAGAGACACGCTCCGCTGGTTCATATGAACACATGTGTTCTTAGCTTTTAATGTTCATGGCGAAGGTTGAAACTGCTTCGTTAATTGTTATATGGTTGGAAACGGGAAATGCTACATGTAGTAATTGGTATGATGTCTTGAATAACTTTATACTTGGCAATTTTTGTGCTCATGATTAAGCTCTTGCATCATATACTTTGCACCTATTAGTGAAGAACTACATAGAGCTTGTTAAAATTTGGTTTGCATGATTGATCTCTAGAGTCTAGATATTTTCTGGTTGAGGTGTTTGAACAACAAGGAGACAATATAAAGTCTTATAATAGTTACAATATGTTCATATGTGAGTCTTGCTGCACCGTTTCATACTTGAGTTTGCTTCAAACAACCTTGCTAGCCTAGCCTTGTATTGAGAGGAATTCTTCTCGTGCATCCAAATCCTTGAGCCAATAACCATGCCACTTGTGTCCACCATACCTACCTACCACATGGTATTTCTTTGCCATTCCAAAGTAAATTACTTCATGTGCTACCTTTAAACAATTCAAAACTTTATTACTTCTTATTTGTGTCAATGTTTTATAGCTCATGAGGAAGTATGTGGTGTTTTATCTTTCAATCTTGTTGGGCAGCTTTCACCAATGGACTAGTGGCTTCATCCGCTTATCCAATAATTTTGCAAAAAGAGCTGGCGCGGGGTTCCCAGTCCCCCAATTAATCAACCTTCATTAATAATTATCTTCACATGTTTTGCTCGATTCATCGGTAAGCAACTTAATTTTGCAAATAGACACTCCTTCATGGTATGTGAATGTTGGAAGGCACCCGAGGATTCGGTTAGCCATGGCTTGTGTAAGCAAAAGGTTGGGAGGAGTGTCATCCATAAATAATAAAACTAAAGTACATGTGTAAACAAAAGAGAAGAGGGATGATCTACCTTGCCGGTAGAGATAACGTCCTTCATGGGAGCCGCTCTTTGAAAGTCCGTTTGGCAAGGGGGTTAGAGTGCCCACTACCATTCGTTGACAACAACAAACACCTCTCAAAACTTTACTTTTATGCTCTCTATATGATTTCAAAACTTAAAAAGCTCTAGCACATGATTTAATCCCTGCTTCCTCTGCGAAGGGCCTATCTTCTACTTTATTGTTGAGTCAGTTTGCCTATTCTTTCTATCTTAGAAGCAAACACTTGTATCAACTGTGTGCATTGATTCTTACATGTTTACTTATTGCACTTGTTATATTGCTTTATGATTGACAACTATCCATGAGATATACATGTTACAAGTTGAAAGCAATTGCTGAAACTTAATCTTCCTTTATGTTGCTTCAATGCCTCTACTAAGAATCTATTGCTTTATGAGTAACTCTTATGCAAGTCTTATTGATGCTTGTCTTGAAAGTATTATTCATGAAAAGTCTTTGCTATATGATTCAATTGTTTACTCATTGTCTTTACCATTGCTTTGAATCGCTGCATTCATCTCATATGCTTTACAATAGTATGATCAAGATTATGATAGCATGTCACTTCAGAAATTATCCTTGTTATCGTTTACCTACTCGAGGGCGAGTAGGAACTAAGCTTGGGGATGCTTGATACGTCTCAAACGTATCTATAATTTCTTATGTTCCATGCTACTTTTATGATGATACTCACATGTTTTATATACATTATATGTCATTATTATGCGTTTTCCGGAACTAACCTATTGACGAGATGCCGAAGTGCCAGTTCATGTTTTCTGCTGTTTTTGGTTTCAGAAATCCTAGTAAGGAAATATTCTCGGAATTGGACGAAATCAACGCCCATCATCCTATTTTTCCACGAAGCTTCCAGAACACCCGAGAGCCACCAGAGGGGAGCCCTGGTGGGCCCAGATGATAGGGCGGCGCGGCCAGGGCCTGGGCCGCGCCCCCCTGTTGTGTCATCGCCCCGTCAGCCCTCCGACTCCGCCTCTTCGCCTATTTAAAGGTCCCTGACCTAAAACCTCGATACGGAAAAGCCACGGTACGAGAAACCTTCCAGAGCCGCCGCCATCGCGAAGCCAAGATCTGGGGGACAGGAGTCTCTGTTCCGGCACGCCGCCGGACGGGGAAGTGCCCCGGAAGGCATCTCCATCGACACCACCGCCATCTTCATCAACGCTGTCGTCTCCCATGAGGAGGGAGTAGTTCTCCATCGAGGCTAAGGGCTGTACCGGTAGCTATGTGGTTAATCTCTCTCCTATGTACTTCAATACAATGATCTCATGAGCTGCCTTACATGATTGAGATTCATATGAGTTTTGTATCACTATTCATCTATGTGTTACTCTAGTGATGTTATTAAAGTAGTCTATTCCTCCTCCACGGTGTAATGGTGACAGGTGTGTGCATCGTGTAGTACTTGGCGTAGGTTATGATTGTAATCTCTTGTATATTATGAAGTTAATTATTGCTATGATAGTATTGATGTGATCTATTCCTCCTTCATAGTGTGATGGTGACAGTGTGCATGTTATGTTAGTACTTGGTGTAATTGCAATGATCTTGTTATCACCAGAATTTGACCGGATCAGAGGTGGGCCGCGATTAAGATGGGCTTGAAGAATATACACGGAAGAAATACATGAATCGGCCTTGTATACAAAGTTTGGGCTAGTTTGCCCGTGTATCTGTAAATATAGTAGGATACGTGTCGGTTAGATAGAATTTGGCTCGTGCACGGTTGGGATTATTCCCACGTTAGAAAGTCTATGGACTATAAATATGTATCTAGGGTTATTGAGAAAAACAACAATCACGTTCATGACAAACCAATCTAGGTGCATCGCCAACCCCTTGTTTCGAGGGTTTCTTCCGGGTAAGCATCATGCTGCCTAGATCGCATCTTGCGATCTAGGCAGTACACGTTTATTCGCTGTTCATGCGTTGCTCGTGCTGAAGCCTTGTTGATGGCGAGCAACGTAGTTATCATAGATGTGTTAGGGTTAGCATTGTTTCATCGTATCACATGCTTTCGCCCATGCAACCCTTAGACGTCTAGCCGCCCTTACACCTATCTTAGGTGTAAGGGCGGCACCTCGCTTGATCATTATTTAGTAGATCCGATCCGTTATGATTGCTCCTTGTTCTTCAAGGATTAGTTTGATATCTCGCATAGTTAGGCCTTGCAAACGGGTTGAAGGATCCAGGTAGCACGTAGGGTGTAGTTTGCTAGCCCTAGATGAGATGTTCCGGGATCAACTTCATGTTGGTTTTTAGGCCTTGTCTAGGGTCGGTTTATTATCACCGTGCATGGCTGCCAGGCTCAATCACGCGTAGGATGTTCCGATTATGTGGTGAAAACCCTAAATCGTCGTAGGACCACCATGTGATCGTATACCTCATACGAATCATGGGTGGATCGGCTCCTTGAGCCGATTCACAGGACAACCTGAGAGCCGATCGAGGCTCGTATTTAATGTTTACGTGTATGCCATGCAGGAAACTAAGCGAAGCAAATCCATCACCTTCCTGACCAGGTATAGGTCAGGTGGCACGCCCTTGCACCAGCATCGGACGTGCGTGCCGAGGCTTTGCGGGCCGTCGCTCGAGGGACCTGATACGTCTCCGACGTATCGATAATTTCTTATGTTCTATGCCATATTATTGATGATACCTACATGTTTTATGCACACTTTATGTCATATTCGTGCATTTTCTGGAACTAACCTATTAACAAGATGCCGAAGTGCCGGTTCTCGTTTTACGCTGTTTTTGGTTTCGAAATCCTAGTAACGAAATATTCTCGGAATTGGACGAAACGAAGACCCGGGTTCCTATTTTCACCGGAAGCATCCGGAACACCCGGGAAGGACCGGAGGGGGGCACCGGGCCCCCGGACCATAGGCCGGCGCGGCCCAGGCCCCGGCCACGCCGCCCTATGGTGTGGGCCCCTCGTCCGGCCCCCGACTCGCCCTTCCGCCTACTTAAAGCCTCCGTCGCGAAACCCCCGATGCGAAAAACCACGATACGGAAAACCTTGCCGAGACGCCGCCGCCGATCCCATCTCGGGGGATTCGGAGATCTCCTCCGGCACTCCGCCGGAGAGGGGATTCATCTCCCGGAGGACTCTACACCGCCATGGTCGCCTCCGGAGTGATGAGTGAGTAGTTCACCCCTGGACTATGGGTCCATAGCAGTAGCTAGATGGTTGTCTTCTCCTCATTGTGCTTCATTGTCTGGATCTTGTGAGCTGCCTAACATGATCAAGATCATCTATCCGTAATTCTATATGTTGTGTTTGTCGGGATCCGATGGATAGAGAATACCATGTCATGTTAATTATCAAGTTATTACATATGTGTTGTTTATGATCTTGCATGCTCTCCGTTACTAGTAGAGGCTCGGCCAAGTTTTTGCTTTTAACTCCAAGAGGGAGTATTTATGCTCGATAGTGGGTTCATGCCCGCATTGACACCGGGACAAGGTGAAGAAAGTTCTAAGGTTGTGTTGTGCTGTTGCCACTAGGGATAAAACATTGGCGCTATGTCCGAGGATGTAGTTGTTGATTACATTACGCACCATACTTAATGCAATTGTCTGTTGTTAGCAACTTAATACCGGAGGGGGTTCGGACGATAACCCGAAGGTGGACTTTTTAGGCATAGATGCAGTTGGATGGCGGTCTATGTACTTTGTCGTAATGCCCAATTAAATCTCACTATACTTATCATGTCATGTATGTGCATTGTTATGCCCTCTCTATTTGTCAATTGCCCGATCGTAATTTGTTCACCCAACATGCTTTTATCTTATGGGAGAGACACCTCTAGTGAACTGTGGACCCCGGTCCATTCTTTAATACTCGAAATACAAATCTGCTGCAATACTTGTTTTTACTCGTTTTCTCTGCAAACAATCATCTTCCACACAATACGGTTAATCCTTTGTTACAGACAAGCCGGTGAGATTGACAACCTCACTCGTTTCGTTGGGGCAAAGTACTTTGGTTGTGTTGTGCAGGTTCCACGTTGGCGCCGGAATCCCTGGTGTTGCGCCGCACTACATCCCGCCGCCATCAACCTTCAACGTGCTTCTTGGCTCCTCCTGGTTCGATAAACCTTGGTTTCTTTCTGAGGGAAAACTTGCTGCTGTGCGCATCATACCTTCCTCTTGGGGTTGCCCAACGAACGTGTGAAATACACGCCATCAAGCTCTTTTTCTGGCGCCGTTGCCGGGGAACGAAGAAAAGTTACACCACAAAGATTTTCAACTCCCACGTCAACAGCTCTTTTTCTGGCGCCGTTGCCGGGGAGATCAAGACACGCTGCAAGGGGAGTCTCCACTTCTCAATCTCTTTACTTTGTTTTTGTCTTGCTTTATTTTATTTACTACTTTGTTTGCTGCACTTATATCAAAACACAAAAAATTTAGTTGCTAGTTTTACTTTATTTGCTATCTTGTTTGCTATATCGAAAACACAAAAAAAATTTAGTTACTTGCATTTACTTTACTTGATTCATCATGTTTCCTTTTAATTTTACCACAAAGAACATACCGGTAGGACGCGGGTCTATAATTGGGAGGAACAATATAGAAGAATTTTTTACCCATGTTAGTACCGTTGAAGAATTTGAAGATAGACACTTGGTAGAACTTGCTCCTACTTATGAAATTGCTGCCGCTGCTTTAGTTCGCCTGTTGGAAACTAAATTTGTTAATCTCAATCCTATAATCCAACACATGTTTCTTACACTTGGTGATTTGGAAGAGGGGGAAAGAAAGATTTTGTTTTAGAAACCCTTCTTAGAGAATTTGGTGGTCTAGCAAGAGAGGCTAGAAAGGTCTTCGCTAAATTTAATATGCTTGGTTCTCATACTAATTTTGTTAGTCTCCTTGAAAAAATGGACATGGATAGGATAAGGTATACTAATAATGCTAATGATGGTGGGGAGATCAAAGCACCAATACCATGCAAACTCCTAGCTACGAATGATGCACTAGAAAATAACTATGCTTGGCTTGTTCTCGAAAATTTGTTCGATGAGAGTAGCAAGCCCAAGACTAATGAAAAGGGAGACGCTGAAACTTATGTATCCAATATACTATGCATGGTTGAGAAAACTCCAAACCCCGCTGTAGGTGCACCACCCTTCGATAACACTTGAGTTACACTTTCGCGCCTAGCTGAAAGGCGTTAAAGAAAAGCGCTTATGGGAGACAACCCATGTTTTTACTCCAGTATTTTTTTTTATATTTGTGTCTTGGAAGTTGTTTACTACTGTAGCAACCTCTCCTTATCTTAGTTTTATGTTTTGTTGTGCCAAGTAAAGTCTTTGATAGAAAAGTAAGTACTAGATTTGGATTACTGCGCAGCTTCCAGATTTCTTTGTCTGTCACGAATCTGGGTCTATCTCCCTGTAGGTAGCTCAGAAAATTAAGCCAATTTACGAGCATGATCCTCAGATATGTACGCAACTTTCATTCAATTTGAGCATTTTCGTTTGAGCAAGTCTGGTGGCCTAATAAAATCCATCTTTACGGACTGTTCTGTTTTGACAGATTCTGCCTTTTATTTTGCATTGCCTCTTTTGCTATGTTGGATGAATTGCTTTGATCCATTAATGTCCAGTAGCTTTATGCAATGTCCAGAAGTGTTAAGAATGATTGTGTCACCTCTGAACATGTGAATTTTTATTATGCACTAACCCTCTAATGAGTTGTTTCGAGTTTGGTGTGGAGGAAGTTTTCAAGGATCAAGAGAGGAGTATGATGCAATATGATCAAGGAGAGTGAAAGCTCTAAGCTTGGGGATGCCCCGGTGGTTCACCCCTGCATATTCTAAGAAGACTCAAGCGTCTAAGCTTGGGGATGCCCAAGGCATCCCCTTCTTCATCGACAACATTATCGGGTTCCTCCCCTGAAACTATATTTTTATTCCGTCACATCTTATACACTTTGCTTGGAGCGTCGGTTTGTTTTTGTTTTTTGTTTTGTTTGAATAAAATGGATCCTAGCATTCACTTTATGGGAGAGAGACACGCTCTGCTGTAGCATATGGACAAGTATATCCTTAGGCTCTACTCATAGTATTCATGGCGAAGTTTCTTCTTCGTTAAATTGTTATATGGCTGGAATTGGAAAATGCTACATGTAGTAACTCTAAAATGTCTTGGATAATTTGATACTTGGCAATTGTTGTGCTCATGTTTAAGCTCTTGCATCATATACTTTGCACCCATTAATGAAGAAATACTAAGAGCTTGCTAATTTGGTTTGCATATTTGGTTTCTCTAGAGTCTAGATAACATCTAGTATTGAGTTTTGAACAACAAGGAAGACGGTATGGAGTCTTATAATGTTTACCATATGTCTTTTATGTGAGTTTTGCTGTACCGTTCATCCTTGTGTTTGTTTCAAATAACCTTGCTAGCCTAAACCTTGTATCGAGAGGGAATACTTCTCATGCATCCCAAATACTTGAGCCAACCACTATGCCATTTGTGTCCACCATACCTACCTACTACATGGTATTTATCCGCCATTCCAAAGTAAATTTCTTGAGTGCTACCTTTAAAATTCCATCATTCACCTTTGCAATATATAGCTCATGGGACAAATAGCTTAAAAACTATTGTGGTATTGAATATGTACTTATGCACTTTATCTCTTATTAAGTTGCTTGTTGTGCGATAACCATGCTTCGGGGGACGCCATCAACTA
>NC_061508.1:131720048-131771155 GCF_022539505.1 Lolium rigidum
CGCCTTGCTCGATGATGCGGGCGTGAGTCCGGTTGGCGTACTCACGGAGTGGTCGAGATCCTGTCGAGTGTGATACGGCATGAAATCGAGATGCTCCACATGGTGCTTCGGTGCCGGGTGGGATGGCATGTCCATGGGCTCTCCCGCAGAGTTACGCCTCGCGAGGTGAGAAAAGCGAGGGTGGTTGAGTGCCTCCCCGCTCATCCCGCACAGGCGTGCGAGTCCCTCCTGAAGGGCGCGGGCAAGTCCGTCCAGCCAGTTGCTCTCCATGAAGGAGAAGAGGATCCTCTCAGAAGTGGGAGGCTCCATCTTGCCCCTCAAATCCGCAGTGATGATCCACTGCAGTTCGCCTCCTGGCTGGTTCGCGATCTGGGCTCCGTGGAACTCCGGGTGCGGGCGACCAAGGTGGTCAGACAAGGCGTTGAGGTCATGCTCGAAGATCAAGCTTCCCCCATTCCCGAGCTACGGTAAAACTTCGTGTTCACGGGCTCCATCTGAAAGTGAAGTGAAGGATTAAGTTAGAGAAGTGAACCGATTGTGGCAAAATTTTAGGTATATTTCTAAGGAAGAACATGACTTCTCATTTTCCAAAGAACTTAAAGAGAAGACAAAGATTTAAATTTTTCCGAAATACTTCTTTCCTTTTTGAAACTAAATGTTTCGGAACGTCCATTTCTAACTAAGGTCTCCTAAGGTCAAACAATGGCTCGATACCAACTTGTCAACACCCGGATTTTTAAGTCCGAATGCCTATTATGTCATACATCGCAATCCCGGGAATATTGTTGTTGCGAGGCATAATAGTTAAGTATCACGATCATCATTCATTACAAACCATAATGTCTTACAAATTGGAATCACATGATCCATATTACACGAATAGTTGATCTATTGATCAACGAACAAACACAAGTTCATAGCGGAAGCGTAAGATACAAGGACTCTCTAGTCCACGGGCCAACGCTTGACGTTAGAAGCTCCTAGTTGTGGTAGACGTCCTGCTGGTCGTCATCCTCGTCTTGCTGCTCGGCTTCATAGTCCGGCCATTTGAATAGCCAGGGACAAAGCCGTGAGTACTTTTAAGTACTCGCAATCTAATACTAATGTAAGTACTAAACTTGCTATTGAAGTGTTCTAAGCTCTAAGGTTATTTGCATAAAGCCAATTTTATTTGATAAACCTTTTTGTAAACAACTCCTCATGTGCTAACTAACTCAAGTGGGAACATTAGTGTCATTCCCACAACTCAATTGTGATTCAAAACCCAAGTCACCGTTCAAGTTCAAAAAAATGTAAGTTCTGATGACGGAAACAGTATGGCCTTTCCAACTGTCCATGACCGCGGACGCGGCTATTCGAATAGGTTTACACTCTGCAGAGGTTGCACACTTGTGCCACAACATTTGATTACATCCGTCAGGGATAAAACCCCAAAAAAATCGTAACTCAGTACGCGGATCATCAACCATAACCTTTCACTTACATACCCTAGTATAGGCACCTCTCCCCATGAGCTTGGCCTCCCGGTGAAAACCAACTGTTAACCCGGGAACTGCACAGGGCTTGGGCCGGACATTCACCTCGTTACACGTCATTTCTCATCGTTTCTTTTGTTGTAGAGGCAGCCTTCAGCCTAACCCCGATGACGCTTGTTTAGAGGGAACCCATACTAAGATACATAAATTTCCAGCTAAGCCTTACCCATAATCGAGTATTGTGGGGGTACTCAAAAATTGGAATGGTATCGCATCCAACTCAATCATCGAGTTTTTATCCAAAATCATCAAGTCAAAATCATGTCATATTCACCTTCAAAATCTTTCAATGGAAATGACTCATCATTCCAAGGTTTTCACCATCATCATTTCATAACACATGTTCCCATCTAGAGTAGTCATGTTTAGTATTTAGCACTAGCCACTAGGTATGAGGGGTGCTAAGTATTTGCCTTGCTTCTAGGCTAAGTTTGATACTCTTGTACTAATCCAATACTAACCAAGTGAAACATGAATCAAAAAGTACTTTGATAAAACAAAAGTAAATAAAGCTTGTAAAGTAAAACTGGGAAATAGGATCATAAGCATAAAGTAAAAAGGGGGTGATGCCTTGCTCAGGGTGAGCTTTGCACTTTGCAAGAGTATTATCTTGCCTTGGTTGGGAAACTGGTCAAAGTGGTCTTCTTCTCCTTGGAAGTAGACCTCCTCCTCCTCTTGGTACTCCTCGGTACTAGCGTCTAAAATACGAATACGGGGTACACAATCATCACACCAAACTTATCTAATTAAACTAAGCACAAACATGGTTCACACACTTAAACTAGCATCACACATTACTATTAGGTGGGTGGATGTGTTTTTCTTATTATTTAAGAAAAATAATTTCCTCTCATACTAATCTTAAATGTTACTTTGAATTATTTAGAGAAATAATTTCCTCTCATTATCTTATTAAGATTTAATTTCTCTTATGCATAATATGTGACCTAGGTTGACCCAAGTCAACCTCTTCACACTTATCATTTGGAGAAAATGATTTAAATGAGGTGAGCACCTCATACCATTTAATTCTAGCATATCAAAGATTTAATATCACCAACAAATCCTATGGGACCTATCTAACCAGAGTCTCCACTTCATTTGGACTTGGTGGTGACAAGATTTAAATGAGAGAAACTCTCTCATGATATTTCTTAATAGTTTTGGACAATATCTTTTACTAGAAAATAGCCATAAAGTCATTTAAATCAACTAAACCATGATCATTCAAAGTAAGCATGGCATATTTTTGTAGAAACAATTAGTATAAGTGAAATGTGAATTATTGGAGGTGGAATTAACTGAAAAGCATTTATGGTTGATTTTTAAGAATTATTATAAGGCAGAAAAGTCCCTGCCTTGTTTATTTTGTCATTTTAATTCTACAAAAGATCTAGGGTTCTATCCAGTGGCATTGTGTAGATAATTTCATAAGGTTTCCAAAAATATAAAGTTTGTAAAATTTGGCCGAGTAGATTTGTCACAATTGGATTTCAAAGTTTGCATCAGATTGTGTATTTTATCTAATTTCCAATTTTGAATTCAAAAGGTGGGCTTGCGCGGGAAAACTTAACGGGCTAGGCGAGAGAGAGGGAAATGGGCCGGCCCAAGTACTGCGTCCGGCGCGGCGGGCCAGGCTGACATGGTGGGGGCCACCGTCCGTGAGCTGTAACGCCCGAAGCGGTACGGGGAGAGGAGAGCCGTGCGATTAGAACGCGATCGCACGGTCGAGAAGCGTCGTCGTCGACGACGAGCGAGGGACTCACTGGCGGCGGCGGTAGGGGGTCGGCGAGCTCGTCGGAGCTCCGGCGGTCGTCGGAGATGTGCGCAGGTACGTTGTCGTGGGCGAGGATCTCCCTGGTAGCAGCAGCTCGTCCTGGGGTGGCCTCCTGCTCCGGCGGGCTCCGTGTACTGGCGGCGGCGGTGAGCTTGCGATTGGAGGCCTCCGGCGAGTAATTGGTGGAATTGAGAGGTCGGGGAGAGCTGTGAGGAGGTGGGGAAGAAGTTGGCGTGCTCAATTTGGGGCGCGGGGTGCCCCTTTTATAGCGGCTCCGAGCCAGGGCGGGCGGTCATGGTGACGGTGGCTCTGGCGCGCTCCCGTCGATCAACGGCGTGGGCGAGGTCATGGGCGTGTCCTGGCAAGCTCAGGGAACGTCACGGCGAGCTCCGAATAGCGTTCGGTGGTCAAGCACAGTGGGGTGCGTCACGCGTCCGTGGGGTACAGTGGCGGCTGGTCGTGGACGCGGTCGTCGTCCACGGCGTTCCCGCGGCCTCGTGCGCGTGTCCGAGCGAGGCGAGGGCTCCGTGGTGCGTCTACTGGTGGTGAGCGTGAAGGCGGAGGTGACGCAGGGACGCGGGGCGTCGTCACGCTCTGGGCGTCCAGGGTCGGCGCCAGGCGCGCTCTGGCGCGGCATGGACGTGTCCTGGGCGCGTCTGGGCGCGACGTTTTCTACTAGCTGCGGTAAAAAAATTCGTCGAGGCAGTGTTGGGTCGTGCTCAGGTGAGTGAGAGGGAGGTGAATGACAAGGTGATGCAGGCTGGATTGGACCAGAAGAGGAGATGGCATGAAATGGCATGCCATGCCACGGCATGGCATGGTTTGGGTTGTTTAATCCAAACCAAGTCCAGTGCAAGTGGTGAGGTTGATGTAGTGAAGTGAGAGGGAGACTCCAGGGTGCAGAGAAGCCAGGTTGGACCAAGTCCAAGGTAAAAAATGAGGTATGGGCTCAGATATTTACCCTGCCTGCAATGTGTTCGACAGAATGCCCGCAAGAAAATTATTTTCGAAATTTGAAATTCTTTTTGGTGGGTTGAAATCATATATTAAGTGGAGCATTTTGGTGTTGGTGGTGGTCAAAATGGATTTGATATGCAAAATCACATTTTGCATATGATCTTAAATCTGTGAGAAAGTTCCAACTTTGCTTGCTTGCCATTTGAAATTGGTGAAGATTTTGGGGTGATGGTTTTGGGCAAAGTTGTAGTGCTTGAAGTTGTCTTGGATGAGGTGAAAAGAGTTGACAAAGTTTAGAAGTGGAAAGAGGAAAGCCAGGGGCTCAAAGTGGCCATCAGGTTAAAAATGACACAAGTGACCATATTGCATGTATGTTGGAATTTGAATTTGATTTTGGTTTTGGTTGAGTTTCTTCACTTCCAAAAGTATTTAAAAGTGTTTAGTAACCATCTTCAACCAATGGGGCAAGCCAAAGTGGTCTAGGTTAAGATTTGCAAAAATGGCATAGGCCTTATGTGAGAGTAAAAAGGATTTTTGGAATTTTTTTATATTTCAGTTTTATTTGGCTAGGGGTGATCAAGAGATCATTGCTAGGGTTTTAGAATGAGAGTAACACACATAAACAAGCATCATGGCAATAGCACACTCAAAAAAATTAATAAGGTGATCTAATATGCATAGTCCTATATGATGGAAAAAGTTTTTGTTGGCTTCAATTTTTGGGTTCTTGAATTCTCATTCTTGTTCATTTCATTGAAAGTTGGGATGTTACAAAAAGCAAGCATGGCTGGTTAAGTATGCCACCCCGGCGAATCTTCAGGGTTCGACACCTTCAGCCATCACAGCGGATCAGATTTGTGCAATTCTGAAAGATCAGTTCGGCATGATGCCGAAAAGGAAGACGTTCGGCTACACCAAGCCGTACCCCAACGACTACGAACTGATCCCGCTACCACCCAAATATCGGCACCCGGACTTCACAAAGTTTAGTGGATCAGATGGTTCCAGCTCCATCGAGCATGTGAGCCGATATTTGGCACAGCTGGGCACGATCTCAGCATCAGACGAGTTGCGTGTGAGGTTCTTCGCACGATCCCTCACGAGATCGGCTTTCGGGTGGTACACATCGCTGCCACCGAACTCCATCCGGACTTGGAAGCGGTTGGAAGAGCGGTTCCATGAGCAGGTATCACTCGGAGGCTTCCGATGTTGGTATTGCCGATCTAGCACAAGTACGACGAAGCGCGGGGAGACGAGTGTCGGAATACGTCCGGCGCTTCGGGACCATTAGGAACCGATGCTTTTCGGCTCATGTAAGTGAAAAAGAAGCGATCGAGTTGGCGGTGGTGGGTCTCTCATCATCGATTAAGGACGTGGCCTCCCAAGCGGACTACCCTTCATTGGCGCACATGGTGCGAAAGCTGTCGGCATATGAGCGAGCGCCACCCGGATGTTTACCAGGACAAATTCAAGCGTGCGGTGACCCCGGTTGAGGCGGACGAGGATGAAGGTGCTGCGGGAGATCGAGAGGTAGCGGTGGCTGAATGGACTCGAGTGACGGGCCCCGTGACCTGCAAATGGGTGAAGCCACAAGGCCCTCCAAAAGGGTTCGACTTCGACGTGACCAAGACTGAGCAGATTTTTGATCTCTTACTCACGGAGAAGCACATAAAGGTACCCGAAGGCCACAAGATCCCCACGGTGCAAGAGCTGAACGGAAAGCCATACTGCAAGTGGCATAACACGTTCACCCACACCACCAACGACTGCAGGGTGTGGCGGCAGCAGATCCAAATGGCGATAGAAAACGGACGGTTGATTTTCAACCAATACGCCATGAAGGTCGACACACACCCCTTCCCCGCCGTAAACATGGTGGAGTATACTTACCATGGAGGGTTCCAGCCGGATTTCTCGTGCAATATCAACATGGTAGGACCTGGACACCACTCTGGTAAGGACGGAGATGAGGGCAGCTGCTCTCATAGCAAAGATACGGAGGAAGCCGCTCCACGCGATCGGCTCCGCCAAGACGGCAAGCGCTACATCACAGAGGGAGAGGTGAAAAACATAAGGTATCAACGACCTCTCTGCGATCACCTCCTCAACAAGTATGTGAGTCGGTATGACCAACGCCGGCGATACAACGGCGATGATGAAGAAGATCGTCTGGCTAGGGACGACAGGAGACGTCGTCGGCATGATCGTGATGAGGAGGAGCACGAGCGCCGTGCCAAGGAAAAATTGGGGGAGCGAATCGACGAGGATAGGCACTGGGACTGTCCCTTCTTTAGACACTGCTGGGATTCAGGAATGAGCCGATTGCCCACAATCGGCAATTGCCCAGAATGCAACCAGAAGAAAAAGGAGGCAGCCAACGTGTCCGTATTCAAGCGCCTAGGGCCTCTCCCGCCACAAAGCAAACGAGCCGAGTCCCCTCGGTTGAAAGGTCTCGAAGATTCAGAAGACGAGGGAGAAGAAGAAGACAGGTACCACCGGCCAAGGTGGTTTCCCGATGGACTCAGCCGTTCCCAGAAGCGCAGGGTTCAGCGATTGCGCGGCCTGGAAGAAGCCGAAAGGTTATACTTGCATACATTGAGGAAGGCAAGGCCTGATCTGGCCGCGAAGGTTCAGCGAACCCTGGATGAAGAGGGTTGTCCACGGAAAATGGAGTGGCGCCCCAAGCAAAGGAAAGCCGATGATGAAACATCGGCTGGCACAAACATGGTGCTCGTTCTTCCGACGAAGCTTAGTGCTCCACGATTATACGATGCACTCAAGGTGGACGACAGCAAGCGCACCAACATGATAAAGTCAGAGATTGGGCTGGTTTTATCCACCTGCCTGAACGAGTAGCAAGAGCACGTCAATGAGCAAACGTGGCGAGGTTTATCCTTGTGATCGGCCCCAAAAAATTTATGAAGGGACCTCACAAGACCTTCACCGAGCAAGCAACGTGGAGGCCGATTCCAGCAATCGGCCAAAATTATCCTCACCATCCATTCTGCCTGGGTTCAACATGTTATCCAACAGAGCCGATACCATCAATTCTCTTGACAGAATCGGCTCGAGGGGGGCACCCAGGTGGATAAAACACGAGGATATGCAGTAGAAGTGTCTCATCCTTTGGTGATGGGTATTGAAGTATGGGGGCCGATGCATAAGTCGGCCGTAAAAATTCAAAAAATTCGAAAAATTTTGAGCACAGCCGATGCATGGCCATCGACTCAAGAGGAATAACTGTTACGATCAGAGGGTCAATGGAGCACGAAGGGAGATTTTAATGGAAGAACTCCTCAATGGAGTAGTTTAAGGGCTCGGATCTTCTCTTCAAGAACAATGCCAAGAGCAGCCTGGACGTGCAGATCAGGTCAAGGATGGATTGTATTAGATCCGCCAAAGGAAAGGAGCCGATCTGGCCGGCAAGGTGCAGGAAGAACTGAAGAAGCTCGGGGGGCAGCTCACCCTGAAGGTTCTCTGCTCTGGAGAGCCGATTTTGATGGGAATCGGCTGGCTCTGCATGATAGTTCTCTCAGACATGGCCTAGCCCAGGTCCATCTGTCTGAATGGCATGCCCTCGTATCTGTTCGCCTTGATTGAGACTCGGGGGGGCAGCTGGCCTGATGGAGGCCCCGTTTTTGAAAGCCGATTGGGTGGCCATCGGCTAGTCCAAGGTGATGATCTGGCGGAACTCAAGTTCATTATTCGAGAAGATGAAGGGTAATTCATGAAGACTTGATGCGTTGACATCGGCTTATTGAGTTTTGACCAAGATTCCGGTCACCCTGTGGTCGAAGAGAGAAAGGGCGGATTACGAGAGACCGATGCGTTGCCATCGGCTCATTGAGAATCGGTTCAAAAGAAATCGGCAAGACCAAATTGGGGAAATTTCTTCATTAATAAACAGGATTTCTTACAAAGGAAGAACTGATTGCTCAAAGAAGGAAGAAGAAAAGAAGGGCCTATTGGCCAATCTACTACGGCTAGGCCTATACTTGGTAGATCCTACTCTACGGGCCATCACTGCCCTCGTCGTCGTCCTCGGAACTCTCATCGGCGCTGCTGCCGATGGGCTCCTCGTCGCTACTCCCGTAGCCCTCTACGGGAGCTTCATCCCCGTCTTCATCGTCGCTGCTGTCGTCGTCCCACCACATGCGGAGGCGTTTTGCCGGCGGGTAGCCCTCGAGGGAGTCGTCGTCGTCGTCTTTCTCTTCCTCTTCTTCAGAGGTGGGGCAGCCGTCCCAGGGGAACCGGTCGTCCTCGCTTTCTGACTCCAGTTCCCCGTCGGCGAGGAACGAAGATCTTCATCCCCGCTGGTCAAGGACTTGTCGTCCTCGGACCAAATGGAGGAGGCGTGGCTCTCTTCGTCCCATTCTTCCGGGGCACGGATTTCCGGCGGCGTCTCGCGGGAGGAGTCGGACCCGTAGGAAAGCTCGGAGGAGGAGGAAGAAGACATGGTGGCACAGAGGGTTTTTTGGTGCTAATGCGAGGAGGACGAAGGAGACGCAAGCTGTTTAGAACAGTTAAATAAAGGGGATATGAGAGAGATTCAATGCCACAACAGTTTCCGAGGAGATGTTGCCCAACTGGAAAGTTTTGCGGCCACGTGGAGAAGTGGAAGGGGCAAGGCATCATGATGAGGATTCGGCGGCAGTTTCTGCTCTGTCACGACATGACCCGACGAAAGAAAAGCGTAATGATTTTGGAAATGTCATTTCCAAAACCAGGGGGCATGTGTTATCACCAGAATTTGACCGAGTCAGAGGTGGGCCGCGATCAAGATGGACTTGAAGAATATATATATAGAAGAAATACGTGAATCGGCCTTACATGCAAAGTTTGGGCTAGTTTGCCCTTGTATCTGTAACATATTAGATTACGTGTCGGTTAAGAGTTAGAGTTTTACCCGTGCACGGTTAGGTGCACGCCTAAATTAGAAAGTCCCTTGGACTATAAATATGTATCTAGGGTTTATGGAATAAACAACAACCAACGTTCAACACAAACAAATCTCGGCGCATCGCCAACTCCTTCGTCTCGAGGGTTTCTCCGGTAAGCACCATGCTGCCTAGATCGCATCTTGCGATCTAGGCAGCACAAGCCTGCCCACGTTGTTCATGCGTTGCTCGTGCTGAAGCCTTTTTGATGGCGAGCAACGTAGTTATCTTAGATGTGTTAGGGTTAGCATTGTTCTTTGAATTACATGCTTTCGTTATGCGACCCTTGCACATCTAGCCGCCCTTACACCTATCTTAGGTGTAGGGGCGGCACCCGCTTGATCATAGTTTAGTAGATCTGATCCGTTACGGTTGCTCCTTGTTCATCAAGGATTAGTTTAACATCCGCAATAGTTAGGCCCTACAAAGGGTTGGAGGATCCAGCGGCGTGTAGGGTGACGTTTGCTAGCCCTAGAAAGGATGTTCCGGGGATCAACCTCGTGTTGGTTTTTAGGCCCTGTCTAGGATCGAGCTTACGGTCACCGTGCGCGAGCGCGAGGCCCAATCGTGAGTAGGATGATCCGATTATGCGGTGAAAACCCTAAATCATCGTAGATCTCATTAGCTTTATCTTGATCAAGCAGGACCACCATATATTCGGACACCTTGTACGAATCATGGGTGGATCGGCTCTTTGAGCCGATTCACGAGATAACTTCGAGAGCCGATCGAGGCTCGTATTTAATGTTTAAGTGTATGCCATGCGAGGAAACTAAGCGAGGCATCATCCACACCTTCCTGACCAGGTATAGGTCAGGTGGCACGCCCTTGCGATAGCATCAGACGTGCGACCAGGAGGCTTTGCGGGCCGTCGCTCTGAGGGACTGGGGCCAGCCGCAGCCCTAGTTGTTCCCGGCTCTACTGTGTTGCCCGTCTCTTCCCGCCATGGGGTTTCTGACGTCAACAGGTATGTGTTGCAATCTGGACCTTGCTCTGTTCCGGGCTTCTCTATGGCTATCTCCCGAGGTTCCAGATTGTCGACTTAGCTCTGCCCTCCGTCTGCTTGACGCGGAAGCTGCCTCCTTTCTTCTGTTTAAAGCTTACGTCCGTTTTTCCAGTTCTCTTCCAGCTCCGGCGAGTCTATATTGATAAGCTTGCAATTCTTGGACTGTAGCGAGTTGTCGTCATTGGCTCCGAACCATCTAAAGCTTTTGCAGCTCTATCCCGAGCTGTTTGTGGAAGTTGAACTCTGACGCGTGGTGTGGGCCCGACATATTTAGTGCCCATACCTCTCCTTAGATCTGAGGGATCGACATAGGGATTGCCCAAATCGTCGAAAGCCTCCGATGTTTCCTCTTGATCGCGGCTTGCATCTCCAATGGCGAAAACTTGATGATATTTTGGAGTTTTCACTTTGCTTGGTTCGGTGACACCATCATAGAGTTTGGTGAAGACCTTCCCAATAGAGGTGGATTTGTCGATGAAGTCGAAGCTGTCAGTGTCGCTTGAATCATCGCTTATATAAGAGTCCGCCGATGAGTCGAAGGACATGTCGCTGAAGATTCTGGCGAGTTTTTCACTTGCCCTGCTGTCGATGAAGCGTGGCGACGAAATCTCCTTATCGCTGGACTCGACGGATGATACTGAGTTTGAGAGATCAGAACCACCCGACGAAAATCCCGACGAGATCGGAACTTCGAGACGATACACTCCTTCTTTCTCGACGCGGAAATCGAATTTTCCAAACGTCATCTTCATTGGCTCCTCCAGATACGCATATGCATCCAAACGGGAGGGCGGGTGAGGAACAAAATCAACAAGACCAGTTTCGATCTGTTTACCTCTGTCCATGATGTTGCTTGCTACTGATGAAGTCAACGATCTTGAACGTGCCATCGAGATCAGCTCCTTGTCGCCTCTAATCCCCACAGACGGCGCCAATTGACAAGGTATTAACTTGTCAATGCCTATGGATTGTAGGCTAGGGTTTAGTTGGAAGTAGAGGGCAAGTAGATCTCGAAGGTTTCAGTCGAAAAGTACTCGACGATTATGAAAACTAGGGTTTGTAGACAATGATTCGATGATCTCTGCGTCCCTCGACTCCCCCTTATATAGGAGGCGGAGCCGAGGGATTCGTGCTGTACAAGTTACAAAATCCGGGAAGGTTTCAAACTCATCCCGTAAGATTACAAATAAGACTTTCTATTACAACTCTAACCTTCCTTAATAACATCTTGGGCTTCCGAATCTCCTTATTCTTCGAGTAGTGGGCCTTCAATAAACCCCGGGTACTATCTTCGGCAGGCCCATTAGGGATGCCTATGTCAGTCGCCTGCGTCGTTGTCTTCACAGGAGGACCGGTGCTTCGAGTTCCTACTCTGCATTGACGAGGACCCCCTCAGCATCAATCGGCTCTCGGACAAGTTTGTCGAGTTCGTCGATGGCGTCGAGCCGGCCCAGTTGCAGCTACGGGAGGCCGGCTGCAACTTCTGTCGGTGGCTTATCGAGGTCTTGTTCGACGGGCAGGGCAAGATGTACCTACACACCGGGTGGGACAAGTTCGCCCCGCGACCTCGCTCTCGAGCCTAGCTGCAAGCTCACCTTTGTCTACGAGGGGGATGGCAATATGATCATCAAGGTGTTCGACAACACATCATGCCGCAAGCACTACCACACCGGCGAGTCCGGCTCGGACACCAACAGTTAGGATTGTCAGAGTGTCTTTCTTTGCAGCGAATATGTCCACGGACCAATTGAAGCCGCTAGTGGCGATTTCTGGATGTTCGTCCTCGAAAGGACCAACAGGGCTATCATTACGAGCTGGATTTTCCAGTTTGAGTGACTAAGAGAGCTTAAGAGTGTTCTTTCTTGGCAGCGAACATACGAAATCTGTGAAGCCAACACTAATTAGGTTTCCTTATTTTACAATATTTTAACTATGTATTAGTTTGTGTAAACCATGTTCCCAACTGTGTATTAGTTTGTGCATAACCATGTTCCCAATTATGTATTAGTTTGTGTAATGTTTGCAACTATGTTTAAATAAAAAAGAAGAAAAAAAGTTGGAAAATAATATGCGTCGGGCCACTGGAGGCACCCCCGACGCAAACGGACACGCGGACAAAAACAACCATTTTCGCGTCCGCGAGATGACGCAAATGGACGCGCGCGAACAATTTGGCGTCGCCCGTTGGAGATGCCCTCAATGACCATATGTCCGTGAATTGTCCTGACCTATGTACGATCCTATGCCTGTTGTCGTGAAGTTTTTGTTTCATCTGTTGTCGGTTTCTATGTATGATCTTATGTATGTTGCTTGCGCATCTTCCATTCAGCACATAACCAGCTGTTACTAGCCTAAAACACCTCACCATGGGCGCGTTTGGTAGCCTGCATTTGACTTGGCTCGCATCGGGCCAGCAATTTTCGGCCCATTTGACTGCTTGGGCCGAGCCGCGTTGTTGCAGGAACCGGTTCTTAAAGCAGCGTTGGGCCAGGCCCTGGAGGAACGCCCGGTTCGGCAGTTTCCAGTGGTGCAGGCAAATCTCCACGACGGATGGTGCAAAAGGGAATCTTTGGTGCATGCACGGAGACGAGAATGGAGATGGCGGGAGCTGCGGTGCGCATCGGCGAAAAGCGAAAAGGGGGGCGAGAAGGATTTTGTCACCTCCCGCCGCGCCCCATGGCCTATTTCTACCCTCTCCTCCACTCTCCCCCCAAATTTCGAGCTCCTCCTCCCGTCGTCAAGCAGGTAAGAGGCGCACGCATCTCCGGTCGGCGATGGTTGCAGCGGCGGCGGCGGCGAGTACATCTGGGCTACTTCATCTATTTCCTGGTGCAGCGCATCTTCACCTCTGGCGATGACTGTAAGGCATCCCTTATCTCGGTACCGCGGTAATGTTTAGATCTATGGTACTAGTAGTCAGATCTTGTCTAGGGTTTGGTCATGTAGCAGGGGTTAGTTCGGATTGTGGTGAGCTATCATGATCTTGCTAGGGTTCGACATTTATGTAGCTTTTTTGTCCCAAATGTGCTCACCTACCATGATCTTGCAAGGGTTAGTGCTATTCACAGTTGCAATGAACTGCTTGTCTGATTTAGGATGATTATTGGTATGGTTTGTGCTATTCACATGTCTTTGCTTCCAAGTAGATTCATGTTATACGTACTACGATGTGTGTAGGACTCCTTTTGTGATGACTTTAGCCAGACGCTTGTCTGCGTTGGGACTCTCAGATCCCTTCGCAAGTTCCCGATTCACAGCCCGCCTATGATTCCAAGGTGGCGGTCACCCCTCTGCATGTGTCTGACCTAGTGGCTAAGGTAGCGGCAGAGGTGGCGGCTAGGTTAGCCACCACAAAGAAGAACAAGAACCGCAGGGAAGCGGAGAGGGCCTTGAAGACCGGGCAGAAAGGGACTGGCACCATGAAATGGCTTCCATTCATGTCCACCTTCGTGTTGAAGAAGATGTGCGGTCTGATCCAGACCGGAGTGAGAACTGACAAAGGATTCAAGGAAGTCTATCTGACTGCTGTGGTGAAGGGCCTTTTTGACCACAGTGGTGTCTCCGTGTGCTCCACTCAGGTGTACAACCACCTGAGGAAGTGGAGGCAGAGGTGGCTCACCATTAGCAGGCTCCGCGATCTAAGCGGGGCTCAGTGGTGCGAGGATACCAAATGCATCATCCTTGAGGGTGAGCACTACTGCGGGCACGTCGCGGTGAGCACCTCACTAACTCGCTCCACCTCACTAACTCTTTTGATCAGCCACTAGCAGAACTAACATCATTGTCCCTTTGTATCTGTAATAACCCAGAACATAGGAACATCGAACGGTAGATTTAGAAATGGGATGTGCATTTCATCGCAAAACGAGGGAAATTTTCACGCCTTATTGCATAACAACCTAAGAGGGATCGAGGTTCTCTCTCATTGCAATTAGGGTTAGGCAATGTGAGTGTTAAGAATTTTGACATGATCTCTTTTGTAACTTGTTAATTTTGGGAGATGATTTGAATTGACAATTCATATTTGATTTAAAACAAAAGAAGTAATAGATAAACAATATATAAATGAATTATGAATTCATAATTCAAATCACGTCATTTATATACACATAATTCAATTCACATCACACATACACAAAGAATTCATAAGTAAATATTAATATTACACAAGAGCTCATAAGCAAAACTTGAGCTTTATTGATCATATACACATTACATTATATTTACAATATTTGTCATACAAGCATTGGATGGAATAATAAATGAAACATAATTACAAGAATTGAATCAAATAATAAACAAAATAAAAGAAGATTACAAGAATTTGATTCTATGCTAAAACCTAAACTAAGTGTCTTGGAAGGATTTGTCCCTGGATCATATCAAGCTTGAAACCTGCAAATAAGAAAAAGAAATAGGCAGGGGGGTTAAAACAAGTGTCAAGTACAATTGTCACTGTCCAAAACTTGGCCAGAACCAAGATGGACACTAGCAGACCAATCATGGGCTCAAGTTTCACCAAAGCACCACACATCTCACAGAGTTGTTGTGCATCCAACAGCAAGCGAAACCATGGCTTAGTCACCAAGTCTGGCCAGGCTTGTGTGTCACAGCCAAGGTGAACCAACAGGCAGTATAAAAGGGTAGAAACCCCAGGAATAATTCACAAGTCGACTAGATAAGCATTCACCAAGCAAACCAGCCATGAACAGTGCATAGTTCATCTCTGTTCTTGCTCAAGAACAGCAAAACCAACCACTGAAACCATTCATCCATCCAAATATACCAACCAAAACCCAACTGAGACATGGGAACTTAAGCAAGATCACCAGGAGCTAGGAGGAGCAGGGCAAGTAACCAGAAACATCAAGCAACAGCTCAACAGCATCTGAGCATAACCATCTAGGAGCTGGAACAAGGTATAACAAGTACCTGAAGAGGATCCAGCGGATCCAATCCATATTATTGCATGACACAAGGCATAAGTGAGAAGATGCTCATGGGGTTTTCATCACTTGGTGTTGACCAAGGATCACTAGCAGAAGTGGAGCAGTTAGAGCCCAAAATCATCTAGATACTATTCATGTGCAAATAGACAAGTATAGATGCACAGATAGAAACCAGTAGAGGATCTACAGGTACTAGAAGCTACCAAAAACCACCTAGTGAGATCCTAGCCAAGGAAACCATCAGATTAACCCTTTATTTGTTCACAGGCAAGCATAGTGGCATTCATATCATGTATGATTCCCTACTGTGCAAGCAAAGATGAGTAGTCAACAAGAACTAGCCAAACTGTGTGAGCAGCCAAGCAGTAGCAAGGCTACTGTGGTCACATCAACCACAAATCCATCCAGTAAACCAAAATAATAAGTCATCATCATCCATAAATGGATTCGGACTTCATTTACTTCCAAATTTATCATGGAAATATCAAATCATACACAGTAATGCATATAATCAACACTGCAGAAGAAGTTCATCCTTAAATAATCCACCAAGGCATGAATATGCAGTAATCCATGCATTAGCAAGCTATAGCATCACTGAGAGGCAACATCAGCATAAACCATTGCATCCTAGCCATTGGATCTTATCCAATATGCTATGGATGGCAAAAGCAGCACACACACTTGAACAGCAATAGCTAGAGCAAGCATAAGTCACATCACCAGCTAGAGCAAGCCATTTAATTAGCCAAGGATCAAACCAGTAACTAGTCACTAGAATCTGATTGAGCAAATAGACCAATTAGATCAAGCCCAAGGCATAGCAGGCATCACTAACATGCAGTGATCCAAGAATTGGATCAAATGGATCCTACACAGGACATAAGAGAGCATCACTGACACCACAAGTGTCAGTAGTGCTAACCCAGGTTAACATTAAAGCCACTAGCAAGCAATTGCATGGCACAGAGGTATCACGGGATAGAATAGGATAGACAAGCACAAGTAAGCATATGAACAAGCACCAGTAAGCACAGGAACAACACAGGGAACCAGCAAGAACTACACAGGCATAAGCATCACACCAGTAAGCATGGATAGGCTATATCATAGCATCGGTAGGCTTAGGCAGCAAGCCCAAGAGCAGCAGCAGCATACGCATGAGAGAAGCAATAGATATAGCTCGAGCAAATCAAGTAAAAGAAGAGGATGGAGAGGAGTAGCATGAGGTTACCTGGCGAGTCATGGAGGAAACCATGGCGGCACGGTGGCACGACTATCCACGACGGCGCCAAACCGCGGTTAGGCCAGTGCCTGACCATGCACCACCGGCGTGGGAGGCGGTGAGCGCCCAGGCGTGTCGAGGGGTGTAGATCGACGGAGATCACCGAGGAATCCGTCGGCGTCTGCGAGGGTCGAGCACGAACACGAGCCATAGAGGAAGAAGAAGTCAGATCGACGCGGATGAGGAGGTGCGCCGTCGCGCGCTACGTCGATTGTGACCCACGGCGATCCCTAGCACTGCCGGAGATCGCCGGAGCAAGGCGGCGACCATGGCGGTGACGCCATCGCCTCGGAGTCGTCAGTAGGGTTAGGGTTTGCGAGCGAGTGAGAGAGAGAGAGGCGAGTGAGGGGTGGGCCGACGTATTCGGTTCCCATCGAACCGTTTTGGTCAGGCCCAAGTGGGCTGACCAAATGGGTTGCCTTAGTGGACTGGCCCAATTGGGCCAGAGGGGTATTTTAGTCTTTTTATTTTTAAAAATAACCTTTAAATTCTACCAAATTCTAAATAATGATAAATACCTCTAAAAATCCAAGAAAATTGGGATTAATGAATTAAAAATTATTCTTAACAAGAATAAAATAAGAAATGGAATTTACTACAAAAGTTCAAATTTTGGAAATTTTGAATTTAAATATAAACTTGGAATTTTAAATTTGCAATTTTCCTTTGATCTAAAAATCATGGAAAATTCCAAATGAATTCAAATATTTGTTGTTCAAATATTTTCAAAAGGAATTCTATTATTCCAAGTCTTTTGTTTTAAGATTTAAGAATTTCCAAAAAGGAAATATCTCAATATTCCAAAATTCCTTTTATTTTCTAAAAAAATGAGGAAAACTCTATTGTTTCAAATTCTTTATTTGAAATAAATATTTTTCAAAGGAAAATTCTATTACTCTTAAATCTTTTTCTTTTTAGAAAAGAAAACAATGTTAAAGGATTTAAAGAAATTTATAAATTACTGCCAAAGGCATAAATACTTAACTCAACCTCAATCTTAATCAATATTCCGGGGTAAGGGATTCAACATGAAATAATACACCCATGCATGCATCATTTGGATTTTATAACATTATCCTTACCGGACAATGATGCTTCTTTACAGAACCCGAGGTCCAGGTTCCATCCAACACATCGAACTGCACTATCTCGTAGTCACCAGGCAAGTTCACCCTTGCTCATGTCATCTTGAGTATTTTATATCAATTTACCCGCAAAAGTACTATACTTATCATTCCTGCACTGAAAAATCAAATGTTACTTTTCCAATTATGAATATGACTATGTGGTGGGCAATGGAACCATGGTATGTGTTGATATGGTGGAGGTTCCATTGCAAGGGTTCTACTAATATAGGACTAATCACCAATGTCGTCTAGTGATTCTAGCGCCGTACAATTCGCATTAAGCATGAGATCTATAATGGCTCTGGGGAAGTCAGCTGTATCTTTTCCCTCTTGCATATCAACGGACTTGATAGAGCCTGGCTGGGTGTTGGGATAACACCGCAGTAGGTTGGGAAATCCTTTTAAATCCCCATTTGTGTGGATTAGAGGCTCTACCGTCTATGAGGGATTGTCCATAGTACATCGGGAGTAAAGCCGTATGATCGGGAGATGTCTACCGGGGATGTACGGATGGACAAAAGGGTGGGTATGCAGGGTCGCGGAGAAGGCAGTGATTGGCTTGGATCTTACACCTGGCCCCACACCAAAGAAGTGTGGACGAGAAACGCGTCTCGGTTGGTATCAAGGATAAGTTCTCTTATGGGAAAAGTAACGGACCTCTGCAGAGTGTATCAAATTGTGACTGTCACTCCCTGTTCCGGGAAGGGAACTACGAACGCGGCAGGAATGGAACTCCGTGAAGTTCTGTTCAACCTGTGAAGACTGGCGGGCATAGTTTTCAGAATAAAATAAACCTTTTGAGGAAAAAAAATTCGAAACATGCATTGACCTGAGATTTTCTGATCAATGGTCGTAGTTAGTGCATCAAACACCTTTTGTATTTTGAACTTACTGAGTACCTCTGTACTCACTTTCTTTCGACACCCTTGCTAGACTATGACAATGAAGTGGAAGCTACCGACGGAGCACCAGAAGGAGATTACGAGCTGGTCTACGAGGAACCTGATCTGTCCGGAGGAGTGGAAGGCGTGGACTATGGGATAGTCTACGGAGCTGACAACAATGAGGCGGAGGAGTAGTGTTTTACCCTAGTTATCTTAGAGTCGAGCAGCGTAGTAGCTTACCTAAATAAGTTGTTGAGCTCAGTTTAATGTTTATGTTGGTTTGTAATAAGACTTTAGTAGTATCTTAGGGTGTTCTCATCGGACTTGTGAGAATACCAACTTGTTAAGACCATGATTGTAATATAATCTAGAGTGTTATGACCTGCAATGTTTCTGTTGTACCACTCTGAGGGATGTGATATTTATGAAGAAGTCCATTCATGAAGATCATATCAACGACTTGTATACTACAACATGTAGTGGTATGCTGGGTCACCGCAGTATCGTAGGATCACCCAAAGGATGCGGAGTTCCTGAATGTGCCCATTGCCAACTACGATGAGATGCATACCATCTTCTCTTTCGACCTCTCCAATGGCAAGTACGCCATGGGATCTAGTGAGCCCCTAGGCTCGACTGCAGCAAATCCTGCACATGAGGATGCTGAAACCCAGGAGTCCGACACGGTCAACCTCGATGGGGCACCTGAGAAGGCTAGCGATGCGCCTGAGAAGGTGACCGTCGGCGAGAGGAAGAGAGGCGTCTTCACCGATGACGAGCTGGTGATACGTCTCAAACGTATCTATAATTTCTTATGTTCCATGCTACTTTTATGATGATACTCACATGTTTTATACACACTTTATGTCATTATTATGCGTTTTCCGGAACTAACCTATTGACGAGATGCCGAAGTGCTAGTTCCTGTTTTCTGCTGTTTTTGGTTTCAGAAATCCTAGTAAGGAAATATTCTCGGAATCGGACGAACTCAACGCCCAGCATCTTATAATTCCACGAAGCTTCCAGAACACCCGAGAGCCACCAGAGGGGAGCCCTGGGGGGCCCACACGTGTGGCCGGCGCGGCCCAAGGGGGGGCGCGCCCCCCTATTGTGTGGCGGCTCCGTACCCCCTCCGACTCCGCCTCTTCGCCTATATAAAGCTCCCTGACCTAAAACCTCGAGACAGAAAAGCCACGGTACGAGAAACCTTCCAGAGCCGCCGCCAACGCGAAGCCAAGATCTGGGGGACAGAAGTCTCTGTTCCGGCACGCCGCTGGGACGGGGAAGTGCCCCCGGAAGGCATCTCCATCGACACCACCGCCATCTTCATCACCGCTGCTGTCTCCCATGAGGAGGGAGTAGTTCTCCTTCGAGGCTAAGGGCTGTACCGGTAGCTATGTGGTTAATCTCTCTCCTATGTACTTCAATACAATGATCTCATGAGCTGCTTTACATGATTGAGATCCATATGATGAGCTTTGTAATCTAGATGTCGTTATGCTATTCAAGTGGATTTTACTTATGTGATCTCCGGAGACTCCTTGTCCCACGTGTGTAAAGGTGACAAGTGTGTGCACCGTGTGGGTCTCTTAGGCTATATTTCACAGAATACTTATTCACTGAGTTATGATTTGAGTTGGATGTCTCTATGAAATTGTGGTGTGTTAGTACCGCCTATGAATGCTCACAGTGACAGCGTGGGGTGTTTATTAGTACTTAGGAATACATCTTTAAGGTTTTGCCTACATGATGAATTAGTGTTCGTTATCTTGCCAGAGAGTAATTCAGAATAGCATAGTGAAGTGCTTATTTATATTCCTTTATGATTGCAATGTTGAGAGTGTCCACTAGTGAAAGTATGATCCCTAAGCCTTGTTTCCAAATACTGCAATCATCGCTTATTTCTTGTTTCTACCGCATCTTTACTTCCCGCAATATTACTACCATCAACTGCACGCCAGCAAGCTATTTTCACGGCGCCGTTACTACTTGCTCATATTCATTCATACCACTTGTATTTCACTATCTCTTCGCCGAACTAGTGCACCTATACATCCGACAAGTGTATTAGGTGTGTTGGGGACACAAGAGACTTCTTGTATCGTGATTGCGGGGTTGCTTGAGAGGGATATCTTTGACCTCTTCCTCCCTGAGTTCGATAAACCTTGGGTGATTCACTTAAGGGAAACTTGCTGCTGTTCTACAAACCTCTGCTCTTGGAGGCCCAACACTGTCTACAGGAATAGAAGCGTGCGTAGACATCAGCTGGTAGCCTTCACCAACATGATTATTGTTGTGAAGGACGTCGCACGGGCCATCAGGGACAACAAGCCCACGGACATGCACCCTGACCTGTATAATGCGGTCATGGAGATGCTTGGCTTCGCGAGGATGATCTCATGGCCGCCCTGAGCCACCTCGTCGACCACAAGGCCCAGGATTCTAGCTTCGTCGGCATGATCGAGCCACACCGCGTCCTCTGGCTGAGGAACTACCTTGGCAAGTACCACTCAAAGGTGTAGTGGTGCCCTTGAGGGGGTGGTTCAGGGATGCATGTATGGAGCTGGTGATGATGATGATGATGATGATGATGATGCTAATGATGTACATTCTGGCAGTAGCTAGGGATGAAAAACATTTGATGGCCCCTTTTGTAACTATGATGAGGTGGTATATATTAACCCCTCAGGTGATGGTGAACTTGCGGTGTTAGGATGATACCCACTTGTGTTGTGGTGGTAGGATGACACCATGGTAGTGTAGGATGAACTTGTGATCCACTTTTGGAATGATCATGCATGCCCATGTTAGTTTATCATTTGATGTCAACACATGTGTTGTTCTATTGCTCTATTCTGAATTGCTTCATGGTTGTGACCGATTACTTGTTCTTCTCATTTCGTGCTAGTGGTATGTGGTGTTCCGCGGACGGGTTCGAGGAATCTACAACTCATGGAGGGTGTGTCAAGACCAGGTTAGTGGCTACTCCAACAACAACTACCGAGGGTATGAAACATTGGACGAGGCACAGCAAGAGTACCTCACCTTCCTGGAAGAGGAGCTCCTGGAAGATCATGCCATCGATGAGGCAGTGCCATTAGCACAGCTGCCACCGGAGGAAGTACATGCTCTAAAAGGAGCACGGCCGGAGGTACGTCCCAGTCCGGTCAAAGATTACATCATCGCCTTCCTCATCGTGGTGATCGTGAGGATCTTGTTCTTCTGAGTGGTGTCTGATCGTATGTAACATGCTATGGCATGATAATCTCACTCTATTTGAATTGTGGTAAGGATTGGAGCTGTAATTTGAGAAACCAAGATTCTTGTTTTCCTGCGTGCAAGTTGGGCTGGAAACGGGCAACCAAACGTTGGGGCCTGGTTTCCTTCTCCAGCGCGTAAAAGGTCGCACAGGCTACCAAACGACCCGCGTTTCATGACCCATGGCCCGTTCGCGACGCGCAGGGAGGCTCATCTCATTGGCACGGTGGTGCAAGAATCGCATACAACCTACCAAACGCGCCCCATACGAATGGGCTTTCGTTTCTCCCGCCAACATAAAATGAAATTGTTGACAACCAATCATGGGCGGACCGAGCGTCCCTGTTGCCCGGGCACGCGCCCGGGCTTCACTTCCACGCGTGCGTTGCGTGAGAGAAACTCCAGCGTGAAAAGATTAACTTCTGGATGGGTGTGCCCGGGCTTCCATCGGCGCCTGACTCACGTGAGAGCTGTGAGACTGGATCAGCCTATGCTCGATGCGATACCAGGCCGAACTGGCCGTGACACGCTAAAGATTTGTGCATACGTGGGTGGCCCAATTAATGAGCAAGCAAGCCGGCAGTCCCAAAAACGGGCAAATCCTATACACCGACCAGGTCGGTCCCTACCGCGCGCCGCACACCCCCCGCGCGCGGTATGGGCCGGCCTGGTCGGCCCAGTTCGCCTCTTTTTTCTGTTTTCTGTTTCTCTTTCTTTCTTTTCTTTTCTTTTCTTTTTTCTTTTCTTTTCATTTTCCTTTTTTATTTTCTGTTCCTTTTTTTTTTGTTTTTTTTGTTTATATTAATTTTTGTTAAATTTGAAAATATTTTAAATTCAGAAAAATTTCAAAATTGAAAACTGTTTAAAATTTTAAAAACGTTCAAATTTAAAACCGTTCAAAAACAAAAAAATGTTCAAATCTGAAATCCGTTCAAATTTGAAAAATGTTCAAATACAAAAAATTGTTCAAATTTGAAATCCGTTCAAATTTGAAAAATGTTCAAATACAAAAAATTTCAAATTATAAAAGCGTTCAGATTTGAAATCCGTTCAAATATATAAAGCGTTTAAATTTGGAAAAATGTTCAAATCTCGAAAAATGTTCAAATCTCGAAAAAAATTAAATCAAAATCTGAACATTTTTAAAATTTCCAAAATTTCGAATCTAAACAGATTTTGAAAAATTTTTCTCCGAAATATTTTTTAAAAGTTAGATATTAAAAAAGAAAAATATTAACAAAAAAGAAACAGCAAAAAAAAGAAAAAAAACGTACCTACTACTAATGGGCCGCAGCCCAACCAACCGGCCTAGTCGGTGGGGTGTGCGGTGGCCCGTACACACCGACCAGGTCGGTGTACAGCACTCCCCCCAAAAACGTACCGAGACCTACTAGGTAACAAGAAGAAAGCCCAATAAAAAACTGACCAAGACACAGCACTTTGCTCCTCGTTCTTTTAAAATAAAAAGATATCATTGCTAGCTAGTAGCTAGGTAGCTACTAGCGTTCAAAAAGAATTTTACTAGCTTTTTCAATGTAAGAAAAAAGCTAATAGCTTTGTTAGTCAATCTAAAAGATCTTGTATCTTTGCTACCATGTATAATTTTATTTTTCTCCAAATTGTCATTATCTATTTGATAGAATAATTGATATTTTGTCTCTAGTTTCCCCAAAAATTCTCAGCTAGTCAATAAAAAGAATCTCTTCTCTCTGAAACCCTTGCCCCAAAAGTTAGATGTTACGGTAGATCAGCAGGTCGCAGGTGGTAGCTATGGGCGACAGCTATTTGGGAGGTGGACGAATGGATGTGAATCCTTCGTCTGCCTATGGTCCCAGGCCTAGCAGTATGCCTCCGCCGAAAGCGCCGACAAGATGGGCAGATGGCGGCTCTGGCTCTTGCAGGTGTCGGCTTGTTAGGCTCGATCTCAACGGTGCATACATTCAAATGTGTTGTGAACTTCTAAACATTCGAATGTGTTGTCACCTTGCAGTGTATTTTTTTTTTCATATTTCTGCATAAAAAACCAGTGTAAAATTATATTTGTTTCATGTGATACTTACATTTGTCGGCGAAAACATTTAGCTGCCTTGTGGTGCGCCCAGGCTTTCAAAATTTCCTGGGTCCGCCACTTCAACCAATCAAAGTGCAATCAAAGTGTGTAAATAGGCTGAAGCCATGTATGGACTCATACACTTTCCACTGGATCAAATTTCATATGGCGGAGGGAAAACCCATACGAGTATCCAAACACGTCCCATGTGATATACTATAACTGCAAGAGCTTACACCGGTATTTGCATCAAAAGTATATCATCTAACAAAGTATGAAAGTATGAGTTTTGGCTCCCGGGTTGAGATGAGCCTGATATCTGGACCAAAGATTCTTGCTCGGAGATTGCGGTGCTGCGAGGAAATGCAGTAGTATGGTCCCCAGCAAATCGAGAATACAGCTTGGTGCGCGTAAAGTTTCAGATATAGGCCCCGCATCATTAACGCGGTGCTTGACCGAGGGAACGCGGGGATGGAAACGGGCACCTAACTGGACGGGCGGAACAAGTCGAGGCCGTCGGGCCGGCTGTAGCGGACGCCACGCGTGGCGGCCCTTCGCCTGCGCTTCTCCATGAAACCGCTGCAGCATGAGCGGGTCGCGATCCGCCGCCGCTCCTCTCGGTTGCGGCAGCAATGCGGAGCAGCTCGCTGGCCCTGTCGGCCGGGACCTCCTCCAGTACCATCACCCGCCCCGCCGTAGAAGATGGTCATCTGGGCATGCGCGGCGGCCGCCGGCGCGCGCGCTCGTCTTGCGCGGGCACTTCCGCTCCCCCTCCGCCGGCTTACGCATCGGGTGAGGACGCCGCACGCTGCCGCGAACCGGCGGCCCTTGGTGCTCCTCGTCGATGCCATTGTCGGTTGTAGCTTGACATCAGGATCTGCGCGAGGACAATTAGCATCCCCATTGTGCTCGTCACGGGCACGAATTTATATTCACTCGCGCGACATCATGCATGGTTGTTGATGCCCGGGGCGGCCTGCCCACCTGCTAACTGTTCTGGGCAGCAGCCGCGGCAAGAAGTCCATCGTTAGCCGTAATCAGGCCTGCGTATCCCTCCCTCCACTCGAAAAAATCGCAAAGGCCACTCTGCGTGTATGAAAATCAGAGTGAGACAAAGAAAATCTAGGAAAAATCCATCACACCTTGCTTGGGGAAAAAACGAGATCAAAAGATGAGTGCATTTGTGTCACACCTGAACTAATCAAGACGTAGATGTACAATACACCTGGGATATGCTAGCCTGAAGGTGTGTGTAACGTGTGTGTGTGGTGGGCCGCGGGTACGAGTGGAGTTGGCAGCTGAGTATATATATAACAGCTGGAGTTGTAAGCAGAAAGGCAGGGAAAGAAATAGAAGAAAAATAATCCCTGAAAACTCTCTCTCACTTTCCCGTGTTCTTCCTTCTCTCTTCAAGATTGAAATTACTCTTCTATCTGTGTGTGTGCTCACGTCCCAGATCAACATCGGGGCAAGGGGTGTGACAGTGGTATCAGATTCAGATCGGTTTTGGGGATTCCGTTCGTTCGAGTGCGGCCACGATTTCCGGGTTGAGCGGTAAAGAATTCCTGGTGGAGGGTCGGAATCTGGTTGTTCTTCGATCTCGATCGATTTGCAATCGGAATCCTGTCAAATCCCGATACTGGTTCGCTTGACCTTGGAAGGCCTGCACCACGGCGCCCTCCAGACCGTCGCCGCAGACCCAGTTCATCCTCTCGGCCATGGGTGAGGCAGCGGACCGCACGGAGGTGTCTCTCGCGTCGATCCGGGACAAGTTTGGAGAGGGTTCATGTGCAGATGGAATCCATGGATGCGCGCATGGCCTTGCTAGACACGGCGTACCGTGGCTTCGAATTGCTATTGAGACAGACTGTCAAACAATTGCGAAGGCGTGGAATGGAGGAAAGGAGCAACGGTCTTCATGCTCCCAGTTGATTAGAGAGATGAAGTGTTTACTCTCAAACTTCCAGGGTTTTTCAATAAGTTCTGTAAAAAAAAGAAAAGCGAACAAAGTGGCACATGCTTGTGCGCAAGCTGCTCTTTCTTTAGATGTTTCTGTAGTCTCTTATGACACTATCCCTGGATTTCTAGCTGAGGTTGTTCAGCTAGATTTTATGTCGTCGATTGAATGCCAATGGGCGAATTCTCAAAAAAAAAAAGGAAGCAGCAAGCAATAAGAGTAGGGCACTTTCCAGAAAAAATGAATTGGCATTGAAGCGGTACAACTATATCGTGTATCCAGCAATTGCAATTAGAAGCACTTCATCTCCTCCTACAACCCCATGTGGAACTAGATTAAAACTATGAGACACTCCCCTCCGAAAAAAAAAAGACAAGAAAATGCTAGGATTACGGAAGAAACAAGCTAATATTAGCCCAAGTCTTCCAATGAGGGCCCTTCGTTCTTCCACAATAAAAACATCTGCCAATACGAGCCAACTCTTGCAGAATAAATTCAGACAAAACCTTGTCTCAGTAACTTCTTTAGAATTATCTGCACCATGGGATCTGACAAAAAAGATCATAAGATCATACTATTTGAATAGTTAGCAAGGTATAACTACATGGAAATTAGTTAAGGGAAAGCCACTCATTGTTAAGTATAACACAGCAAATGAGCAAATGAGGGAAATAATTCAGCCTTCTATATAGTTTAAGATTGATGATATACAATCATACACATATGTACGCAGATATGTCAATCAACTTTTTTTGACATTGGACGATACTTATCTGTAACCAGAGATAAAGAGAATAATCTGGTATATGATTTTATTTGTTCAGAGAAAACTTTGAAATATATAGCAATGGGAAAGTTGAATCTACAGAGAAAGTAACAAAATTTATTGGTTAATATCATCTAGTCAGTGTGAAAATTTTATGAGAGAAATTCAATCTCCATATTCTCACAGCCTCAACACCCCCCACGACCACCACACAACAGACACACAGACCCTTGAAAATTGAAAAAAAAAACTTTGTTTAATGTATTCAGTACTGGTTAGAGCCATTTAAATGTAGCCCTGGCAGTTCTATATGAAGAATGTCTATTTTTAACTCTGGTTAAAATAGCCGGCTATAACCTTTCGGAGGCCTGCGGCTACAGCTAGAGGCTTCAAAGGCTAAAATGAAAATAGCCACTAATAGCCCCGCTAATCCCCACGAATGTAACCCTAGCCACAAAATATACGCTGTCCCTTGTCTCCCAAACTAGGCAGGACAGGAGAGGCAACCATGACGGCGCACCCTCGCTGCTGAATCTGACCGTCGTCGCTGCCGAACCCAGACGCCCTCGCTGCCGGAGGTGCTCAAGCTCTTCACCGCACTGCTGGGCGCCGAGGCGGCGAGTTGCTCAACCTCTGACCGAGCTCTCCTCGCCGCGAGCGACCCAGGCCACCCTACCTCTCCACGCCACGCTGGACTGCTGCTGCTCTGATTAATGGAGTGGACTGTTGCTGTAATCCGGCAAGGGCGTCGTCAATTGGATTGATATCCTCCGGTCAGTTCCGCAGTTTCCATCCGTGAGATTTATTTCCGTGGCCTATAAATTGAAACCTTGTGCTCCTAATTTAGCAGCTTCATGGTGTACTAGAAAAGCTTGGACTAATGTACGTATGTAGCTAAGCAAGCAAGTAGCTAACTAAACGTGACTACTGTCTCTGCCTCTAGGCACAAACTATAGTGGAGTGGTTGCTCAATTGCTGCTCTCAGTCTGTGTTGCTACCACGGCAACCATGTCGCATCAAGGCAAGCCCCTCTAGTCTCTACTCTCTTTTTAATTTGTAAAACTGTCCAAATTTTGCTATGTCATATGCGATCAATAGATCCTAAACTTTGTTAGCCCTGTTTAAATTGCATTACCTAGCCAGCTCATGCCTTAATGTGTGACTAGTATAGTAGATGTTTGCACTGTTTTATTAACTTTTGTCGGCCCTTCAGCCTCTTCCTAATTTGTTTGACATTTTTGTTCTGTAGGTACTGGTGCATCAAGCACCGCCTCGATACAACAACCTCCAGCAGCTACTGGTCTCTCGGATGATCCTGCTTGGAAGTATAGTACTATTCCAGATAAGAATAAGAAGAATGCCCTCAAGTGTAATTTCTGTGACAAGATATGCACTAATGGTGTTACAAGGATCAAGTACCACCTTGCTGGCATTAAAGGATTCAGTGTTACACCTTGCCCAAAGGTTCCTACTGATGTCAAGGCAGAGATGTTGGCTTTACTGCTAAGCAGTAATGCTGCAAGGGATAAGAAAGTTGAGGCATTCGAAACAGCCAGAGGTAAAGTTTGCTTGGATCACTCGGAGGGAGAAGAAGGTGATGAAGATTGTGCCAATGTGGTTGTGCTGAAGTCAAAACCCCAAAGAAGTAGGTTCAAAGGTGCAGGATCTATGGAGAAGTTCTATAGTTCAAGTACAATAAAAGAATCTGTCAAGAAATCTAACCTTGGCACAAAGACTCAAACAGTGTTGTCAACTCAAGAAAGAGAGAAGAGGAGGAATAGAGCTTGTGAGTACATATGCCAATTCTTCTATGAAGCTAGCATCCCACACAACACTGTGACACTTACTAGCTTTGCTTGTATGCTTGAGGCCATTGGACGTTTTGGTAAAGATTTGGAGGGACCTAGTGCATATGAGATGAGTGGACCATTTTTGCAGAAAAGGAAGAAAAAAGTGATAGATACATTCAAGCACCATAGGGAAACATGGGAGCTCACTGGCTGTACTGTCATGACTGATGCATGGACAGATAGGAAGTGTAGGGGGGTAATGAACCTAGTTGTTCATAGTGCTCATGGTGGTTTATTCGTGAATTCAGTTGATTGCTCGGATGTCAAAAAAGATGCCAGATATATCTTTGAGCTTGTCGATCAGTGCATTGAAGATATAGGGGCAGACAAGGTGGTACAAGTGCTGACTGACAATGCTAGTGTCAACATGGCAGCAGCAATTCTATTAAAAGCAAAGAGACCTTCCATTTTTTGGAATGGATGTGCAGCCCACACAATTGACCTCGTGTTGGAGGACATAGGGAAGCTTGGACCGGTTGAAAAAACAATTGTCCAAGCAAGGCTAGTTACTGTGTTCTTGTATGCTCATACAAGGGTGTTGGCTTTGATGAGGAGTGTTCTTAAGAAAGATCTTGTGCGCTCAGGTGTTACCAGATTTGCCACAGCTTATCTCAATCTAAAAAGCTTGCAAGATAACAAGAATGGGCTGCAAAAATTATTCAGATCAGATGAGCTACATGAAATGGGATACTTGAAGAAGGACAAAGGGGACAAAGCTCAGAAAGTGGTGAAGTCTGAAGCCTTCTGGAAGCGTGTTGATCTTGCTGTGAATTTCTTTGAGCCAATGGCCAATGTGTTGAGAAGAGTGGATAGCGAAGTGCCAGCAATGGGATTCTTCTATGGTTGCATGCTAGATGCAAAAAAGGAGTGGTTGTTGAGGTTCGACAATGATGAGAGTCGTTGCAAATCAGTTTTGGATATCGTTGACAAGCGCTGGGACAACAAGCTTAAGAAGCCCCTACATTTGGCTGGTTACTTTCTGAACCCCTACTACTACTATCCAAACAAGGTTCAAATTGAGAAAGATGGAAAATTTAGAGCAGCTGTGATCACTTGCATAACAACAATGATTGAGAATTTTGAAGAACAAGATAAGATGATTGAAGAACTCGAGGAATATCGAGGTGGGAAGGAGTCTTTTGGAACAGACATTGCCACAAGACAGAGAAGAAACAAAAACTACGATCCAGGTGAGGTTCTTGCTGATTTGATCTCACTTCTCCTCTTTGTCATCTCTTTACTTGCGTAACTAATAATCTGGCCATGACTTAATGCAGCAACATGGTGGTTGAATCATGGTACAAGCTCACCAAACCTGAAGAATTTAGCAGTAAAGATTCTTAGTTTGCCATGCAGCTCCTCGGCTTGTGAGAGAAAATTTTCAGCATTTGAACAAGTAAGAAATCTTTCAACTCTTATTAGTACACCAACATTAGCTTCTAGTTTACCACGTGTTGCTGGCTGCACAACTTCCATTGTATATTTCTGAAAATGCATGAACAACATTAGCTTCTAGTTTATTGCAGATTATAAAATTTGTACTTCTAAATTTACACAGGCCCATGTGAAGAAGCGCAATAGGCTACTTAGTGATAGGCTTAGGGACCTTGTCTTTGTCAAGGTTAACTCACGGATGATGGATCAGAAACAAAACAAGAGAAGGGACCCCATAGAGAAGATAATAGGTGATGTTCTTGAAGATGATGAGAATGAGTTCATTACTGGGATTGTTCCTGAAGACAATTGGCAAGTTCAACAAGAACAACCTGATAATGTGACTGAAGAACCAGAAGCATCAACATCACAAGCACAAGGAAAGAGAAATGCACACGTTAGGAAGAAGCGGAAGAAGAATATGCATTCTTTGCTTAATTGTGTCCAAGAAGATGCCATCCTATCTGATTCTTCCAGTTCTTCAGCTTCAGAAATAGAAGGTAATCATCAAGATGATGACATTTTCTCCGATGCTTCAGCCAACTCAGATTGATTGCATGCATGTCTTGCTGGTTATCGGAACTTGTTGCTTGATGTTGCTTGCTGTGAACTTGTTGTATCTGTGAAGAACTTCCTGTTGGTATGTAATTTATGGACAGAACTATGTCTTGAACTGCTTAATGATGTTGCAATATTTGGACAAAACCATGTATTTAATTATCTGTGAACTATGTCTTGATTATGTGTATCTCTTATGTGAAGATGTTATTATGTTATGCATCTGTGAATTATTGATATATATACGATTATATGCTGCCCAAATTTTTTTTTTCATTGTTTAGCAAATTGGCTATATGGCTTTAGCTGCGCTATAGCCCGGCTATAGCCTTTCATAGCTTCAAAAATTGTCACGGCTATCGGCTATAGCCCGCTATTTTAACCACGGATTTTATAGGAGGTGGTAACAACCTCCAGTCGCTAAAAATGTATTCTATGGCAAGCCATCTGCCAGCAACATTTATCAGCAGAGAAACAGGGGAAATGTTTTGAAATCCTATCACATGGCAGTTACAAATACCCCTCCGTCCAAAAATAAGAGTATCGACTTTTTCTAGATACGGATGTATCTACAACTAAGACACTTATTTTTGAAAGGAGGTAGTTACCACCTCCGTGGAGACATCCGTATCTAGTACAATACTTCTCCTGATGGTCCAAACTATTGCAAACATTTCGGCGTAAAGTCCATGTCAAACTTGAGCAACCAACTCAATGAAAGCTAAGCAAGTCAATCGAATAATTACTTCCACCAACTCAATATTAGGCTATTAGTCAAAATGCCTGGCCTACACTGTTTTTTTTTTTTTTTTTTTGCGAATGGCCTACACTGTTTTCCCTAAAAAAAAGTGGCTGGCCTACAATCTGGATAGCATGTTGGATAAACCTTGCACCTAAAGAGTAGTAAGTAGCCATAGACTGACTACAGCACCTGAGAAACATCCTATTGCAGGGCATAATTCAAACCATGCCCGATCCCCTTACGCAATGTATGATGCCGAAGACTATGGCCTCATGTCTCCACTGTAAGCGGCGGCAAGACACGACATTATACTGTGATTGCACGCATGGTTCAAGTCGCGTATGTCATACCGCATTACCACCATTCTAGGTTCCTAATATGCAGGGCGAAAGGAATGCGGGAAAGCTACGAGATGCTGGTAACCAAACTATCGAGGGGCAGAGAGAGTGGCGTACCATCAGGACGCGGGTCGGCGTCAGGGGAAGGGCGGCAGCCGCAGCACGGCCTGCTCGGTTTCCACGGGGTCCGACCGCGAGATCTGCAAATCAAAGCAGCCAAACACAAACTCTCTGAATACCATGGACATCCAAAATCAAGCAAAAACTATGGCGCGTGCTCGAGGAGGGGGGGTGAACGAACCGGGTCGCGGAGCACGGGCTTGGTGTCGTCCGGCGCAGGCCGGAAGGGCGGCTTCCTCTTCGTCCCCGTGCCCTCCGCCGGGCTCTTGCCGCTACTGGCGGCGCCGCCAGAGGCGGACGCGGCAGATCCGCGCGAGAGGTCCCCGAAGATTGTGGCCGGTGTGGCGTAGGCGGAGCCGAGACTGCGCTCGCTCCTAGACGACATGGCGGACGGCCGGCGGCCGTCGAGGAGTAAATTACATATAGGTACCACTTTTGGGTAACGGTTGCGAGTAGGTACCACAACTCTAATAATTTTATCAAGTAAGTGCAATTTCTGGGCCAGTTTATAACAAATAGAGCAATTCTGCAGTTAACAACGAATTAATCACGCGGTCCCACTTATCATAGCTAACGTTCGTGTGCGAGCCGTTAGGGCATCTCCAACCCGGGGACGCAAAACGCAAAACGGACAGCCCGCGCGTCCGTTTGGGTAAAAACATGACCCAACGCGTGGACCCAAATGCAAAACGGACAGCCCGCGCGGTCCGCACGACCCAAAGCCGGTCAAAATTTGGGAGCGATTTGCGGGGTGACGGACGTGTCCGCGCGTCCGTCCTAGTCCGCTGTGTCCGCCCCCAACCCCACTTGGCAGTGTCTCCTCCTCCCACCTACCCATCTCTCTCCTCCGGCATGGCATCCCGTCGTCGGCCTCCGGCGAGGCAAGGACGCCCACGCCCCACCGCCGTGAGCACGAGCCGCCGGGCGCCTCCACGCCGCCGCCGCGAGCGAGGGACCGCCACGAGCACCTCCACGCCGGGCGCCTCCGGCATGTGCCGCCGCGAGCCTCGCCGCCGCGCGTGCGGCTCCACGCCGCGTGAGCACCTCCATGCCGCCGGCGGCCGCGCGAGCGCCTCCACGCCGCCGCCGAGCGGGGCCGCCGCGCACGGGCCGCGCGAGGACGGGCCGCCGCGAGTCACGCAGCCGCCGCCGGGCGCCGGATGCGCCGGCACACTCGCACGCCGGGCGCGTCGCGAGCCACGCCGCCGCCGCGGGCGCCGACCGCGCCGGCGTGGGCCTCCGCGAGCCTCGCCGCCGCGCGCACGGGCCGCCGCGAGTCACGGCCCCTCGCCGCCGAGTGGGGTAGGGCCCTGCCGCCGCGGAGCTCGGCCCCGCGCCCCCGCCGCCGCCCACCTCGCCGCGGCCGCTCGCCTAGCGTGGAGCTCGGCCCCGCCGCCCCACCCCGCCGCCCGTCGCCGTGGAGTCACGCGCTCGACGCCTTGCCCCGCTCGCCGCGCGCTGCGGCTCCGCCAGGCCCGCCCCGCCGCCGCCCGTCGCCGTGGAGCCGCGCGCTCGACGCCTTGACCCGCTCGCCGCGCGCTGCGGCTCCGCCGGCGCCGGGCCCGCCCGCACGCCCGCGCCCTCGACGCCCTGCCCCGCTCGCGCGCCCGTGGCCGTGGAGCCGCCCGCGCCCGCGCTGCAGCTCTGCCAGCGCTAGGGCCGCTCGCTGCGCTGGCCGCCCCGCGCTGCTGCCCCTTCGCCCGCGTCGCTGCAGCTCTACCTGGCAGTGTCCGCGCGCCGCACCTCGTCACTGCGCCAGCGCGCCGGCCGCACGCTGCACCTTGACACGGCGGCGGCGCCTGTGCATGGACACCGCTCGCGTCTCCCTGACCATGTCGTTGATGAGCTTCTACGCACTAGTACTGCAAGAGTTGTAGAATGGGTCGTGTGCAGCGTTGGGAAATGAAAACGGGGGACGGACGTTTCGGCTATCCGCGTGTCCGCGGGGTGATCCATCCGGATAAAATTGGACGCCCAAACACGTCCGTTTGGGTCGCCCCATTGGAGATGCCCTTAGGGCAGGAGTAGATAAGATACCATGCTAGTTGACTCGTTTAAACTAACGCTGGTGAATATCCGGTCTGGTGGGGTTGACCGATTTGGCCGGGGCTGTTTCACGGAAAAAGAGATGAGATGGACGCAGGGACCACCAGTCAACTCCATCTTCTCCTTCTTTCTTTGACCCATCTCTCTCCAAGGCCATGACCGACACCACGGCTTGCGCTGCTCACGCTCGCACCGTGGCCGTGCGTGTACCCGTCGACCTCTCCTCCGCGTGTACCTCCACAACACCTACGGCGTGCACCGGCACCTCCGCGCGACGTCGCGTCCGCCTGCATGCAGCTGCCACCAGCACCTCCCCGCTCGTCTCCTCGCGCCAAGCAGCAGCTGCGCGTGCATGGCGTGCGCACCCTAAAGCAGCCCAAGGAACAAAGCTGCAGCAGTGTCCAAGCATGCACCAGCAGGCACGCGTGCACCATGCGCGCGCATGTGCGGCAACCCAGCAGCGGCAAGAACAAGCCGCAGACCGCAGTCTCCCGCGCCCGTCCGTCCGCGCCGCCGCGCGCGCATGCCGGCCTGCGCCAACGCCGTCCGGCCCCGCCTCGACCGCGCCCTGCGACAGCACCATCTCCATCCGTGCCGGCTGCCGCGCCCGCAAGCTCCTTCGCGCCTTCGCCTGCGACGGTTGCGCGCCCGCGAGCTCTACTGCGGAGGTCGTGCACCCTCGGCGAACGCATGTGCACCTTGCTATGGTCTTCCACCCGTGCCGCTGCCGCGCCTGAGAACCACGCCGCGCTGCATCTCCACTCGCCGCTCCGGCCGCGAAGCCCACCCGCGCGTGCACAGCTGTCGCCCGTCGGCACCAGGTCAACACCACCGTTCCACCCACATCCCCAGTGTGCGCCTACGCGTTGGTCTTCTACCTCGTCGTGATCCAGAAGTCGCTCCATCGCTTTTTCTAGTCTGTCTTCAGCTCACCACAAATTTTAGAGCCACCGGTTTGATTTCCTGCTACCATGTCGCAGGGCCTGTCTAACCCACAATGGAGAAATTCCCGTGGAAACTTACCTGTCCTCACGGCCGTAATGGGCGTGCACGAACTGCTATGAGCTAGCACGCATGTATCCTAGCTTTTGTTGCCACTCGTATCGGCCGGCAAGCGCAGTGGCGCGTTGAGCTGGTCGAGCATCAGCGGCGAGCGCGGGGGCACGGCAAGCTGGCCAAGCATCAACGGGCGCGCGCGGCGAGCTGGCTGAGCATCAGCGGGCGAGCTAGCGCGCGGGGGCACGGCAAGCTGGCCGAGCATAAGCGGGCGAGCTACCGCGAGGACGCGGCGAGCTGGCCAAGCATCATCCGACATCCGGCGAGCGCGGGGGTGCGGCCAGCAAGCGCAGCGTGCTGTTGCTGCCAAACTTCTCAAAGCGACGAGCGGACCGGCGGGAGAATGAGTGAGCTGTGCGACGACCAGGAGAACGACCAGACATGTCTAATGGCTGTGCTCTAACGGCTGGCTGACGGCCGTTTGCTCTGACATGTGGGTCCGCGCAGTTAAATCAGTGTCAACACAAGAGTTGCTCTATTTGTTACTTCCTGCCCTAGAAGTAGTAGTTACTTGTAAAAATTACTAACCGTTGCCTCAAAATGGTATGTATATGTAATTTACTCGCCGTCGAGTGATGCGAGCTCGGCCCTCCGGTTGGGTGCGAGCCGGACTCGAGCTGTCGAACGACACGCGGTCCGACCGAGCCGGGCCAGATATTTGGCTTCCCCAATCTCCAAGCGCGGTGCCGCTGCTCCACCCTCTTCTGGTCCTCGTAGCGCCACAAGGTGAAGTGAGAGAGGTTGCTGCGGAGACGTGTGTGAGAAATGGCCGGCATCAGCTCCCACTTCCTCCTCTCGCCGGCGACGGTGCCGGCGCCGCCTCTGTCGCTCTACTCTCGCCCCCGCACCGCTGCCGTTGGTGGCGGCCTCCGCCGGCCGGGCGATGGTAAGTAAAAATCTTCTCTGCTAGTACCGTCCATGGATTGCTGCTCCATCTGGGGCTGCGAATTAGCAGGCTTCAGCGCTGTTACCTGCCGTGCTCTTCTTGGCACGATACATGATTATGCCCAATTTGTGAAGGAAACTAATGTGTGTGCTTTGACGACTGGTAATGTTTCAGTGCGGCGCCGAATCAGTTGCTGCTCGAAACCGGATGATGCAGAGGAATGTGCAACAAGCAAGTCAGCCACCGGTGCCAAGGTTGTGCGACGTGTTCCCTTCTCTTCCCAACTCCAGTTACCCTCCAGTCTTCACAAACTTGCATAGTGTTATTCGTTAACGTTAGTTTAGCATTAGAAGTCTTCAAATTGCATAGTGTTTTAACTTCTAGCTACATAACACCGTGATATGACTATGCTGATAGTACTATATAGTCAGTTAGAGCCTTACTGTCTCACGGTTAACGGTTATCAGTCACATAGTTGAGAATCAAGCTTCTTCTGATGGAAGAGGTGAGACGATATAGGACTGCTGATTATATAATCAAACCTCAAGGATTATTCATCAACAAAGGCAAGAACCGGGTTGTCCAGAACCTATGTGTCGACTATCAACACACACTAGCTTTCCTTTGAGCAGCGACTTGTAGCAAGTGGCAATCATAACCATGCTGTTGGGGGAGGATGTTTGAGTGAAATGTCTATTTCATCATAGAGTAGTCTTATATCAACCCAATACTGTCGAACAATGTCTAAAGAGCCAAACGGGTGTATGGGTAACTAGCGATTTCGTGTTCCTGGATTTGTTACTCCTTACACTTAGTCGCTTACCATAACCTTATACGGGTAACATTTACTTAGAAGTCTGATGTGCTTTTTCTCTCTTATAGGATGAAGAAACTACCCCTTCTAGAAGAAAATGTCTTGCTTGCCTATGTGCTGTAACATTGATCAGTGCGTCGGGCCCAACACTTTATACACCGAATGGACTTGCCGCAGATATGCAAAAGCCAGTATGCAGGAACTGTGGCGGTGGCGGCGCTATAATATGTAAGATTTTTTGGGCCACTTTGATCTCTTTCTGTGCCATTATGCCTTGTTGATGTTACATGCTTCCATCAGTCATAAGAATAGAACTCCTCCACCTTGAACAGAAGTTCGGAAGAGTAACTTCGTTCATAGATTAGCCTACAATTGCAGCATGTGTTTCAGAACTGCTACATTCATTAGTAACTGCAAACATGGTTCATTGGAAGCTAGTTTTGTGTTTAAACCTTCACAAGTTGTATGGCCACGGGCATCACAAGAGTTTAGGGGGAAATCCTACATTTCTATTAGTTTTCATTTCTTCACATCTTTAACAATATTGGCTGTTTGCCCATAATCAAATATACTAGCTGTATTGGCTCGTCCAGAATTCTTGGCCTGAAAACTGGTAAACTGTGTTGTCCTTGTTGATGTTACATGCTTTCATCAGTCATAAGAATATATAGGGGGAATCCTGCATTTCTAGTAGTTTTCATTTCTTCACATCTTTAACAACATTGACTGTTTTCCCGTAATCAAATATACTAGCTGCCCGCAAAAAAATATACTAGCTGTATTGACTCGTCCAAAATTCTTGGCCTGAAAACTGGTAAACTGTGTTATCCTTCAATAATTCATTGTCAGCTGGATTCAGGTGATATGTGTGGCGGCACAGGGAAATGGAAGGCTCTCAACAGAAAGAGAGCCAAAGATATTTATGAGTTCACAGAATGCCCGAATTGCTATGGTATGCATTGTTTTGTGCTAATGTACTAGATTTCATATCCATCAAGACTTCATTTTTTCACTTTACAGGTTTATTTGTAAATCACACACTTCTATGGTTACTGTCATGTAGGGAGGGGGAAGCTGGTCTGCCCAATTTGTCTTGGAACAGGCGTCCCGAACAACAAAGGGCTTCTCCGACGACCAGACGCAAAGAAGTTGCTTGAAAAGATGTACAACGGCAAGCTTTTGCCCAACTCTTAGGATCAGCAAGGAAAATGATAACCAGGTCTGTATGATCAGATTATGTATTCCAGTTTTTTGCTGAGACTTCGGTTTTGACTAGATGTCAGGCTGCATCAGCAGTTCTTGAGAGAATGGTTTTGAGTAATGTAAGTGCTAAAATACGTTCCAAGTATAACCAGTTCTTCACAGTGTATACAGATAGAATCGTTTGAATAGATGTAAATTGTGAGTATGTCATACAACATTTTTGTGCGATCAAACCTTCTTTTGAGAAGCCTTTAAATTAAATATGTTCTTGCTTGGATTAGTTCATCATGAGATTGAAGGAACATCGGAATTAGTTCATCATAAGACCTTGCGCATTCCAACTTAGCCATGCCAATTCCATAAAGCAAAACAGAAAATATTGATGTCTACATGAGACAGCACACCCATTGAGCTTGTTCCGGACTCTCCTTTTGGAACTTGGGGCATTCTTCATTTATTTATAAACGTATTACACTAAGCATTGAGCTTGTTTCTGCACATCAAGAGCTTTTATCTGAGCTAAAACAAGGGATTGATGAATGTTGTGCCTAACTCGTGCACAAATGAAGACGCAAGAGCTTTGGTTAAGATTTATAACAATTTCATGAGCTTCTTTATCCGCAGTCCTGATCCTGTGAACAAGCGCTTGTCTTCCATCCATTGCCTTCATATATTGACGTAGCACTTGTGTAATGGCCCAGCGACCTGGGTTTCTTCTTGGATTTCTTGCACTAGTCGGATCAGACAAAGTTTGGGCCAAGTTCATCTGCTATCTGTGCCAAGTCATCTGCCATTTGGGCTCCAAGTTCCATTGACTCGGCTTCTGCATGCAAAGCTAAAGTAGCTGTTGTTCATGCCTGAATAAGAATTCTTTGTTCTCCCATCCAGTGTATGAGTTTTGAAAGTCCAAGCTGCTCTTTCTTTGACCCGCAAAACTTGAGTATGGCCTGATGAAAAAACACGTTTTTTTGTCGATTGTCAATTATTTATCAAAAATGCAAAAAGAATTCTTATCAAACCCAACATAAAATTGGAAAGAACCATAAAGTAAGTAGATCCGACTCCTTGAAAAATGTCTCTATCCGCTATTCTGATATATATAAATTCGATGTGGATCAAATTGTATAAGCAAAAAAAATCCTTAGACTTATATTCTTGTACTAGATGTTCTCCTATCAAAATTCAAAAGCAACAGATTGTTTACAGATAGGATGTTTGAGGATATCGAATAGTCATCCTTGGCAATGCTCATATTGTTCTTGTGACCCCTAAAAAATTGTTGTGAACTCCTACAGGGGTAACATAAATTGGTTTGAAAACTAGCAGGCGCTTTCGTAGTGTGGTTCCATAAAATAGTATCATTATCATAAGTGATATCAACAAGAAATCTCGAGATTCACTAGTTTTTGGCAGAAAAATAAACCAATTAGTTTTAATAATGAGGTGTTCATGGATATTGCACCAAAAAGGGCACAGGGTGTTTTGCAAATATTTGTTCACCTCGCTGGCCCAACAGAGATTTCGTTGTTCTCTTCAGCTTCCATTCAGGGGATCAAATTAAATGCATACATTGGATGCCAAATTGATGCATCTACAGATTGAAACAATCTCCAGAAGTAATCGACATTTTTACTTTACGTCAGGATTCAGAAATTATTCGTTATTCAGTAGTGAATGTCAGGTTTCTCCATACATCCGAAGCCAAGAAGTTCCTCGAAAGATATCGCACAAGTCCTGATATTGTCTCAGAGAACAGCCCAGGTCCTATGTTCATTTATGTTCTTGTAGAAAATTGGTATGTCTCAGCACTTCATTGTGATTTATTTACTGGACTACCCACTATTACATCGAGCAAACATATCGAATGGGACATATCAAGGGTAAAAAACGGAAATTCGTTTGCAGCGTTACAAAATGAGTTTCCAATTAACAGATATAAAAGAGGCAAAACTGTCATGGATTTAGAGTGTCAGACAAAGAGACGCACATGCCGTACGTGAGACGTTGCACGCAAGATGCTTGTTCCGGAGTTCACTCTCGGCAACGTACAGCACCGAAGTCGCTATGGGATTTAGCGCATCAGAGACTCTAATTTGTTGCCTCGCAAACAAAGAACCCTAATCGATCTTAGAAGAATTCTACAGTAGAATAAGGTGTATGGAGACAAGGATGCACAGGCCGTATGTATAAACCGCCCATGCATGATAATTATCTCCCGGATCGCTCCGAAGTCCTAATACACAAAAACGAAGAACAGAGAGAAAAAACAGATCGAATAGCAGATCGAGGGGCCTCAGAGATACATTAGCAAATGTGAATCATCAGAGATATCAGATGGTACGGACAAATTGTTAACATCACAGGCCCTGGAGACATTTCGTGTTTTCTTAGTATAATGCAGTGCAAATTCTTTATACTGAAGTTTGTTCATGGTAGACTTGCATTCAGGACAAGACATTAAATTTAAATATTGGAAGTCAAATTGATGCGTCCCTGATTGAAGCAAACTCCAGAAGTACCGTACTTCTTTGTAGTCGATATTATTACTTACTTCAGGAATCAGAAATTCTTTGTTATTCATTGAAGGTCTGGAAATGCTTCGAGCAGTTTATCTGAACAGGTCATTTCCGTTGTCGTTTGGTATTGGTATGTTACTGGATTGTCCAGTCTTCCATCCGGAAAACATATTGAATAGGACAACTCAATGATAAAAATACGAAAATTCAATTGCAGCGTTTCAAAATGAATGTTCAACCAAACTGATATAGAAGAGGCGAAACTGTAAAGGATTTATAGTGTCGGACAAAGAGACGCGCATGCCGTACGTGAGACGTTGCACGCATGAAGCTTGTTCCGGAGTTCACTCTCGGCAACGTACAGCACCGAAGTCGCTATGGGATTTAGCGCATCAGAGACTCTAATTTGTTGCCTCGCAAACGAAGAACCCTAATCGATCTTGGAATAAATCCTACGTGAGAGTGATAACAAGGTGTAGGAGACAAGGATGCACAGGCCGTACGTAGAAACCGCCCATGCATGATAATTATCTCCCGGATAGCTCTCGGCAACGTACAGCACTGAAGTCGCTACGGAGATAAGCGCATCAGAGACTCTAATTTGTTGCCTGGCACGATTCACTGGATCTCGATACAAAAACAAAGAACAGAGAGGGAAAACCAAGAACGAATATCAGATCGAGGGGCCTCAGAGATACATTAGCAAATGTGAATCATCAGAGATATCAGATGGTACGGACAAATTGTTCACATCACAGGCCCCGATCAGAGATACAGATTGATTGAGACGAGAGATGTCAAGAAAACGAGGCAGGGGAAAACAACCGACGATCTCACCTGTGGGCATTGCTGGCCCCGGCGGCGGCTGGTTGCGTTGGAAGGGGAGGGTATGAGGCAGTTTATATAGTGCTGGCCTCCAACCCTAGTTCCCATCGGCGTGCGGGCTGCGGACGAGGAGATGAGATGATATCGTTTTCAGGCCCATAAGACCACATGGGCATACACAAAGCCCAATACAGCACCCAAACGAGCTAGTGGGCTTGTAGTTTAGAGAACAATTTTAGCTGTCTAGCTCCGACAGAATTAGGCCTGCAATGACAGATACAGTCATTCTGTTGTGGCAGGAAAAAACTTCGCACATGCATGTTTTGTAGGGTTTTTCCATGACATAATCTATTTGTTTAACCCATGTCCCCAAACTTTGTTGATTATATTTATTTTTTAAGGGATTATATTTCTTTCTCTCCTGACAAATTTTTATTTTCTTCTTCTTTTTCCTTGTACATAATCTTTGACAAATATTTATTTTCTCTCTTTTTTCTTCTCTTTCTTTTTCTCATGGGATGGGATCTCATTCCTTTCTTGCAATCTTTCTCGTACCCTATCCGCTAAGTACTAAAACATTCACTCCGTTCAGCTCCAACTAAGAGGGGAAGCTCGTACTTGTCTCGTAAAGCTTCAGTTAGGATATTTAGTTTGATTGGGTTACCTTTGGGCTAGCATGTAGATTCTCTGGAATCTCATTGTGTTGGAATCATATATAAATATATATACTTAGCTATATGAACGCAAACATGCACATCTTATCTCTACGAGCATCTCCATAATACTGAGAAGGCGAGTCTTGAGGATGATAATATCACTTAAGTGCCTCGTTGTTGAAGAAAAATTCGCCTCTTATGAGACACCAAATCGGTCAACCTAAGGTTTGATTCTTAGGACTCAATGTGTGAAGGTTTTAGCTGGGCCATGATATGCGGTGGGGACTCAAAAATCGCCTCTTTCATGGATGAATCACTACTATTGTTGAGACCCAGGTGGTGGAGGTGTTAATGGAGGGCCCTGTGTCTAAAGTGGTGGCTAAGATTGTTGCAGAGATGATTGTCACCATGATGACATGTTGATGATATACATATTTGTTGTAGGTAGGGTTTACAAACTTCTTATGGCATGTATATTTTGATGAGGTGGTATGTTCTTCCTCATGTGGCGGTGACCTTGCGGTGTACTTAGGATGACACCCACTTATGTTGTGGTGGCAGGTTAACACTGTAATGTTAGTGGTAAGATGAACTTATGATCCACTTCTGATAACAATCATGCATACTCCTCTTAGTTTATGATTTGTTGTGAACTTATGATGATTTGATATGATTTCGTTAATGTTTGTGATGATTGTATGATTGTACCTTCTTCTTCTTGTACCATGTGAGTGGTATGTGATGTTCCGAGAGAGAATACAAAAGTCTATGATTTGTCAAGATAAAATCAATGGTTATGGGAGATATGATACTTCCAAAGAGGCACAAGGAGCACTAGAGCTTTTTATGCCTATAGGCAAATGAGCATCTTAGGTACTCCGCCCATAGTGTAATATGTAATGGCATAGTAAGCTCTTATTTAAACCATGGTAATAATCACACATATTTTCTAGATGGCTGGGTGAGCCGTGGCCCACCCTAAATTTTTAGAAAATGTTTTATATTTAGTCATTTCAGCATATTTTTATCACACATGAGCTGTAAAAATTACAAATTAGAGGTGTGTGCCCACCCTGAGGTATTTTTGTGCGTTCGCCACTAGTAATAATATGCAGCCTCATGTGCAACCGGCAATGTATCAGCCAAGAAAAAAGTTATATACAGCCTACCAAACTTAAGGGAGGACACTTACCCAATTGGTGCAGAAAAATCCTTCACTAAGGGTCCGTTTGGTAGCATGAGCCGATTTCTTGCACCACTGCGTCCGTGGGAAGAAAGCACATGCACATTCAAGATAGGTCATGGGCTAGAAAAAGCCATGTTATTTGGCCGCCTGGACCGCTCATTTCTGCACCGGGTAGGGAAGCGACCGCCATTGTTTGGTTTCTCGCATGCTTTTTCTAGCCTCACATATATGGCAATATGGTGACATTACCTCACCCATCACAAGCATGGGCACGTCGCCGACCACGAAGCAAGCAACCACCATGGCACCGTGATACGTCCAAAACGTATCCACTTTCCCGAACACTTTTGCTATTGTTTTGCCTCTAATTTGTGTGTTTTGGATGCAACTAACACGGACTAACGCTGTTTTCAGCAAAACTGTTCCGGTGTCTCGTTTTTGTGCAGAAATCCAACTTTCAGGAAAAACCTCGGAATTTATACAGAAGGCCCTATTTTCCCAGAATACTTATGGAGCCAGAAGGGCAAGTCAGGTGGAGGCCCGAGGGCCCCACACCCTAGGGCGGCGCGGCCCAGGAGGGGGGCGCGCGGCCCTAGCGTGAGGCCCCCTCGGCCGGCCTCTGATGGCGTGTAACTCACACGTTCGTTGGGAACCCCAAGAGGAAGGTATGATGCGCACAGCAGCAAGTTTTCCCTCAGAAAGAAACCAAGGTTTATCGAACCAGGAGGAGCCAAGAAGCACGTTGAAGGTTGATGGCGGCGGGATGTAGTGCGGCGCAACACCAGAGATTCCGGCGCCGATGTGGAACCTGCACAACACAACCAAAGTACTTTACCCCAACGAAACAGTGAGGTTGTCAATCTCACCGGCTTGCTGTAACAAAGGATTAACCGTATTGTGTGGAAGATGATTGTTTGCGTGAAAACGATAAAGAACAAGTATTGCGATAGATTGTATACGATGTAAAGAATTGGACCGGGGTCCACGGTTCACTAGAGGTGTCTCTCCCATAAGATAAAAGCATGTTGGGTGAACAAATTACGATCGGGCAATTGACAAATAGAGAGGGCATAACAATGCACATACATGACATGATAAATATAGTGAGATTTAATTGGGCATTACGACAAAGTACATAGACCGCTATCGAGCATGCATCTATGCCTAAAAAGTCCACCTTCAGGTTATCATCCGAACCCCTTCCAGTATTAAGTTGCAAAACAACGAGACAAGCTTGCATTAAGTATGGTGCGTAATGTAATCAATAACTACATCCTTAGACATAGCATCAATGTTTTATCCCTAGTGGCAACGAGCACATCCACAACCTTAGAACCTTCGCACTCGTCCCGGATTCAATGGAGGCATGAACCCACTATCGAGCATAAATACTCCCTCTTGGAGTTAAGAGCAAAAACTTGGCCGAGCCTCTACTAATAACGGAGAGCATGCAAGATCATAAACAACACATAGGTAATAACTTGATAATTATCATAACATAGTATTCTCTATCCATCGGATCCCGACAAACACAACATATAGTATTACAGATAGATGATCTTGATCATGTTAGGCAGCTCACAAGATCCAACAATGAAGCACAATGAGGAGAAGACAACCATCTAGCTACTGCTATGGACCCATAGTCCAGGGGTGAACTACTCACTCATCACTCCGGAGGCGACCATGGCGGTGAAGAGTCCTCCGGGAGATGAATCCCCTCTCCGGCAGGGTGCCGGAGGAGATCTCCAGAATCCCCCGAGATGGGATTGGCGGCGGCGGCGTCTCAGTAGGGTTTTCCGTATCGTGGCTCTCGGTACTGGGGGTTTCGCGACGGAGGCTTTAAGTAGGCGGAAGGGCAACGCGGGGGGCCACACGAGGGCCCCACACGCCAGGCTGGCGCGGCCAAGACCTAGGCCGCGCCGCCCTAGTGTGGCGGCGCCTCGTGGCCCCACTTCGACTCCCCTTCGGTCTTCTGGAAGCTTCGTGGCAAAATAGGACCCTGGGCGTTGATTTCGTCCAATTCCGAGAATATTTCGTTACTAGGATTTCGAAACCAAAAACAGCTAGAAAACAAAGACTGGCTCTTCGGCATCTTGTTAATAGGTTAGTTCCAGAAAATGCACGAACATGACATAAAGTGTGCATAAAACATGTAGATATCATCAATAATGTGGCATGGAACATAAGAAATTATCGATACGTCGGAGACGTATCAGCCTCCGACGCCCTCCTTCGGACTACTTATCGCCCTCGACCTAAAAACGCACGGGAGAAAGTCGAAGTCGCCAGAAACCCTCCAGAACGCCGCCACATCGCGAAACTCCGTCTAGGGAGCCAGAAGTCTGCGTTCTGGCACTCCGCCGGGACGGGGAATTGGAGGAGATCATCGCCATCATCACCACCGACGCCTCTCCATCGACCAGCCATGTTTCCCCCATCCATGTGTGAGTAATTCCCCCGCTGTAGGCTGAAGGGGATGGTAGGGATTGGATGAGATTGGTCATGTAATAGTGTAAGATTGTTAGGGCATAGTGCCTAGTGTCCGTAATTGGTACTTTGATGATATTGTTGCAACTTGTTATGCTTAATGCTTGTCACTAGGGCCCGAGTGCCATGATCTCAGATCTGAACATGTTATTATTTCATCATGATATTCATTGTTTATGGTCTTACCCGCAAGTTGTATACACATGTCGTCTGTCCGGAACCAATGGCCCCGAAGTGACGAAATCGGGACAACCGGAGGGGATGGTAGTGATGTGAGGATCACATGTGTTCACGGAGGGTTAATGCTTTGCTCCGGTACTCTATTAAAACGAGTACCTTAATATCCAGATAGATTCCCTTGAGGCCCGGCTGCCACACTGCTGGTAGGACAAAAGATGTTGTGCAAGTTTCTCATTGCGAGCACGTACGACTATAATTGGAACACATGCCTATTGATTGCTTTGTACTTAGACACCGTTTTATTATTATCTGCAAATGCCCTGCTTGATTGTTACATGAGTTTCTCTCATCCATGCAACGCCCTTTATCCGTCCCGTGCCTACAGTATTTTAATCCTGATGTTTACTATAATCACTATTGCTGTCTTTGTTACTCTGTTGTTGTTATTTTACTACTGCTACTGCTATAAAACTGTTACTACTGATAAACTCTTGCGAGCAAGTCTGTTTCCAGGTGCAGCTGAATTGACAACTCCGCTGTTAAGGCTTTCAAGTATTCTTTGTCTCCCCTTGTGTCGAATCAATAAATTGGGTTTTACTACCCGCGAAGACTGCTGCGATCCCCTATACTTGTGGGTTATCAAGACTGTTTTCTGGCGCCGTTGCCGGGGAGCATAGCTTTATTTGGAAGTTCACTTGGATTGATATTGTTCGCTGCAAATTCTCCATCATGGGTAAATCTCGCGATCCTAAAGTCGCCATATTACCATCCACTACAAGAAAAGGTACAACTCTGAGTACCTCTGCTGCTCTTGATTCACCATCTGTGATTGATAAACTTGTTTCACCACCATGATGGCGTGTAATTCACACGTTCGTTGGGAACCCCAAGAGGAAGGTATGATGCGCACAGCAGCAAGTTTTCCCTCAGAAAGAAACCAAGGTTTATCGAACCAGGAGGAGCCAAGAAGCACGTTGAAGGTTGATGGCGGCGGGATGTAGTGCGGCGCAACACCAGAGATTCCGGCGCCAACGTGGAACCTGCACAACACAACAAAGTACTTTGCCCCAACGACACAGTGAGGTTGTCAATCTCACCGGCTTGCTGTAACAAAGGATTAACCGTATTGTGTGGAAGATGATTGTTTGCAGAGAAAACAATAAAACAAGTATTGCAGCAGATTTGTATTTCGAGTATAAAAGAATGGACCGGGGTCCACGGTTCACTAGAGGTGTCTCTCCCATAAGATAAAAGCATGTTGGGTGAACAAATTACGGTCGGGCAATTGACAAATAGAGAGGGCATAACAATGCACATACATGTCATGATAAGTACAGTGAGATTTAATTGGGCATTACGACAAAGTACATAGACCGCCATCCAACTGCATCTATGCCTAAAAATTCCACCTTCAGGTTATCATCCGAACCCCTTCCAGTATTAAGTTGCAAAGCAACAAACAATTGCATTAAGTATGGTGCGTAATGTAATCAACAACTACATCCTTAGACATAGCATCAATGTTTTATCCCTAGTGGCAACAGCACAACACAACCTTAGAACTTTCTGTCACTGTCCCAGGTATCAATGTAGGCATGAACCCACTATCGAGCATAAATACTCCCTCTTGGAGTTAAGAGCAAAAACTTGGCCGAGCCTCTACTAATAACGGAGAGCATGCAAGATCATAAACAACACATAGGTAATAACTTGATAATTAACATAACATGGTATTCTCTATCCATCGGATCCCGACAAACACAACATATAGCATTACAGATAGATGATCTTGATCATGTTAGGTGATGTCTACGGGTGCTTCTATTCTTGTAGACAGTGTTGGGCCTCCAAGAGCAGAGGTTTGTAGAACAGCAGCAAGTTTCCCTTAAGTGGATCACCCAAGGTTTATCGATCTCAGGGAGGAAGAGGTCAAAGATATCCCTCTCATGCAACCCTGCAACCACAAAGCAAGAAGTCTCTTGTGTCCCCAACACACCTAATAGGTGCACTAGTTCGGCGAAGAGATAGTGAAATACGGGTGGTATGAATAAGTAGTAGCAACGGCACCGAGAAAAGTGCTTTGCCCGGGACGATAAACAAGCAGTAGTAACGCAGCGGTAGTAGTAACGCAGCAGTAGTAACGCAGTAAAACGAGTAAACAAGCAGCGATAGCGATATTTAGGAACAAGGCCTAGGGATTAGACTTTCACTAGTGGACACTCTCAACATTGATCACATAACGGAATAGATAAATGCATACTCTACACTCTCTTGTTGGATGATGAACACATTGCGTAGGATTACACGAACCCTCAATGCCGGAGTTAACAAGCTCCACAATTCAATGTTCATATTTAAATAACCTTAGAGTGCAAGAAAGATCAACACGACTAAACCAAGTACTAACACAGCATGCACACTGTCACCTTCACACTATGTAGGAGGAATAGATCACATCAATACTATCATAATGATAATTAACTCCACAATCTACAAGAGATCATGATCATAGCATACGCCAAGTACTAACACGGATGCACACACCGTCACCATTACACCGTGCGGGAGGAATAAACTACTTTAATAACATCACTAGAGTAGCACATAGATAAATTGTGATACAAAACACATTGCAATCATAAAGAGATATAAATAAGCACTTCACTACGCCATTCATAACGGTGAGTAAGTATTCTGTGAAATATAGCCTAAGAGACCCACACGGTGCACACACTTGTCACCTTTACACACGTGGGACAAGGAGTCTCCGGAGATCACATAAGTAAAACTCACTTGACTAGCATAATGACATCTAGATTACAAGCATCATCATATGAATCTCAATCATGTAAGGCAGCTCATGAGATTATTGTATTGAAGCACATAGGAGAGAGATGAACCACATAGCTACCGGTACAGCCCCGAGCCTCGATGGAGAACTACTCCCTCCTCATGGGAGCAACGGCGGTGATGAAAATGGCGGTGGAGATGGCAGCGGTGTCGATGGAGAAGCTTCCGGGGGCACTTCCCCGCTCCGGCAGGGTGCCGGAACAGAGACTCTTGTCCCCCAGATCTTGGCTTCGCGATGGCGGCGGCTCTGGAAGGTTTTCCGTATCGTGGTTCTTCGCATCAGGGTTTTCGCGACGGAGGCTTTAAATAGGCGGAAGGGCAGCCTCGGAGGGGGCACGGGGGGCCCACACCATAGGGCGGCGCGGCCCCCTCCGGCCGCGCCGGGTGTGGTGTGGGGCCCCCAGGGCTTCCCTCTGGCGGCTCTCGAGTGTTCTGGAAGGCTCCGGGAAAAATAGGACCCTGGGTCTTGATTTCGTCCGATTCCGAGAATATTTCGTTACTAGGATTTCTGAAACCAAAAACAGCAGAATACAGGAACTGGCTCTTCGGCATCTTGTTAATAGGTTAGTTCCAGAAAATGCACGAATATGACATAAAGTGTGCATAAAACATGTAGGTATCATCAATAATATGGCATAGAACATAAGAAATTATCGATACGTCGGAGACGTATCAAGCATCCCCAAGCTTAGTTCTGCTCGTCCCGAGCAGGTAAAACGATAACAAAGATAATTTCTGAAGTGACATGCCATCATAACTTTGATCATACTATTTGTAAACATATGTAGTGGATGCAGCGATCAAAACAATGGTAATGTCATGAGTAAACAAGTGAATCATAAAGCAAAGACTTTTCATGAATAGTACTTCAAGACAAGCATCAATAAGTCTTGCATAAGAGTTAACTCATAAAGCAATAAATCAAAGTAAAGGTATTGAAGCAACACAAAGGAAGATTAAGTTTCAGCGGTTGCTTTCAACTTGTAACATGTATATCTCATGGATAATTGTCAATGCAAAGCAATATAACAAGTGCAATATGCAAGTATGTAGGAATCAATGCACAGTTCACACAAGTGTTTGCTTCTTGAGGTGGAGAGAGATAGGTGAACTGACTCAACATAAAAGTAAAAAGAATGGTCCTTCAAAGAGGAAAGCATCGATTGCTATATTTGTGCTAGAGCTTTTATTTTGAAAACATGAAACAATTTTGTCAACGGTAGTAATAAAGCATATGAGTTATGTAAATTATATCTTACAAGTTGCAAGCCTCACGCATAGTATACTAATAGTGCCCGCACCTTGTCCTAATTAGCTTGGACTACCGGATCTTTGCAATGCACATGTTTTAACCAAGTGTCACAATGGGGTACCTCCATGCCGCCTGTACAAAGGTCTAAGGAGAAAGCTCGCATTTTGGATTTCTCGCTTTTGATTATTCTCAACTTAGACATCCATACCGGGACAACATGGACAACAGATAATGGACTCCTCTTTAATGCATAAGCATGTGGCAACAATTATTATTCTCATATGAGATTGAGGATATATGTCCAAGACTGAAACTTCCACCATGAATCATGGCTTTAGTTAGCGGCCCAATGTTCTTCTCTAACAATATGCATGCTCCAATCATTAAGGTGGTAGATCTCTCTTACTTCGGACAAGATGGACATGCATAGCAACTCACATGATATTCAACAAAGAATAGTTGATGGCGTCCCCAGAAAACATGGTTATCGCACAACAAGCAACTTAATAAGAGATAAAGTGCATAAGTACATATTCAATACCACAATAGTTTTTAAGCTATTTGTCCCATGAGCTATATATTGCAAAGGTGAATGGTGGAATTTTAAAGGTAGCACTCAAGCAATTTACTTTGGAATGGCGGATAAATACCATGTAGTAGGTAGGTATGGTGGACACAATTGGCATAGTGGTTGGCTCAAGTATTTTGGATGCATGAGAAGTATTCCCTCTCGATACAAGGTTTAGGCTAGCAAGGTTATTTGAAACAAACACAAGGATGAACGGTGCAGCAAAACTCACATAAAAGACATATTGTAAACATTATAAGACTCCACACCGTCTTCCTTGTTGTTCAAAACTCAATACTAGATGTTATCTAGACTCTAGAGAAACTAAATATGCAAACCAAATTAGCAAGCTCTAAGTGTTTCTTCATTAATGGGTGCAAAGTATATGATGCAAGAGCTTAAACATGAGAACAACAATTGCCAAGTATCAAATTATCCAAGACATTTTAGAATTACTACATGTAGTATTTTCCAATTCCAACCATATAACAATTTAACGAAGAAGAAACTTCGCCATGAATACTATGAGTAGAGCCTAAGGACATACTTGTCCATATGCTACAGCGGAGCGTGTCTCTCTCCCACAAAGTGAATGCTAGGATCCATTTTATTCAAACAAAACAAAAACAAAAACAAATCGACGCTCCAAGCAAAGTACATAAGATGTGACGGAATAAAAATATAGTTTCGGGGAGGAACCCGATAATGTTGTCGATGAAGAAGGGGATGCCTTGGGCATCCCCAAGCTTAGACGCTTGAGTCTTCTTATAATATGCGAGGGTGAACCACCGGGGCATCCCCAAGCTTAGAGCTTTCACTCTCCTTGATCATATTGCATCATACTCCTCTCTTGATCCTTGAAAACTTCCTCCACACCAAACTCGAAACAACTCATTAGAGGGTTAGTGCATAATAAAAATTCACATGTTCAGAGGTGACACAATCATTCTTAACACTTCTGGACATTGCATAAAGCTACTTGGACATTAATGGATCAAAGAAATTCATCCAACATAGCAAAAGAGGCAATGCGAAATAAAAGGGAGAAT